>NC_036851.1:20151621-20163503 GCF_002910315.2 Salvelinus sp. IW2-2015
TACAGTGGGGAGAACAAGTATTGATACACTGCCGATTTTGCAGGTTTTCCTACTTACAAAGCATGTAGAGGTCTGTAATTTTTATCATAGGTACACTTCAACTGTGAGAGACGGAATCTAAAACAAAAATACAGAAAATCACATTGTATGATTTTTAAGTAATTAATTTGCATTTTATTGCATGACATAAGTATTTGATACATCAGAAAAGCATAACTTAATATTTGGTACAGAAACCTTTGTTTGCAATTACAGAGATCATACTTTCCTGTAGTTCTTGACCAGGTTTGCACACACTGCAGCAGGAATTTTGGCCCACTCCTCCATACAGACCTTCTCCAGATCCTTCAGGTTTCGGGGCTGTCGCTGGGCAATACGGACTTTCAGCTCCCTCCAAAGATTTTCTATTGGGTTCAGGTCTGGAGACTGGCTAGGCCACTCCAGGACCTTGAGATGCTTCTTACGGAGCACTCCTTAGTTGCCCTGGCTGTGTGTTTCGGGTCGTTGTCATGCTGGAAGACCCAGCCACGACCCATCTTCAATGCTCTTACTGAGGGAAGGAGGTTGTTGGCCAAGATCTCGCGATCCATGGCCCCATCCATCCTCCCCTCAATACGGTGCAGTCATCCTGTCCCCTTTGCAGAAAAGCATCCCCAAAGAATGATTTTCCACCTCATGCTTCACGGTTGGGATGGTGTTCTTGGGGTTGTACTCATCCTTCTTCTTCCTCCAAACACGGCGAGTGGAGTTTAGACCAAAAAGCTCTATTTTGCTCATCAGACCACATGACCTTCTCCCATTCCTCCTCTGGATCATCCAAATGGTCATTGGCAAACTTCAGACGGGCCTGGACATGCGCTGGCTTGAGCAGGGACTTGCGTGTGCTGCAGGATTTTATCCATGACGGCGTAGTGTGGTACTAATGGTTTTCTTTGAGACGTGGTCCAGCTCTCTTCAGGTCATTGACCAGGTCCTGCCGTGTAGTTCTGGGCTGATCCTCACCTTCCCATGATCATGATGCCCCACGAGGTGAGATCTTGCATGGAGCCCCAGACCGAGGGTGATTGACCGTCATCTTCAACTTCTTCCATTTTCTAATAATTGCGCCAACAGTTGTTGCCTTCTCACCAAGCTGCTTGCCTATTGTCCTGTAGCCCATCCAGCCTTGTTCAGGTCTACAATTTTATCCCTGATGTCCTTACACAGCTCTCTGGTCTTGGCCATTGTGGAGAGGTTGGAGTCTGTTTGATTGAGTGGTGGACAGGTGTCTTTTATACAGGTAACGAGTTCAAACAGGTACAGTTAATACAGGTAATGAGTGCGAGAACAGGAGGGCTTCTTAAAGAAAAACTAACAGGTCTGTGAGAGCCGGAATTCTTACTGGTTGGTAGGTGATCAAATACTTATGTCATGCATAAAATGCAAATTAATTACTTAAAAATCATACAATGTGATTTTCTGGATTTTGTTTTAGATCCGTCTCTCACAGTTGAAGTGTACCTATGATAAAAAGTACAGACCTCTACATGCTTTGTAAGTAGGAAAAACCTGCTAAATCGGCAGTGTATCAAATACTTGTTCTCCCACTGTATATTTTTTATCAAATCAATTTGTCACATGCGCCAAATACAACATGTTAGACCTTACATCGAAATGCTTACATAACTGCATGTGTTAATGCTTGTAAGAAAAAACCTAAAAAATAAGAAATATAAGTAAGAAATAATTAAAGAGCAGCAGTAAAAAACAATTAAAATAGGGAGGCTATATAACAGGGAGTACCGGTACATAATCAATGTGCGGGGGCCCGGTTAGTCGAGGTAATTGAGGTAATATGGACATGTAGGTAGAGTTTTAAAGTGACTATGCATAGATAATAACAGAGAGCAGCAGCATAAAAGAGGGGGGGGGGGCAATGCAAATAGTCTGGGTAGGTAATTGATTAGATTTTCAGGAGTCTTATGACTTGGGGTAGAATCTGTTTAGGAGCCTCTTGGAACTAGAATTGGCGCTCCGCTACCGCTTGCTGTTCGATAGCAGAGAGACGCCAACACAGGCAGCGAGTTCTGAGACGCCAACACGGCAGCGAGTTCTGAGAAGCCAACACGGCAGCGAGTTCTGAGACGCCAACACGGCAAGCGAGTTCTGAGACGCCAAAACGGACAGCGAGTTCTGAAACGCCAACACGCAAGGCGAGTTCTGAAACGCCAACACAGGCAGCGAGTTCTGAAACGCCAACACGGCAGCGAGTTTTGAAACGCCACACGGCAGCGAGTTCTGAGACGCCAACACAGGCAGCGATTCTGAACGCCAACACGGCAGCGAGTTCTGAACGCCAACACGGCAGCGGTTCTGAGACGCCAACACGGCAGCGAGTTCTGAGACCCAACACAGGCAGCGAGTTCTGAGACCCAACACGGCAGCGATTCTGAGACGCCAACACGGCAGCGAGTTTTGAGACGCCAACACGGCAGCGAGTTCTGAGACTCCAACACAGGCAGCGAGTTCTGAGACGCCACACACAAGGCAGCGAGTTCTGAAACGCCAACACGGCAGCGAGTTCTGAAACGCCAACAACGGAACAGCGAGTTCTGAGACGCCAACACGGCAGCGAGTTCTGAGACGCCAACACAGCGGCAGCGAGTTCTGAAACGCCACACACGGCAACGAGTTCTAGACGCAACCACGAGTGCGAGCGAGTTCTGAGACGCCAACACGGCAGCGAGTTCTGAGACGCCACACACGGCAGCGAGTTCTGAGACGCCAACACGACGCGAGTTCTGAGACGCCAAACAGGCAGGGAGTCTGAGACGCCAACACGGCAGGAGTTCTGAGACGCCCAACCGAGCGGCAGCGAGTTCTGAGACCCAACACGAACGGCAGGAGTTCTGAAACGCCAACACGGCAGCATTCTGAGACCAACACGGCAGCGATTCTGAGACGCCACACACGGCAGCGAGTTCTGAGACGCCAAACGCGCGAGTCTGACGACGGCAGCGAGTCTGCCGCAGCGAGTCTGAAACGCCAACACGGCAGCGAGTTCTGAGACGCCTGCTGGTCTGTCTCTCCCATTCTTGTACAGGTGCACTCGCCACTTTCTCCCTCTCTCTCTCTCCCGGACCATTGCTCGCTACATCATACGCATATACGCTGACTTTTTATTGATCAGCGGTTGAACTATTTGATTAGTGACTTTTGTGCATTTAACAAACATGATGCTGTTGTTCAATTTGCTGGTGTCTACCCTTGGCTTTTACAATGTTGCGATGCTTTTAGAGCCCGTTGCACTGTGAATGAGGAAATATATGATTGCTTCTCCTCGAGTATTGTGAGAAACCCACACTTGCTCCGGAAATGCAAATGAGAACTATGTACATTTCTCCCGAACAATATGGAAGAAATCAGACTCTTGCGCTTACATGTCAGGACTGTTCTCTTGGTACTTAACCATGTCTCTGGACTTTACACATCTCCTGAAATATGTGGCATTAAAGACTCTGGTGACTATGGATTCACAATCAATCAATCTAAGTTTATTTTATATAGCCCTTCGTACATCAGCTAATATCTCGAAGTGCTGTACAGAAACCCAGCCTAAAACCCAAACAGCAAGCAATGCAGGTGTAGAAGCACGGTGCTAGGAAAACTCCCTAAAAGGCCAAACCTAGGAAGAAACCTAGAGAGGAACCAGCTATGAGGGTGGCCAGTCCTCTTCTGGCTGTGCCGGGTGGAGATTATAACAGAACATGCCAAGATGTTCAAAATGTTCATAAATGACAAGCATGGTCAAATAATAATCAGGAATAAATGTCAGTTGGCTTTTCATAGCCGATACATTAAGAGTTGAAAACAGCAGGTCTGGGACAGGTAGGGGTTCCATAACTGCAGGCAGAACAGTTGAAACTGGAACAGCAGCAAGAGCACAGGTGGACTGGGGACAGCAAGGAGTCATCATGCCCAGTAGTCCTGACGTATGGTCCTAGGGCTCAGTTCCTCCGAGAGAGAGAAAGAAAGAGAGAAGAGAGAATTAGAGAGAGCATACTTAAAATTCACACAGGAGAAGTACTTCAGATATAACCAACTGGCCCTAGCCCCCCGGACACAAACTACTGCAGCATAAATACTTGGAGGCTGAGACAGAAGAGGTCAGGCAGACACTGTGGCCCCATCCGATGATACCCCCGACAGGCCAAACAGGAAAGAAATAACCCCAACGCCACTATTGACCACAGACACAAAGCCCCCGCACCACTAGAGGATTATCTCTTCTAAAAAGTTAAATTGAGTTCCTCAGTTAGGTGGTTAACTGATTTTTGTCCTCTGACGTCCTTGGGTAGGCAGAAGGAGTCTGGAAGGGCATCAAGGAATTTATGTGTTGTCTGAGAATTTATAGCACGACTTTTGATGCTCCTTGGTTGGAGTCTGAGCAGATTATTTGTTGCGATTMCAAACGTAATAAAATGGTGGTCCGATAGTCCAGGATTATGAGGAAAAACATTAAGATCTACAACATTTATTCCATTGGACAAAACTAGGTCCAGAGTATGACTGTGGCAGTGAGTAGGTCCAGAGACATGTTGGACAAAACCCACTGAGTCGATGATGGCTCCYAAAGCCTTTTGYAGTGGGTCTGTGGACTTTTCCATATGAATATTAAAATCACCAAAAATTAGAATATTATCTGCTATGACTACAAGGTCCGATAGGAATTCASGGAACTCAGAGAGGAACGCTGTATATGGCCCAGGAGGCCTGTAAACAGTAGCTATAAAAAGTGATTGAGTAGGCTGCATAGATTTCATGACTAGAAGCTCAAAAGACGAAAACGTCATTTTCTTTTTTGTAAATTGAAATTTGCTATCGTAAATGTTAGCAACACCTCCGCCTTTGCGGGATGCACGGGGGATTCTCGTTCAACTGCTGTCTGTAAATCCAAATGTTGTAACCCTCGATCTAGACTTGCCATTATCTTGCTGCTTCTATTGTTTGGAAATGTCCAGTCTAATCCAGGTCCTGACATTCTTACCCCTGCCGAATTAAGTAGTCAGAGTMGCCTGAAGTTTTTGCATATACATGTAAGAAGTCTTCTGCCGAAGCTTGATTTTGTGAATATATGGATAAAAACTGCCGACCCTGATGTATTTATGCTTTCTGAAACCTGGCTTAAAAAATCTATTACTGACAAAAATATTGGCATAAATGGTTACAATGTGTTTCGTACAGATCGTAAATCTAAGGGTGGTGGTGTTGCTGTATATGTAAAAGACAAGTTCTCTGTGGTCGTTCTGACTTCTGTTACTAAACCTAAGCAATTTWAATATTTGTCTCTGAACCTAAACCTTGGCTTATCTTTAAATATTGTTGTATCTTGTTGTTATAGACCTCCATCTGCTACTGTTGGCTCTCTGGATTGTATTTTCAAATTGTTATAACAGAATGTCAATTCTGAGTTTGTCCTGATGGGTGATCTGAATCAGGACTGGCTAACATCTAGCTCTGATCAACTCAAAATGATGTGCAATACCTACAATCTCACTCAGATTGTCAACAGTGTAACTAGGTTGAATATAAAATATTCTCTGAAATCCTCTTTGATTGATTTGATCTTAACCAATACTCCCCATCGTTTTAATGCATCTGGTATTTTTGCAAAAGACATACATCACTGTGCTATTGCCTGTGTGAGAGATGGTAACATTCCTKAGAAATCTCCACGTGTTATTACGAAAATAAACTGGAAGCAGTTTGATATTCTTTTTTTTTTCATGATGTATCTAGCATTGAATGGAATAGAATGGAATTCATCCCTGATGTTGAACTAGCCTTTTCTTACTTCCACAACGCATTCCAGGATMTATGCAATAGGCATGCCCCTTTAAAAAAATGCAGGATTAAGGACAGAGAGAACCCTTGGTTTACTAAGGATTTTACCAAAATCATAAGGGAACGAAATGCTATGTGGGCTAAAGCAAGAGGGACTGGTTTGGCAGATGATTGGATGGTTTTTAAACATCTTCGAAATATGGGTGTGGCTATGATCCGTAAATTGAATGACCACRACCTGAAATRTACTTCACAAAATTTAAATAATCCATCCAAATTTTAGTGAAGTAGTGAAGTGTTTGGAGTGCAAAAAAGATACACAGCTTCCCAAACAATTGTTGGTCGATACACAGATTGTAACTGAGAGAACCTCCATTCTGAAAGCCTTGAATACACATTTTTTAGATGCAGGCAGTTTATTTGAAAAGGTCAAAGGTATAACTGTTTCAGAAGTGTGTAAAGCCCTGAAAGAAATTGATTTTTAAAAAATCCCCTGGTCCTGATGAACTAGACCCCCGCCTCCGACACCTAGCTGCAGACATCATTGCTCCCCCTTAACACGTATTTTTAACCTCACGCTTGATGTTAAGGAAATCCCCAAGTTATGGAAATCTGATTTTGTACGGCTCTCCTGAAAGGTGGAGATCTTCGCTACTTACAACTATCGACACATATCAATTGTCTGTACTGTCAAAGGTACTGATGTGCTTAGTTAGTAGGCAGCTAAAGGTCTACTTCAGAAAACAACATCTTAAATGGAATGCAATCAGGTTTTAGGTCTGGCACAGCACTGTTTCAGCAACATTGAAGGTTTTAAATGACATCCACTGTGCTCTGATAAGAAGTTACATTGTGTGTCTGTTTTTATTGATTTGTCGAAGGCTTTTGACACCGTGGACCATGCTGTGTTAGTGCAAAGGTTAAAATGTTGTGGAATTACTGGTCATGCTCCTAGATTGGTTTATAAATTACCTATCAAATCGTACACAATGTGTAATGGCGGATGGTTGTAAATCTGAGTCCATAAAGGTGTGCTCAGGTGTTCCGCAAGGTTCTATTTTGGGCCCATGTTTTCATCTTTGTATCTCAACAACATTGGGGATCTTATTGAAACAGCGGATGTTCATTTTTATGCAGATGATACTGTTCTTTATTCAAGTGGTAGTAAGTTTATCTTTAGCTTTTGAAAATGCCAAAGAGCATTTTAACATCGGTACAACAGACAATTGTATGATTTTAAGCTGAATTCTAATTCGGGAAAAACAACAATGCATGGTATTTTTAAAATGCCAAGCATGTTACAAATCATGTCATTGCTACTTTGCCTGGACATATTATAGAGCAAGTTAAAGTGTACAAATATTTGGGTGTGTGGGTTGATGATAAGCTGAGCTTCACTGTGCATGTAGAGAACTTGATAAGGAAGKTCAAGCTGAAAATAGGATTTTATTACTGGCATAAGGCTTGTTTTTCTTTTGAGGCCAGAAAGGAGCTGGTACGATGTACATTACAGTCGGTTTTAGATTTTAGTGATGTTATATATATGCAGGCCTCAGCCACTACCCTGAGAGCACTTGATTCAGTGTATCATGCAGCCCTCAGGTTAATTTCAAATCAGAAATGTCTAACACATCATTGTGATCTCTACAGCACTGTTGGTTGGTCGTCATTGACCTTGCGTAGGCTTAAATACTGGTATAAACTGATTTATAAGGCCATATTGGGTAAAATGCCATTTTATCTCTGTTCTTTTTTAGTCAGGTCAGTAAATAAATAACAATTACGGTCCCATTCTGATTTGCTTCTAACAGTACCAGAAATTAGAACAGGACATGGTAGAAATAGTTTTAGTTACTTAGCTCCGTGGTCCTGGAATTCTGTCATGAACATTTTAAAATGTGATGATCTAGTTTCGTTGGTGGAGTTTAAACACTTGATCGATTTATATATCATAGAAGAATGTAATTGATTTTAGGCCGGCTGTTTTTAGTCAAAACGTTTGTGTTTTTAATGTACAATGTTTTTGTTGTACTGTATGTGTGTTTATAGTTTTGTTTAATGTTGTGTTAGTGTATGTAAATTGTTTTGTCTGAAACGTTGTTCCCTCTGCTGCTTTTGGACCAGGTCTCTTTTGAAAAAGAGATGTTATCTCAATGAGAAAAAACCTGTATAAATAAAGGTAAAAGAAAAGAAAAAGAAAAAAATAAGTTTATGGCTAGGGTGGCTGGAGTCCTTGACAATTTGTATGGCCTTCCTCTGACACTACCTGGTATAGAGGTCCTAGATGGCTGGAAGTTTAGCCCCAGTGATGTGCTGGGCCGTACACACTACCCTCTGTAGTGCCTTGTCGTCTGAGGACGAGCAGTTGCCATACCAGGAAGTGATGCAACCCGTCAGCATGCTCTCGATGGTGCAGCTGTAGAACCTTTTGAGGATCTGAGAACCCATACCAAATATTTTCAGTCCCCTGAGGGGGAATAGGTTTTGTCGTGGCCTCTTCACGTCTATCTTGGTGTACTTGGACCAGGTTAGCCTGTCTGGTAAAAAGGCTTTACGACGAAAGCATACCATGCGATTATGTTAGGTCAGCGCCAAGTCACAGAAAAACACAGCCATTTTTCCAGCCAAAGAGAGGAGTCACAAAAAGCAGAAATAGAGATAAAATGAATCACTAACCTTTGATGATCTTCATCAGATGACACTCATAGGACTTTATGTTACACAATACATGTATGTTTTGTTTGATAAAGTTCATATTTATATCCAGAAATCTCAGTTTACATTGGCGCGTTATGTTCAGTACTGTTTTGCTTCCAAAACATCCGGTGATATTGCAGAGAGCCACATCAATTTACAGAAATACTCATCATAAATGTTGATGAAAATACAAGTGTTATACATAAAGATATACCTCTCCTTAATGCAACCGCTGTGTCAGATTTCAAAAAGGCTTTACGACGAAAGCACACCATGCAATAATCTGAGTACAGCGCTCAGAGACCAAAACAAGCCATACAGATACCCGCCATGTTGTGGAGTCAACAGAAGTGAGAAATAGCATTATATATATTCACTTACCTTTGATGATCTTCATCGGAATGCACTCCCAGGAATCCCAGTTCCACAATAAATGTTTGTTTTGTTCGATAAAGTCCATCATTTATGTCCAAATACCTCCTTTTTGTTAGCGCGTTTAGTTCACAAATCCAAATTCAAGAGGCGCAGGCACTTAGTCCAGACGAAAAGTCAAAAAAACGAAACGAAACGAAACGTCAAACTCACTAAAAGTGGCAGTAATAAAGCCTCTCTTGAAAAAGCCAAACCTTGATCCAGAAAATATAAAAAACTATCGGCCTATTTCGAATCTTCCACTCCTCTCAATTTTTTTGTTGAAAAAGCTGTTGCGCGACAACTCACTGCCTTCCTGAAGACAAACAATGTATATGAAATGCTTCAGTCTGGTTTTAGACCCCATCATAGCACTGAGACTGCACTTGTGAAGGTGGTAAATTACCTTTTAATGGCATCAGACCGAGGCTCTGCATCTGTCCTCGTGCTCCTAGACCTTAGGGCTGCCTTTGATACCATCGATCACCACATTCTTTTGGAGAGATTGGAAACCCAAATTGGTCTACACGGATAAGTTCTGGCCTGGTTTAGATCTTATCTGTCGATAAGATATCAGTTTGTCTCTGTGAATGGTTGTCCACTGACAAATCAACTGTACATTTCGGTGTTCCTCAAGGTTCCGTTTTAGGACCATTATTGTTGTCACTATATATTTTACCTCTTGGGGATGTCATTCGAAAACATAATGTCAACTTTCACTGCTATGCGGATGACACACAGCTGTACATTTCAATGAAACATGGTGAAGCCCCAAAATTGCCCTCCCTGGAAGCCTGTGTTTCAGATATAAGGAAGTGGATGGCTGCAAACGTTCTACTTTTAAACTCGGACAAAACAGAGATGCTTGTTCTAGGTCCCAAGAAACAAAGAGATCTTCTGTTGAATCTGACAATTAATCTTGATGGTTGTAAAGTCGTCTCCAATAAAACTGGTGAAGGACCTCTGCTTTACTCTGGACCCTGATCTCTTCTTTGACGAACATATCAAGACTGTCCAAGGACAGCTTTTTCCATTATGTAACATTGCAAAAATCAGAAACTTTCTGTCCCAAAAATTATGCAGAAAAAATTATCCATGCTTTTGTTACTTCTAGGTTAAGATACTCTGCAATGCTCTAACTTTCGGCTACCCGGAATAAAGCACTAATAAACTTCAGTTAGTCTAATACGGCTGCTGAATATTGACTAGAACCAAAAGTTGTATCAATATACTCCAGTGCTAGACTCCTACACTGGCTTCCTGTTAAGGCTAAGGGCTCATTTCAGGTTTACTGCTAACCTACAAAGCATACATGGGCTGCTCCTACTATCTTTCGATTTAGTCCTGCCGTACATACCTACACATACGAACGGTAACAGACGCAGGCATCCTAATTGTCCCTATAATTTCTAAGTAAACAGCTGGAGGCAGGGCTTCTCCTATAGAGCTCCATTTTTATGGAATGGTCTGCCTACCGATTGAGAGACGCAGACTCGTCTCAACCTTTAAGTCTTTACTGAAGGACTCATCTCTCCCAGTGGTCATATGATTGAGTGTATCTGGCCAGGAGTGTGAAGGTGAACGGAAAGGCTCTGGAGCAACGCGAACCACCCTTGCTGTCTCTGCTGGCCTGGTTCCCCCTCTCTCCACTGGGATTCTCTGCATCTAACCTTATTACAGGGGCTGAGTCACTGGCTTACTGGTGCTCTTTCATGCCGTCCCTAGGAGGGGTTGCGTCACTTGAGTGGGTTGAGTCACTGACGTGATCTCCTGTCTGGGTTGGCGCCCCCCCTTGGTTTGTGCCATGACGGAGATCTTTGTGGGCTATCTCGGCCTTGTCTCAGGATGGTAAGTTGGTGGTTGACGATATCCCTCTGTGGTGTGGGGACTGTGCTTTGGAAAAGTGGTGGGGTTATATCCTTCTTGTATGGCCCTGTCCGGGGGTATCATCGGATGGGGCCACAGTGTCTCCTGACCCCTCCTGTCTCAGCCTCCAGTATTTATGCTGCAGTAGTTTATGTGTCAGGGGGCTAGGGTCAGTTTGTTATATCTGGAGTACTTCTCCTGTCTTATCCGTGTCCTGAGTGAATTTAAGTATGCTCTCTCTCTTTCTCTCTTTTCTCGTCTCTCTCGAGGACCTGAGCCCTAGGACATGCCTCAGCGACGTACCTGGCATGTGATCCTTGCTGTCCCAGTCCACCTGGCATGTGAGCTGCTCCAGTTTCAAACTGTTCTGCCTGGGGCTACGGAACACTGACCTGTTCACCGGACGTGCTACCTGTCCCAAACCTGCTGTTTTCAACTCTCTAGAGAAGCCAGAGCGGTAGAGATACCTCTTAACAGATCGGCTATGAAAAGCCAACTGACATTTACTCCTGAGGTGCTGACTTGCTGCACCCTCGACAACTACTGTAATTATTATTATTTGACCATGTCTGGTCATTCATGAACATTTTGAACATCTTGGCCATGTTCTGTTATAACTCCACCCGGCACAGCCAGACAGAAGGACTGGCCAACCCTCATAACCTGGTTCTCTCTAGGTTTCTTCCTAGGTTTTGGCCTTTCTAGGGAGTTTTTCTAGCCACGTGCTTCTACACCTGCATTGCTTGCTGTTTGTGGTTTTAGCTGGTTTCTGTACATGCACTTTGAGATATCAGCTGATGTAAGAAGGGCTATATAAATACATTTGATTTGATTTGATTTGTTTTTACTTCCAGTTTATTTGGTAAATATTTTCTTAACTCTTTCTTGAACGTGCACTGTTGTATAAGGACTTGTAAGTAAGAATCCATGGTAATGTCTTACACTTGTTGCATTTCCGGCGCATGTGACAGTTTGATTGATCTGATGTTTAGTCCCAGGGTCCTTAGTTAGTGATGAGCTTTTGAGGGTACTATGGGTGTGAACGCTAAGCTGTAGTCAATGAACAGCAATCTCACATAGGTATT
>NC_036851.1:20163528-20225427 GCF_002910315.2 Salvelinus sp. IW2-2015
TGACTTTTCGGTACGGCCATTCCTGAAAGGTGGAGATCCTTGTCGCTACTTACACGTATCGACACATATCAAAATTGTCTGTACTGGTCAAAGGTACTGGAGTCTTAGTTAGTTAGGCAGCTAAAGGTCTACTTCAGAAAAACAACATCCTTAAATGAGGAAGCAAATCAGGTTTAGTGTGCTGGTCCAAGCACTGTTTCAGCTACATTGAAGGTTTAAATGACATCCACTGTGCTCTTGAGTCAAGAAGAGGTATACTTGTCGTGATGTCTCTGTTTTTTATTCCGATTAGTCCGAAGGCTTTTGACACCGTGGACCATGCTGTGTTAGTGCCAAAAGGTTAAAATGTTGTGGAATGTACTGGTGTCATGTGCTCTAGATTGGTTTATAAATTACTATCAATATTGTACACAATTGTGTAATGGCGGATGGTTGTAATCTGTAGTTCCATAAGGTTTGTGCTCAGGTAGTTCCGCAAGGTTCTATTTTTGGGCCCATGTTTTTTCATCTTTGTATCTCACCAACATGGCGATCTTATTGATGGAACAGCGGATGTCATTGTTTTATGCGATGCAAACATGTTTCTTTAATTGCAGAGTGGTAGTAGATTTATCTGTTTTAGCTTTTGAAAATGCCCCAAGAGAGCAGTTTTAACATCGTACAACCAGGAAATATGTATGGAATTTAAGCTGATTCTAAATTCGCGAAACACAACAATGCATAGGTATTAAATTGTTAAATGCCAAGCAATGGTTACAAATCATGTTCATTGCTACTTTGCCTGGACCATATTATACCAAGAGCAAAGGTTAAAGGTTGATAAAAAATATTTGGAGGTCGTGTGGGAATATAGACTGATAAGCTGAGCTTCACTGTGCAATGTAGAGAACTTGATTAAGGAAGCTCAAGCTGAAAATAGGATTTTATTACTGGACATAGGCTTGGTTTCTTTTGAGGCCAGAAGAAGCTGGTAGATCCGTCACATATTACAGTCGGTTTCAGATTATTAGTGATGCTTATTTAATATATGGCCAGGCCTCAGCCACTGACCGAGAGATTGATATCAGTGTATCAATTGACAGCCCTCCTAGAGTGTGTATTTCAATCAGAAATGTTAACACATCATTGTGATCTCTACAGCATGTTGGTTGGTCGTCATTGACCTTGCGTAGGCTTAAATACTGGTATAAAGCTGATTTATAAGGCCATATTGGGTAAAATGCCATTTATCTCTGGTTCTTTTTTATCAGTCACAGTATAAATAAATAACATTACAGGTCCAATTCTAGATTTTGCTTCTACACAGTACCAGAAATTAGAACAGGAATGGTAGAAATAGTATTTTAGTTACTTAGCTCCGTGGTCCTGGAATTCTGTCATGAACATTTTAAAAGGTTGATGATGCTTAGTTTCTTGTGAGTTAAACAACTGTGAATGCAGTTATATATCAGTAAGAGTAATGTATTGAATTTAGCCTAACACATGGTTTGTGTTTTTAATGTACATTGTTTTGTTTATGTATGTGTGTTTATAGTTTTGTTTAATGTGTGTGTTAGGAAGTATGTAAATTGTTTTTGTCTGAAACGTTGTTCCCTTCGCTGCTTTTGGACCAGGTCTCTTTGAAAGAGATGTTATCTCAATGAGAAAAAACCTGTATAAATATAATTATATCTGGAGTACTGTCTCCTGTCTTAGTATCCGGTGTCCTGATGTGAAATTAAGTATGCTCTCCTCTCTTCTCTCTTCTCTCTCGCTTCTCGGAGGACCTGAGCCCTAGGACATGCCCTCATAGCGACGTACCTGGCATTGATGGATCCATTCGCTTGTCCCAGTCCACCTGGTCATGGCTGCTGCCTCCAGTTTCAAACTGTTTTCTGGCCTGGGGCTACTGGAACAACTGACTGTTCACCGGACGTGCTACCTGTCCCAAAACTGCTTGTTTCAACTCTCTAGAGACAGGCAGGAGCGAGTAGAGATACTCTTTAACCGAGTCGGCTATGAAAGCCAACTGACATTTACTCCTGATGGTGTGACTTGCTCACCCTCGACAACTACTATAATATATGTATATTTGGACCATTCTGGTCATTCATGAAACATGTTGAACATCTTGGCCATGTTCTGTTATAATCTCACGGTTCACAGCCCAGAAGGAGACTGGCCAACCCTCATAACCTGGTTCCCTGCTCTAGGTTTCTTTCCTAGGTTTTGGCCTTTCTAGGGAGTTTTTCCTAGCCACCGTGCCTATTACACCTGCATCTTGCTTGCTGGGTTTGGTAGGTTTTAGCTGGTTTCTGTCTAGCACTTTGAGCAGAGGTATCAGCTGATGTAAGAAGGGCTATATAAAGTACATTTGATTGTGATTTGATTTGTTTTATATCCGTTTATTTGCGTAAATATTTTCGTTAACTCTTCTCTGAACCTGCATGTTTGGTTAAGGACTGTAAGTAGAGATTCATATGGTAATCAGTCTATGTCACTTGTTGCATTTTTTATCGGCGCATGTGACAGGTTTGGATGTTGCATCTGATGCTTTAGTCCCAGGGTCGCTTAGTTAGTTGGATGAGCTTTGAGCGGTCATCTATGGGTGTGAACGCTAAGCTGTAGTCACCATGAGCAATCTCTACATAGGTATTCCCTTTTGTCCCAATGGTGAAAGTGGAGTGTGGAGGCAATATATGACATTGCATCTGATCTGTGGAATACTGTTGGCGGTGGGAATGCAATATAGGGTAAGTTTGGGTTCTAGGTTATCTGGGATAAACTTCTCTCAGAGAAGCAAGAGGACCTGAGATCGCAGGTAGTGCTACGGCATCCCAACTTCAACCCCACTGATTAGCACAGATAAGCAATAGCGTCAAAAGCAACTTGTAAGCATCTAAATATCATTAATTTGAGTGCAAGGCGCAAAAGGTCGACAAGACACCAGATTTGCAAACCGCATACCAGGTCTTGTGAATAGAGCCACCATGTATTCAGATTTTAGAAATGTATTACAGGGAAGACAGAATATGTAAATCTCATTAGCTACCCGTACGAGGACACG
Source organism: Salvelinus sp. IW2-2015 (assembly GCF_002910315.2). NCBI lineage: Eukaryota > Metazoa > Chordata > Actinopteri > Salmoniformes > Salmonidae > Salvelinus > Salvelinus sp. IW2-2015. The sequence continues at coordinate 20,166,575 of NC_036851.1, forward strand.
AATCTTGCTTTACCAGTGCGCAGGATTCGGGCAGTCTTTAGGCGCCACGTCCACGTTCACATCATAGCACACAGATATGTATAAAAATCGTAATTGGTCTACTTATGGCTGATCTTTCATCAGAAGTTGATCAAGTGTAGACGTTTGTCAAACATGATCGTTGGTTTCCGTTCAGAAATGTTTCTTTTTCCACTGCATTAAGCTAGCACGGTCGGAGGGTCACGACGGAAAGAGCCGAGCAGAGTGGACGAACAGATTTCTCACAAGCGTAAACTACAATCCGACACGGGGAGTACACACAAAGAGAACAGAGCTCCCGCGAAAAATTCAAATAATCTGATTAAGACTATTATGTGGAAAAAACTAGCATTACGGATGATATGTCAATGTATCAAAACAAAATTCGACACGGAGGAGACAAAGTAGTTTATGCACAAGTACATACGCCAGACACAACAGACACCAACCGAGCTCAGAATGTCGACGCAGAGCTTCACAGTAACACCGAAGTTTGTCGGTCATGCTCTAAAGGGAATTGGGTGCTATTTCACGGAGCAGAGTACACGATAAGAATAACAAAGAACTTTCTTCCTCTGACGTCATCTGACAACCAGAGAAGGGAGAAACGAGGTGTGTTTCTGGTCATAGGGGGCCGACCAATAATTAGGCACGAGCTTTGTAGCCAGCATTAAGCACATCTTGATGTTTATGTCATTGGTCATGGAAAGTGCTGTTGAAATTGACTCTCTGTATCACTCAGAGAGACAAATTGAAACGGATTTAAGAAACTAGAGACTGTCTTCTATCCAAATGTAGAGATCATTATGCATATAAGTAAGAGCAATGATATGAGAAAGACGCCAAGTTAATCATTGTAGAGGCAAATTTAGTATGCTAGAAAGCGAAAAAGATATACTCGCTTGTATGTGACTCGCAAATGAAGGTATAATGGTGTTTATAGGATGTGCGGATAATGGTGTTGATGTGAGTCATGACCAGCCTTTCAAAGCACTTAATGGCTACAGACGTGAATGATATGGGCCGGTAGTCATTTAGGGAGGTTACCTTAGTGTTCTTGGGCACAGGGACTATGGTGGTTTGCTTGAAACATGTTGGTATTACACACTCAGACAGGGAGAGGTTGAAAATGTCAGTGAAGGCACTTGCCAGTTGGTCAGCGCATGCTCGGCGTACACGTCTTGGTAATCCGTCTGGCCTGTCCGTCTTGTGAATGTTGATCTGTGTAAAGGTCTTACCTCGCCTACGGAGAGAGTGATCACACAGTCGTCCGAAACAGCTGATGCTCTCATGCATGATTCAGTGTTACTTGCCTCGAAGCAAGCATAGAAGTAATTTATCTCATCTGGTAGGCTCGTGTCACTGGGCAGATCTTGGCTGTGCTTCCTTTGTAGTCTGTAGTAGTTTGCAAGCCCTGCCACATCKGACGAGCGTCAGAGACAGTGTAGTACAATTCGATCTTAGTCCTGTATTGACATTTTGCCTGTTTGATGGTTTGTCGGKGGGCATAYCGGGATATCTTATAAGCTTCCGGGTTAGAGTCCCGCTCCTTGTAAGCGGCAGCTCTACTCTTTAGCTCAGTGCTGATGTTGCCTGTAATCCTGGTTGGGGTATGTACGTACAGTCACTGTGGGGACGACGTCATCGATGTACTTATTGATGAAGCCAGTGACTGATGTCACATCTACCAATCGATGCCCTTGCATTGAAAAACCTTCCTGGTCTTTRTTGTTGAATCTGTACTTGAAATTCACTACTCGATTGAGGGATCTTATAGATAATTGTATTTGTTGTGTACAGAGATGGGGTAGTCATTCAAAAAACGTATTATGTGATTTGTGAAGCTCATTTTTACTCRTGAACTTCTTTTGGCTTGCCGTAACAAAAGGGTTGAATACTTTTTGACTAAAGACATTTCTGCTTTTCATTTATTTTGCCCTAAGTACAGCCTCAATTRGTCAGCACATGGACTCTACAAGGTGTCGAAAGTGTTCCACATGGATGCTGGCCCATGTTGACTCCAATGCTTCCCAGAGTTGTGTCAAGTTGGCTGGATATCCTTTGGATGGTGGACCATTCGTGAAACACACAGGAAACTGTTGAGCATAAAAACCCGCTGAATGGCACCCCTTCACCTTCTGAATGGGACACATACACAATRAATTCATGTCTCAATTATCTCAAGGCTTAAATATCCTTCTTTAACAGGCAACGTCAATACGGAATCATAGTTTTCACCTGGATTCACTTGGTCAGTCTATGTCATGGAAAGAGCAGGTGTTCCTAATGTTTTGAACGAGAGAAAACAACATTTTCATACATGTCTTAAATCTATGAATTAAAGATTTGAGAACAGTTATATTTTACATACACATGAAAGGTACCCGTAAGCAATAATTTCTGAGGAAAAAACACAAATGTGAAAAATTGGGTATTTAAATAATCTCTTCATATCCAGGTGGTTTCTGTGCCGGTCTAGCTTTCAAAATAACTTTTCAGTTATTAATGTGTTTATAACAATGGCTTATTGTCCATCCAAGAGCTAAGGGCTTAAATCAATATTGAATTAATAATGAGCTAGCAGCTAGGTCTTATTGATCACTAATGCAGACAACATTCAGGTACATCACTGTAGCTCCAAACATTTCTACCCCAATCTTTTTCATTTATCAAAGCAGAAGAGAATGTCTCTCTCAAGGCTGTGGTGAAAGAAATTCTGGAAACAGTACGATTTAATGAAAAATCTGAAGTTTGATTTKATTTTAACTCGAGGCTAAGTACCATTTTTATTTCTTCACTTGTAGCATCAGAGACAGCCGAGTCGGTCGTAACTTTATTGGAACATTTATAAAGACAACAGACAAAAAAATAATATAACATTTAAAACACAAAGCAATTTCGACACAGTGCAGACTCAAAATAGATGTAGACAAGCCAACACATAGCCTACCCCACATAACTTATTATTTTCGGTTATTACATTTGAGAGGGATTAAAAATAACTTGAAAAAACACACATGGCATGAAAAAAAAGTAGTTAAAGTACTTCAAACTGGTGGAATTCAGATCACTTAAAAAAATCATAGTTATTATTTCTTCTCTGATCTTGTTCATTTTACACTAACGGAAAATGTATTTTGCTGTATAACGCTCTCTCCCACTCTCTCCATTTCTCTCTCCCTGCCTCTGTATCCATAACATGATGTTTTTAGACCATGCACTGCTGATTTGATTGTTGAAGGGGTGCAGTGATAGTGCAGATTATGAGAGATCATTATCCTGACACTACTGTAAATTGTTGGTGACCAGTGGTCATGATGACTGAAGATCAAAACAAACCCAAAGCAGCTGGTACTGCCAATCTATGTTAGCATATCAGTTTGGTGTTGGTTCAAAAGTTATATCACTTCATTCCAACTTTTTGGCTTCTCTTCTTTCGTCTCTATCTCACTTGTTTCTTTACTAGTGGAAGTTGAAACAGCTGGTAACTGTGGCTGGGTTTTTGCTAATCTTGTTCATCTCGGGCAGCTGCTGTGAGGGTCATTGAGGCACGTATGCGCTTGTGCTTTTGAAATCATTATCTGGCTAAAATATGGATTGCTTTCCTGGGGCCCCGGGGCCCCTGAGGATTGGTGTCACACCACCAAACAAGGGTGACAGTGATCCGGGCGCTCCCCCGATCTTCTTCATCTTTATTATTGTTGTTTTTCCACGAGGGAATACAACATGCTCCAGAATGCCAGAGAACCACCAGAGACGTTTCTCTTTCTTGATAGCAGGATGAATGCTTTGATCAGTGTTGCGTTCCCTTGCGGATTTGCCCTTAGCCTCTAAGCAAAAACAAAACCMCGTCCCTGCTCAGAAAGAAGTTGCTTGTAATGCTGATAAAACTAAAGAAGAAAGACATTTAGCCCTGTTCATTTGTTGAACGCAGTGAACAATCTAATCTTCTTTCTCTCAAGATTGTTTAGAATATTGCCAATTACATGGCATTTCAAGTGAAAAGCACCTCTGTAATATTCTGAATCAGCCAATTTTATCAGAAGTATGTTGTTTCTATCCTGTCATTGTGTTCTGTCATTGTGTGCTCAACATTTGTATAAAGAATGCAATTCAAACATTTAATATGCTCCATGTCAATAATATAGTGGGTCTGGGAGACAGGTATCCTAAAATGGTTTGTTTGCTTAATAGACGATGGATATCAATGCAGGTGAGTAAAAAATCTCAATGCTCTTTAAAGGTGAATCAATCTAAACGTTCTCACTTTATATCTTCTCATGTGGGACCTTCCATAGGACGGATTTGCAGTATACATGCTCTTCTTCTTTCCCCCTGCATCCCAGTTGGCTGATAGTTACAGAAAAGAAAAGACAAATATGTCAACTGAAAGAAGACTGCAATAAAGGACACATGAAAGCCATTTCCCAACTTGTGTATGAAGTATATCAGGCATCATTCAATTGTATTTGTAATAGCTTGGCACACTGTAAAACATTACTCCAAAAGGATTGGCCTGATAGACATTTGTGTAAGAAATTTTWGATATATTTTACTACTGTGTACATGATGATACTGTTTTCTATACCTTTAAATAAAAGTGCATTAGTTGAAAACAGATATTAGATATGTCTAAACAGTCAATMAAATTGAAATAGGCAAATTGGCTAATTGAAAGTACAAGCTTAAATAACTTAAAAATCAAAACAGTCATCTTGAACTCCAAAGAAATGAACACATTTGCCTTTGGTGAACTAAAACTCGCACTTGACTTTTTACTACTATCACTGACTTTGCTGATAGCTACTTTATTGCGGGAAAATATACTTTCTGAGACGTGTGGTTGTCTTACCTAGCTATCTTAAGATGAATGCACTAGCTATAAGTTGCTCTGGGTAAGAGMGTCTGCTAAATTACAAAAATATAATGTAAATGAAKATTGCACCTACCACTACACTTGATCCCTTTACGTTTCTCCACACTGTACACAAACACAACAGTGCTCTTTAGAARCAAAATCACCTCAGCTACAGTAAATGTTACAAAACAAAATGTGAATGCGTATCCTCCACAGCTTATGAAACCTGTCCAGAAAGACCCATCTTTCATACTGAAATACATTTATTTGTTGTCWTCTAAGCGTTTTCCTCAGTGTTCCTGCTTTGGTTAATACTTCATCTCCAAGCAGCTCCAGATGGGCAAAAACAAAACACAGGGAGACATTTTGTCATCCTTCACAACTGCCTCCCCAGAACAAARGGCATCCATGCATCCATGCCCCAGTTGTCTGTTATCATCAGATGGGAAACAAATTCAGAAAACAGGCAACTACTTCCCAGCTTAATGTTTGGGTGGAAACAATAGCCCCTTAAAGACTGATGCTGCTTTGTTGATAGCATTTCCCTGGAACAAACAGTATCTGACAGATTCAAGTTACCCCCTCAGGCTTGCCGTTAGGGGACACGACAAACAAGGCTTCTGGATCAGACTTTATAAGACACGTCAAGATCTCATCAAAATGCTCTGCCTGCATTTGTCATACAGCTACACCGGATCATATTCACCTCTCAGTATGGTTATCACTCAGTACAACATTCCAAATTCCCTTAGAGAAATTAGTTCTAAAATTTTTGGAGCCGAATCATCTCTTTGCGAGCACTATGTCTCCTGCAGCCCTCATCGTCAGGATAAAACTCTAATCAAATAAATGCTATTTGTCACTTGCTTTATAAACAACAGGTGTAGACTAACAGTGAAATGCTTACTTATGGGCCCTTCCCAACAATACATAGAGAAAGAAAATAGAGAAATAATAGAAAAGTAAAACACGTAATAATAAATACTCAAAGACTAATGATAACTTTGCTATGTACAGTGTATTTGGAAAGTATTCACACCCCTAGACATTTTCCACATTTTGTTACCATACATCCGTATTCTAAAATTGATTAAATGWTTTTTTCCTCTTCAATCTACACACAATACCCCATAATTACAAAGCAAAAATGATTGAACAGCATTCAATGAACAGCATTCTCGCATAGGTGTTCCTCTTGTCAAGGTGGGAAAGGGCAGTGTGGATGATGGACGTTTGTGGGTGTTTCAGAGGGTCCGTGTTCTACAGAAAACGGACAGAGAAGGCTTAGTGCTTTGACAACTCTGTCTCCAAGGTCCTCGGGTTTTCGACTACTTTAACCCTGTGATCCTGAAAAGCAGCCGCTGCTCCCTGACAGTTTCAACATCGAACAGGAAGCGTTTACCACAGATATTGATTTATTCTCATCCCTCCCACCCCCGTCTTTGTTTAATCATATCAGATTTGGAGGTTGGTTCAGCATTGATCAAATTGATTGCCCAAGATAAGACTGCCAATTGCTGTCTAAGGGTTGTTTTTGAGACTGTATGTAGAGCGCTTGAATTTTATTTGACATGACAAAATCGATGTGTTTTAGAGAATGCATCAAGGGTAAATTTGAAAAACTTTGATCGGTGCCGATGTCGTTTGTAGTCTGTTTGCAGTGATGGACCACTTTAAGAGAATTCCCATTATTCTATTCTAGCCGCCTTCTTTCTTCCAAAATTCACTTTGCAAATTAGATTTTTATACGACCCTCTATTTTCACTATATGCAATTAGCTACTACATCACTGCAGATAAACTGCTCTGTCTAGAGATAATAACAAACATACTATGGCATTTCTGTCTGCATATTGCATTGATATGGAACAAGAAATCATACTGTAAATTGATAGTCCATTTCATGGAAAATCATGGTCATTTTTTACGATTATTTGTACAGTAGAATAGATTGTATATTATATAATATTAGGTGTACTTTCTGTCTCTTTGTCCTAGTATAGTCACATATTGTGAAGATTGAAATAAAATAAAGTCTGTCCATTGTTTCTGTTCCATGCTTCTATGGGAAAGGTCCACTGGGCGAGCTTTCCCTCAGCCTTCTGTTGGTGGTGTAACTATATCTGAAAGTATCATTAAGCCTTTACACCCGTACTCTGGCTGTTTAAAGCCTACCATGATCCTGCAGAGATAAAGAGTTAGAGAAGAGAGTTGTATTTGTTATCCGGGAAGAGTCCTAGGGATTTACTCTACCTTTCTATATTCTCTCCATCCAGAGATGTACTCCTAAGAGTGCAGATGTCACAGGATATCGTCTTGACTTTTTATTTTTGATGCAGATCGCTCAGGGCGGCTTATGACTGTCAAATCCTTGCTGACAGTTAAGTGATAATTGCAGTGGAAAGCTTTGCCCAAGACACTTGGTATTGAATGAGAATTGCACTAGCTATTGACGAGAGAGATGGGAAATCCTATTTAACAATGAAAGGCTAGTGAGGTAGCGTGAGAAATCATACCCCCCCKCACACACACATTCAACCACATGTTGCTGAGGGATAGTGCTTTGCATTCTGGAAGAATAGCCTATTGCATATTGAAAAATAAAGCACAATTGAGCCACCATTTAATAATTTTCGGTCACGGTTGACATTGCAACCGTTGTGTTGTTGAATTTGAATTCGTTGGTAGAATCTTTCAATATGGCAGATCATCTCTTGAACTCCCACCCATGCATATTACGGCTATGTCCTATAAATTGCATTTCATGCCTCTTATTATGCACWGCATGGATACTCTCATTGAAGACCTGCAGTCAATCTGTCATGAATTAAAGGTGCTCATGTCAGTTTTATGGACTGAATATGAAGTTGCCCAGACGTAATTTCAAGCACTGCATCTACCCTAATATGATTATTTATCCTTCAGTTCCGGTATGTTTCAGGCCAGGGGGATTTTCCTGTCGTAAATCACCAAAGAGATGCAGCACTTTAATAATTCACTCACCCAAGATGGGCTGTGTATTTGCAAAGGGGTGTAATGGCATGCTTGCATGCCCTTGTGTTTAGGTAGAGGTTCAATCTATACCATATATCACATATACAGCCCCTGGCACAGAGGAGCTAAACAGCTTTCACACGACCCACACGCGTTATTGTGAGCTGAGGTGTGTCATTTATGTTTGATTGATACATGCCGTAGGTTGGAGCTGATTTGATTTTGGCTTTGTCTTCAAATCTGCATCACACTTTGAGCTACAGATTCCATGTTGTAAGGTGGTTGTGTGAGTGATAGGACAATMATATAGTGAAAAATAGAGCCTGACTAGTCTTGATTGGTCCTATATTATGAGGTGATAATGGGCTATGAATTTAGGCAATCTGTCAGAAAAATAATAAAAAATTAAGTAATTGATTCAGTTTTAGCTCAAGTTTTCTATGACAGATGTATGTGAGGTTATCTGAAATATGGTGTTTCTCTTGAAACTTTGCATGCCTTGTGCAGTCTGAAGGCACACAAAGAGTTACTCAGCTAGAACCATCCACTCCTTCCTGTAGGAAGATCTATAAAGTCTGTGTCCTGCCAAGAATCATGTACAAACAGTACCACAATACCTGTCAAATAGTCTGACGGAGGGTGTTGAAATGAAAGTCAGATTTTTTAAATATATTTTTTTCCTGTTGTTTTTGTGTTGCCTTGAATGGTGTATGTTTTTGACTGGATGTTAAAATGAGCAGACATTTTGTGCCAGAGGCAGCCTCAGCCTAGCATAACAAGGCTTTGTTCTTCTGAAAGGAAAATCATGGGTAGCACCTATTCGGATTCCATTCTCTCATTCTCTATGCACTGCCTGTCAGCATTGACTTCTGGCTGCTGTATGAGTCTACCATGCCTATACCCACTCATTGGCAGTGTAGGCACACCTCTCTCTGCTGCTGTTTCTACACGGATCTCTCACAGCCAATACCCCATTTTACAAAAMAACACATTGAAAATATAAATAAATTAGTAATGATATAGACGAGTCTATTCCAAACAAACAAAAATTGGTTCTGTGAAAGMTCSCAGAACATTTGTTAGGTCGTGGCAAATGTTCTCATGACACAAAAACTGTCCACATTTAATCTYTTCTTTAGAGGTTCCAAGAATACTCCATTAGGTTGTGGGAACGGTCTGGTGAGAACAATGTGGGGACATCACAAAAGATATGTTCCCAAACACAAAAACGGTCCAGTTGTGTGGATGATAATACAATGTTTCTTTTAATTAAGGTGCAAAACATATTCACAGCCGATTTGCCAACTTCTGTCTGTAGCGTCCGAACCGTTTGAGCTACAGTRTGTGCAAAGGCAAGACTCTCACGYATATGTACATATCAGTTGTTTTGCTCTAGGGCGCCCACAGGCCTCACAAGACTRGTCTGAAGGTCCCCCTGTACCAGTAAAAAATAGGAATGGAAGTATAGTATGGAGAAGTTTAATACCAAAAATATGGGGTTAAATACATTAACAAAAAACTAACAAATGTTTCCTGATCTTTCTCATATCGCTCAGATATAGGAGAGTCATTTCTTGGGACTATCTGTTATTCGATGCGTTTGTATGGGCGAATACAGTATGGCCCAAAATAATGAATCAACATTTTTTGTTTTATATACTTCAATGGGTCTTAAAATGCCAAATCAAATAGCTAAATGATCCTTGGTATGATCTTCTRAATACAATTCCTTATACAGGGCATTCAGAAAGCATTCAGAACCCTTGACTTTTTACAAATGTTATATTTTTCCCTCATCAATCTACACTCAATACCTCATAATGACAAAGCAAAAACAGGTTTTTAGACATTTTTGCAAACGTATAAAAAATAAGAAACTGAAATATCACATTTACATAAGTATTCAGACCCTTTACTCAGTACTTTGTTGAAGCACCTTTGGCAGTGATTACAGCCTTGAGTCGTCTTGGGTATGACGCTACAAGATTGTCACACCTGTATTTGGGGAGTTTCTCCCAGTCGTCTCTGCAGATCCTCTCAAGATCTATCAGGTTAGATGGGGAGCATTGGTGCACAGCTTTTTTCAGGTCTCTCCAGAGATATCGATCGGGTCCAAGTTCAGGCTCTGGCTGGTCCACTCAAGGACATTCAGAGTCCCGAAGCCACTCCTGCATTGTCTTTGCTGTGTGCATAGGGTCATTGTCTTGTTGGAAGGTGAACCTTTGCCCCAGTCTGAAGTCCTGAGCACTCTGGAGCAAGTTCTCATCAAGGATCTCTCTGTACTTTGCTCCGTTCATCTTTCCCTCGATCCTGACTAGTCTCCTTGTCCCTGCCGCTGAAAAATATCCCCATAGCYTGATGCTGCCACCACCATGCTTCATCGTAGGGATGGTGCCAGGTGTCCTACAGACATGATGCTTGGCATTGAGGCCAAGGAATTCCATCTTGGTTTCATCAGACCAGAGAATCTTGTTTCTCATGGTCTGAGAGTCTTTAGACAGCTTTTGGCAAACTCCAAGTGTTCCTTTTACTGAGGAGTGGCTTCAGTCTGGCCAAATTACCAAAAAGGCCACATAGGTGGAGCGCTGCAGAGATGGTTGTCCTTCTGGAAGGTTCTCCCATCACCACAGAGGAACTCTGGAGCTGTCTCAGAGTGACCATCGTGTTCTTGGTCACCACCCTGACCAAGGCCCTTCTCCCCCGATTGCACAGTTTGGCCGGGAGGCCAGCTCTAAGATGAGTCTTGGTGGTTCCAAACTGATTCCATTTAAGAATGATGGTGGCCACTGTGTTCTTGGGGACCTTCAATGCTGCAGAAATGTMTTGGTACCCTTCCCCAGATCTGTGCCTTGACACAATCCTGTCTCTGAGCTCTAGGGACAATTAATTTGACCTCATGGCTTGGTTTTTGCTCTGACATGCACTGTCAACTGTGGGACCTTATTTATATAGACAGATGTTTGCCTTTCCAAATCATGTCCAGTCAATTGAATTTACCACAGGTGGACTCCAATCAAGTTGTAGAAACATCTCAAGGATGATCAATGGAAACAGGATGCACCTGAGCTCAATTTCGAGTCTCAGTGTCTGAATACTTCTGTAAAAATGTATTTCTGTTTTTTATTTTTAATAGATTTGCAAACATTTCTAAAAACCTGTTTTCACTTTGTCATTATGGGCTATTGTGTGTAGATTGATGTGGAAATGTTTTTTTCTCATCAATTTTAGAATAAGGCTGTAACATAGCAAAATGTGGAAAAGTTCAGCGGTCTGAATACTTTTCGAAGGCACTGTAGCTTAGTAGAATCCCCCTTCCCCCGGCTTAGACAAGGCTTAGACTCTGATGGGTTAAAGGTTCTTAGAATGTTTAATAAGGTTGTGGTAACATTGTGGAGATATGACAATATATATGTTCCCAATACACCTTGGCTCAAGCAAACAAATGATGTCAGCTGCATTTTCTTTGTACCTACTGTGGTAAACCGTGGGGTGTTGGGTTTGAGCACACAGAGATTGACACAGAGACAGGGAGGTGCTACTCAGAAAACAAGCCTTTACTGGGCAACATGAAGTAAACGTAACAACAAAATAACTTYGGGTTGGCTCGGTCCTTCTTCTGGGCCTCCTCCTAATTTCAGTTCCATGCCCCGGGAGCTTTGTTCCTGTCTGTAGGCTCCCGCCCTGCCTCTCTTTTTCTCGCACGCGGTGTGCCATGTTGCAAAATGTATGTGGCCTGAACGGCTGGATGGCACTCTCCCCTAATTGCACCTAATTGGTGCCATCAGCYTCGGGGTGCCCACCACGGGTAGTCCCAGTAGAGGGAGCTAACGGCGCGGCACGTACCTCCCCTCTATCACCAAGCCCTGGGGTAGATCTCCCGGAATACCACAATACATTAATGGTCACAAAAATGAATTTAATCAAAATCATTCAATGGGTTGCCCCTGTCTATAACATCTGTTTGGCCTTGGTGGTGCTCTTGGATCATAATTCTTTTGCAGAGTGATGGGTGAGCTGTCTGAAAAATAATACCATTAAATGAGTGTGAATAGATATGTTTAGAAAATCCCAAACACTGACCAAAGAAAGGAGTACGATTATAGGCATGTTAGGGTCTTTTTAGAAGATTGTGATTGGTTCTGGGAATGTTTCCTCATAGAGGAAGCAGGCAATATTATCTGACCCCAGGCTTTGCTGACATCCGCAGCTTCTTCCACATCCCCACCCTGTCTCAGCCCTCCTTCCAGATCTCTTAGGCTCTCTACAGTATCACAAGTCGCCACATTCACTCTAACACAAAACTCCCCCACCCATACACTCTTAGAAAAAAAGGTGRACTCTTGAACCTAAAAAWTTTCTTTGGCTGTCCCCATTAGAGAATATWTTTTTGGTTCCAGGTAGAACTGCTTTGGGTTTCATGTCAAATCCTATCCACAGAGGGTTCGAAATGGAACCCAAAAGGGTTCTACCTGGAACCAGAAAGGGTTTGGCATGGAACCAAAAAGGATTATCCTATGGGGACAGCCAAAGAACCCTTTATTCTATGAGTGTACCATCCACAGTAAGAAAATGGCCGTCGACACACCAAACCACCAGAGATCACCAACACTTCCCTGCAGTAAACATCTCAAATCAGTCAGTCTGGAGAAAAATAACACCCTCAAGGTTAAAAACTTCTTAGGGATAGACACCAGCAGGTGAAATTGGAGGGCGCGCAATTCAAATAAATAATCGTAATATTAAAACTTCTTATGGCCAACATCCGGTGAAATTGCAGAGCGTGAAATTCAAACTACAGAAATATCAATATTCAAGGCAGGTGRGACACAAAAGTCAGAAATAACAATATAATAAATGCCTTACCTATGAAGATCTTCTTTTTGCAATCCCAAATGTCTCAGTGACACAATGAATGGTCATTTTGTTCGATAAATTCCTTCTTTATATCCCCAAAATGTCCATTTATTTGGCGCGTTTGATTCAGAAATACACTAGTTCCAACTCGCCCGACATGACTGCAAAGTATCTAATAAGTTACCTGTAAACTTGGTCCAAACATTTCAAACAACGTTCCTAATCCAAKCTCAGGTATCCTGAAATGTAAATAATAGATAAAACCTAAGACGGGATAATCTGTTTCCAATACCAAAGAAAAATAACACGGCGCACGCACCTGTTCACATGCACCAAAATACTAGAGACCTTCAGAGTGACACGTACAAAGAACAGCACTACTTCTTCATTTCTCAAAAGAAAAACATCGACCAATTTCAAAAGACTGTTGACATCTAGTGGAAGCCATAAGAACTTCAATCTGGGACCTAATAAATCAGGATTCCCATAGAAAAGAATGGAAAACACAATGACCTCAACAACAAAAAATTCCCTGGATGGATTGTGCTCGGGGTTTTGCCTGCCAGATCAGTTCTGTTATACTCACAGACATTATTATAAGTTTTAGAAACTTCAGAGTGTTTTCTATCCAAATCTACTAATTGTATGCATATCCTAGCTTCTGGGCCTGAGTAACAGGCAGTTTACTTTGGGCACGCTTTTCATCCGGACGTGAAAATACTTCCCCCTACCCAAGAGAGGTTAAACATTCATGAACATACAAGTATCTTATATAATTTAAAAGCTTATATTCTTGTTGATCTAGCTCCGTTGTCCGATTTCAAAAAGACTTAACGGCGAAAGCATACCATGTGATTGTCTGAGGACGGCGCCCCACATCAACATATTTTTCAACCAGCACAGGCTTCATAAAATCACAAATAGCGATTAAATAAATCCCTTACTTTTGAAGATCTTCCTCTGTTTGCAATCCCAAAGGTCCCAGCTACAACATGAATGGTCGTTTTGTTAGATAAAATCCTTCTTTATATCCCAAAAAGTCAGTTTAGTTGGTGCCATCGATTTCAGTAATCCACTCGTTCAACATGCAGACAAAGGAGTCCAAAAAGCTACCGCTAAACTTCTTCCAAACAAGTCAAACAACATTGCTATTTAATCCTCAGTTACTCTAAAATGTAAATAAGCTATAATATTTCATCCGAAAAGTAGTATGTTCAATTGGAAAGTAAAATTAGTAAATGCCCTCTCCCTTGCACGCCGAAAGACTGATGTTGCTCCGGTGCTCTTCTCACCAAAACTCCAAATACTTGTTCGTTTTTCAAAAAACAAGCCTGAAACCTTGAATAAAGCCTGTTGACATCTAATGGAAGCCATAGGAATTGCAATCTGGGAGACGGATTTACATAGAAACAATATACATTTATATGAGCCTGGGAGCTCAAAAAGAAAAATTCTGGTTGGATTTTCTTTGGATTCTCACCTGCCATATCAATTCTGTTATAGTCTCAGACATTTTATTAACAGTTTTAGATACGTCAAAGTGTTTTCTATCCAATGCTACCAATTAGATGAATATCCTGGCTTCTGGGCCTGAGTAACAGGCAGTTTACTTTGGGCACGTCAGTCAGGCGGAAATTCAGGAAACTAGACCCTATCCCAGAGAGGATTTATTTAAAGTGCCTGTTGTCAATGAGACAAGAGGCCATACTTTTTACAGGACACTACATGTTACATCAAGAGCTCTCCAGCCTGCACGTTCTATTGCTCCCATTCCTCTTCACATTTTTTCTCCCTGTAATCATCATGTGTGGAGGATTATGTTGTTGAGGCCAGTGCAGGTGTCCATCACGGTGGGAATAAGACAGGATCTTCCAGTGAATGAATGGCTCCATTATCCCAAGAGCATACCACTAGAAAAGTGGATTACATATTTTCTTTCTTTCTTTGTGTGGTAACACTTTACTTGACACCCAGCGTCATAACACCTTGTGACACAGTAATAACTATGTCATCATTTGGCATAACAGCTTAAATCACTTGTCATAACCTGTTATAATTAAGCAATAAGGCCTGAGGAGGTGTGGTGTATATATACTACGGCTTAGGGCTGCTCTTACGCCCAACTGAACGCGGAGTGCCTGGATACAGCCCTTAGCCGTGGTATATTGGCCATATATTACAAACCCCTGAGGTGCCATATTGCTATTGTAAACTGGTTAACAATGTAATAAAAAAAATAATGTTTTGTCATACCCGTGGTATACGGTCTGATATACCATGGCATTCGGCCAATCAGAATTCAGGGCTCAAACCACCCAGTTTATGGTCATACCACTGTCAAGACACATATTTAGACCTGTTGTGACATACTGTATATTGTGTCATTTTATGGCTTGTTATGACACCTACATAAGAGTGTAGAATTCTACAAAATCTTCCACGGTAGTTATTTTATGGCTGGTTTTGACACCTACATAAGAGTGGAAAAATCCACAAAACCTACCACGGTTATTATTTTATGGCTGGTTTTGACACCTACATTAGAGTGTCAAAGCCCACAAAAGGGTGTCACTTTACTTGAGGGGACTCTTTTAATTATTTTCTTAACTCTTATTTTTCAGAACTGCATTGTTGGTTAAATTTAAGGGCTTGTAAGTAAGCATTTCACAGTAAGGTCTACACCTGTCGTATACGGCGCATGTGACAAATACAATTTGATTTGATTTGTATTGAGAGGCATCATTGAATTGCAATTCAGCAAGGCCTTGGTTATTATGTAGTCCTGCTGAGTGAGGTTAAAAGTGGACAATCTTTTGTGTGAAGAGCATTTGAAGAGTGGAGAAAGATTATTCTCAAGAAGGGAGGAGAAACGCCTGCACACCATTTACCATTATCCCCTGAATGTTGACTGCACCCATGTCTGTKRATGTCTCTGGAATTGTCTCTCTCTATTTTGAGTAACTTTAATTATTCATATTGATACAACATTAAGGACAGACATTTTTCAATCCCCCATGTTATCTGTGCCCTCTAACAACAATGTCCAGGCAGTCTATGTTTATGACAGCTGTAGCTACAATGACAGCCCAGACATATTCCTATTTTTAGTTTCCACCAGACTCCCCTTTCATAGTGCAGTTTTAGTGCACTAAATGAATGTGCTGCTGGATTCTCATGACAGTACTAACTAATCTGATTAAATCAAACAACATATTTTGAATGGGGGGTGGGGAGGCTGTTTTGGTGCAATTTCCCAGGATGGTCTCACCATGTCTAAGACATCCTGGTTTTCTCTGGCGGAGGCTGGCAGAACTCCCAGCTCCATGTGGAAGGGTTGAGGGGGGCATAGCAGACATATAGGGCACATCTCTGGAGGACTGTCTGACCTCTGTCTCTTGCCATTCATCGTCTATCAGATGGAGAAAGCACTGTGATATGTATAGTCTTCCAGCTCCACTGTTGTCTAAGTCCTTATTCATTTGTCTGTCATCGCTTCCTT
Organism: Salvelinus sp. IW2-2015; assembly: GCF_002910315.2. Taxonomy (NCBI): domain Eukaryota; kingdom Metazoa; phylum Chordata; class Actinopteri; order Salmoniformes; family Salmonidae; genus Salvelinus; species Salvelinus sp. IW2-2015. The sequence goes on from NC_036851.1 coordinate 20,182,797, forward strand.
TGGCAACAGAATGCACACCACTACCAACCCCTCTTCTCCCACTCCTTACCAAGACAACCACCCCCACCTCCTCCCATCCCTCCCTGTGACTCATTTCATATGATTAAACTTTTAATTAGATGTTTTTGCTTTAATTACTAGAAGCTTGTGTGCTTCAAGGGATAAAGTATACAGTYCAGCAAGCTGCTGGGGGTGTGGAGCGGAGCATGTTAAGAAACCAAGCCTTGTCATATCCTTTTGACACCAACACTATGAGTGTCAGGGCAATATTGCAGCGATGAGATTGAGTTCAAGTTTATTCTATTAAGTGTTGAAATAAACATTATTTATTTTCCTTGCCCCAGCCGTAACTCCATTGAAAGGCTCATTTTAAATGCGTAAATATTTGATGAAAAGTAAGTCATAAGCTTTGATTAGAGGTATTTGGGCTTAAATAAAACCCAATTCCAGAGCATGGCAATGTTTTCAAAATCGACTGCACATAGTAATTAAACCCAATGAGTGCAATTTGTGTCATCTCACCTCACAGATACGTAGAGAAGAAACCGACAATAAAGAGGTGTTGTTCAGTCTTCAGAGAAACACTCCTATCCTTTCATTCCTCATTCAGTCTCTCATGTGTTGCTGAATATTGTAGTCCTTGGTTAAGTTGTACTTGTCAAAAAAAGAGCCCTCTTCAGAAATGAATCCCTTTGCCAGCAGATCAATGCCACTTTGGAGGTTGAGGAGGTGATGGGGATCATTTGGCGACAGCTGTAATCAAGAAGACATACAGAGTTGTTGCCCCAGTGACGGATCCCCCTTGTTTTGGCAGCCTTATTTCTGAGCTGTGGAGCCACTTTTATTCATTCAAAACATTCTGTGTTCATCACAAACCAGGTACATGTCAGAAAGTGTGTGTGCAGTCTGTTTGTGTGGGCGTGTGTGTGTAGTCTGTTTGTGTGTTTGTGTGGGTGGGTAGGTGGGCGTGTGTGTGCAGGTGTTCATATGTGTCTTTTAGAAACACACTGATTGTGAAAGCCAGAACCTCCGGAGTGGCCTGCTCCCCCACACCTAAACTAAACCTGGACCTTCAGCCCAACACCATTTGCTGGGTCACACTCTGCGTACACATCTGTAACGGTTATATTCGATGTTAATTTCTCAGCCTGTAAAAAAACGCGTCTGGATCATCTCTCTGGGCCTAATCATGGAATTTGATATCCAATTGTGTGGTGCCGTTATTCATTCCAGCTACTACATTTTCCCACCACATATTGAAAAGGGAGAGGGCTTCGGAATGCTTAGGGGGAAGACTAGTTGGGGTTGGGGCTTGTGTCGAAGGGGTTGATTCTCATAGACCCAGACCCAAGTCGATGTCACAGTAGAAAATTATAACGTTCGGGGGCAGATGTTTTCCCTCGAAGAAATGATTGCATTTGCAATGTAAAACCAATCTACATGCCTTGTTCTTATTACATGCAGTGTGACCTCGAGAGTGAATCAGATGAAAGCAGTCAAATAACTGTAATGTCAGATAATAATGGGATCACAATGGGGTTTCTTGTACGGCGCCCCGGCCCCGATATGTGTAGCCCAGAGAGGGAGTGTGGCCGACTGGTCGGCCTCCGCTGAGAGATTTGATTGGCTTAGGCAGAGCCATATGAACTCTTRCTCACCTGTGAGACGCTGTAGAATGTAATGAAGCCACTGGCACACAAGGACAATGTGTGTTGGGATGGCACGCAGTAAAAAGATGCACAGGTATTGTGCTTATTCAATGAGTAGGAGGACGACTGAAGATCATGCTTAGGGGCTCCCGAGTGGCGTAGCGGTCTAAGGCACTGCATCTCAGTGCAAGAGGCGTACTACAGTCCCTGGTTTGAATCCAGGCTGTATCACATCCGGGCCTGATTGAAAGTCCCATAGGGCGGTGCACAATTGGCCCAGCGTCGTCTGGGTTTGGCCGGGGTAGGCCGTCATTGTAAATTGATCTTAACTGACTTGCCTGGTTGAATAAAAAAAAWATATAATAATAAAAATAAATAATGTATTGTCAACCAACAGCAGCTAGTCAATGCATACTAGACAATCCCCACACAGTGGAAATATGTTTTGGGCTTGCACGGAGCATGAAGTTTGTTTGGTTTGTAGACAGTGAAAACAGGTGGTGGTTTAGCTCATAGTTAAATAAATGGATAGCATGCAGTTGAAATACAGTAAATACAGTAAAAATACAGTAAGTACAGTAAATGGTGTGTGTGTTGCCTTTAGGGATTGTGATTTAAAATAAGGGGAATGATAGTGATGATGATGCTGATGATGATGCAGACATACAATCCACACGTCTGACACATGGGCTGTTATTAGCCAGCACGTTCTGTTTTCAAACTAACTGTAGCATGATCTTGTTGTTTCCTTCCTTTTGTCCTCTGAGAGTGCTAGATTTAGATGTGCCACTCTTCCCCTGTGCTCTTATATTAAGCCCACTCTTTCACAAAGTCTTGCAGCTAAAAGAAGAATGTTGAAAGTATTTGATTCACTTCTTTTCAAATGGTAAACTTCCACCAGGCAAGTCTGTGCTTCTTCCTATTTGTTGTTTTTCAGTTGGAATTTATTCAGATGTTTCATTTTTTTTATTTCTCCACTACTTTTCTGAAATGAAGGTATTGTATATCCCAAATCCCAAGTTGACCATTTATCATTTGGCAGTTGGTCTTGATTTATGTGTGCCTGTGTTTGCCTTTATGTCATTTTTGTGTGTATTTTAAATCTGTTGAGAGGAGGCAAGTAAGTACATTCAGCACATTTCTTGGCTACATACTGTCAACATACTATCACTGCTTATTGTGAAACAGACACATATTACTTATTTAAAATTAGGGACTGGCACACAAAACGTTTTTTTCGTGTTAATTACACTATTTTCATCACAACGCTTTTCGTGTGTATTACACCACTTTTTTTCCTCATAACGTATTTGTGTACATTACACAAATTCCAATATGTTGTCGCTAATGTTCGGAGGCTAGCTAGGTGGCTAACAGTAGCTAGGCTATCTAGGTTGCTAACGTTAGCTAGGCTAGAAATTAAGGTTAGGGTTAGGGTTAGGGGTTAAGGTTAGGTTTAGGTTTAGGGTTTAAACTGGGTGCACWCTACACGACTTTCAAAATCCTAACATAGCTGATCCTCTCACATTAAACGACTGTCTTTCCTGTAGTTTTTTGTCTCGCCAACGTAGTGGTGCGCACACTACACAATGTGGCACAGACGGGGTGGGGTGTCACACACTACAAGATTATTCACTTGGTCGTGAGTATTCTCGATACCACCACACTGTCTCGCAAAAACAATGATGTGATTAGATTGTTAACATAGCTAGAACAAAGCAGCCTAAAATATTTTTTTGTGAGACATTCACACCTGCCATATAAAGTTGAAATATTTAGCCAACGTTTTGAATTGAATAACATTGCTGTTAACTTCAGAGCTGTAACGATTGGGCACTTTGGCTATGGTTAAAAACAAAGTAGAATCACATAATAGTAGTAGTCATCGATCCTGCTCGAGAGTCTACACATGCTGTGTGATGTGAAACAATGTCATCATCTCACTGGCTTCTTCTCTGGCGAGCTCTCATTGGCAATTGCTGATCACCTTTCTCAAAACTTGTCATTGCACATCACTCGCTACAAGACCATTACAGATTTTATGCTGATAAAATCAAACATGTTTAAAAATATTGGGACGTCTGGGAATGCTTAAAGATGGGATCAGTAGCCCTCAGATTGATGCTCTAACCGGCTCACAGTAAATGGGCGTTAGTGACGGCCACGCACCCCAAGTAGGCAACGACATGGGGATTTTGTCTCTGATCTCAAAAACTTGTCTGGGACAGCTAAATCGGGGAAGAAATCATGTAGTGTACACCTGGCTTTAGGAGTTAAGTTTAAGGTTAGGTAACATGCTAGCTAAGTAGTAAAAGTGTTTAAGGTTAGGGTTAAGGTTAGGAGTTATGTTAAAGGGTTAAGGTTAGGGTTAGGTTTAAGGGAAGGGTTTAGTTAACATTCTAAGTAGTTGCAAGGTAGCTAAAAGGTAGTAAGTAGTTGCAAATATGCTAATTAGCTAAATTAGTTGCTAATTTGTCCGTGATGAGATTCGAACATGCAACCTTTTTGGTTGCTAGACGTTCATAATAACCTGTGATACTGGGTCGATACTGTTGCCTTTTTTCACTCAACTATCAGGAGAGTAAACTACATATTAGCTAGATTAGTTCCCATTCAGTACAGGTCAAACAGTTTTTAATACAGTTTTAGCATGGATCAGGATGAAACGTTCAATACACAAATACAACAAGACCTACTGTGACTGAAGAGCAGCTAACACCTTTGTTATGGTACATTATTCATATGCACATAATGTTAGCCATCCTGAAGCAAACAAGGTTTGTTTGCCTACTCTCTACCCTCAGCCCCAGCCCTACCTAATCTTTCATCCTCGGTGACTGCTCTGCCATAGACACTTCAGCAAGAAAGATATCAGTTAATATGATATCTGATTTCATTCCAGTGTGTTGCACATGAAAAGGGGAGCAAACTGATCATTTGTGCCACTGTTTCTGACTCGTGAGATGAATGGAGCCAAGACGCGGCCATTGTGCCGTGAAACGCAAGGATGTAATCATCCTCTCCAAACGCTACAGGATGCGATTTTATGTTGGGTATTGGACTCGGATGTCTCTTTCATTTTTATCGCCTGTGCCTGAGATTTAGATTTTCTTTCTCGCATCAACGATTCAACACTTTAGATGTTTTTTGTTTGAATCTGGCCTGCATATGAAATCAATATGTGCCAACTCTTGTTTCATAATGGTCCAGGTCTTCATAGAAGTATATTTGGTATAGTTGATTGCTTCATAGAAGTATATTTGGTATAGTTGATTGCTTCATAGAAGTATATTTGGTATAGTTGATTGTCATAGAAGTATATTTGGTATAGTTGATTGCTTCATAGAAGTATATTTGGTATAGTCGATTGCTTCATAGAAGTATATTTGGTATAGTTGATTGCTTCATAGAAGTATATTTGGTATAGTTGATTGCTTCATAGAAGTATATTTGGTATAGTTGATTGTCTCTATAGAAGTATATTTGGTATAGTTGATTGCTTCATAGGTAGAAGTATATTTGGTATAGTTGATTGCTTCATAGAAGTATATTTGGTATAGTTGATTGCTTCATAGAAGTATATTTGGTATAGTTGATTGCAATGCTTCGCTTGACTTTCATTTAGATTCAACACTGCTGTTTGATTTTACGAATTATATCTGCCATGGTGCAATAGAATAGAATATAATAGAGATCATTTTGTATTTCTTCATGTCAGTATTCAAAACATGTCTGGCTGTAAAGTGATTTGAATCAAAGGGTGAGTCAAGGGAGCATCAACAACAATTGATCCAAAATGTTATTTTTTGATTGCTTATATGAAAGTCATTTTAAGCAAAACATTAACATACTTCATGAATCCTATGTTCCTGGTTTTGGTCTCTGTCATGTGAGTCTGTTACACACTTGTGGAGAAAAGAGTACCTACTGCATATCCTATCTCAAGTTTCTCTTTTTTTTCAATCCAATATGTATTTCAGATGGGCTAACAGATGGTGTTCCTATTTTCCCTCGATCTCTCCTTAATTGTTGGCTCCTGTTTCTCAGAGAACTGTTTCCCAGGTAGTGTTGTCAGAACACTGTTATTGATCCAATGACCCGAGTCTGAGGGAAAAATGTCATTCAGCCTTTGGACATTTGCTCTAAAAGTCCTTTCATCTGTCATCAACACGTCTCGCTTTAGTAACAAAGCTTGATTACTTTTCAGTGTGAAATTGCACTGAGATGTGGATTGTGAGAGATTCTGTGAAATATGCTTCATGACCTATAACTCAGCTGAAATGTATCATTTTTGTTCCATGACAAAACTTCCCCTTGTACTTAAGTTATGAGAGGTATGAACGTGGTACTTTTCTTTTTTTTGTTACTTCAAGGCCAGAATACTGAGTCTGCTTTCAATCCCCTTTCCTTGCTATTCAATAGGGACTTCATAATGGACTTGTAAATGGTTTGTAGATACTTTATAGACTTATGTTATCTCACTCTCTTGTACTTTCTATTTCTCTCTCTCTCTCTCTCTGTTTGTGGACCATATCTGCTGTGTTTTCTGTTCTTTGCAGAGTTTTCTCTATTCTCTCTGAACAATGCATGTTTTTCACTCATACAGAGTTCAGTTGAATGAAAGCAGGCATACTCAATTCTATCTCATCAGTTTGTACTCTATCCATAACACAGCTGTTTTTGAAAGTTCTGCTGCTTTTTATTTGAGTTTCAGTTTGTATAAGTGTTGGTCGTTGATTTTTCATATAGCTCTCAAACCTTTTGCAACTAAGAGAGTGTTTCTACACTGTTATTATTTCAAATACTACACCCTCACAGTACACACACACGCACCAACACATGCATGCACCACACACAAATCTACAGAAACAGCCTGTCAGGTACAAATGGGATTTCACACTCAACCACACATGCACACACACAATCACAATACTCTCTGCTGTTACTATTTATTGTATTATATTTATCCTTCTGCAGTCACTTTAACCTGATTATGACTCGATTCGGTCCTATGAAATTTGAAATTGTGTTTTTTATGTTGGATAAAAGTAGAGACTCAGAGCCCAAAAAATTTGCACTACCGGTCAAAAGTTTTAGAAGACCTACTTATTCAAGGATTTTTCATTATTTTTACTATATTCTACATTGTAGAATAGTAGTGAAGACATCAAAACTATGAAATAACACATATGGAATCATGTACTAACCAGCTGGGCGTGAAAACCTGACGATCCGGCTGAGACCTGACGTGGGATGGGCGCCTTCCGAGCCAACCGGGGCAAGAAACCTCTCGAGGCACCCCCGGTTGGCTCGGTGTTGGGCCCCGAACTTGACGTCACCACCAACCAGAACGTCAGCACTCCCTGATGCTTCGTATGATGGCTTCTGCATTCTGTAAGGACCGACACCGGAGATGAGAAGCAGGTARGGGGAGTTGAACATTTAACCCTCCTGTTGTGTTCGTTTCAAGTTAATACATTTTGTGTTCCCGGTCCAAAATGACCATCCCATTATAGCAGATTATAAATCCATAATAAGCCATATATTATCACCTATTGTTGTGTTAGGTGTTTTTATCAACTTAAGTTCTTGTGAAAATTACAAGTTCTGAACTTCTATTTGCTATTTATGACCTGTAGGCTTCTTTGACCTGAGCTCATACAACTCGTTTGAGTAAAAAAAGCATAATGTATGGATTATTTTGACTATAACAAATACTCAGATGAAACATATTGTGCTATTTATCAAAGTTTAACAAGGACACTCTCTTCCTCACCATTGTCATGATCAAAGATATGATCAAGAGCCTCACATACAGTATATTGTTTGGTCATTGTGCTGTCACAGAATGAATTGTGAGCAAGGCCTCAAAAAAGCTTTATATACCAGTGCTGCGAGAAAAGTTATATATATTATTGAAACAATATTGCGATTGTTTGTGAGAATGCCAACAGTTGTGGTTCCCGTGAGGGAAAGATTCCATTGGGGAATGGTTCCTGTGGGAGTTGCCATGGAAGCCAAGAAGTGAGGTGTGTGTGCTCAAACACACATGCATGTGGGGGTCTGGGAGAGGAAGAGCGTCCATCTGATGAATGGGCATGTGCCTGAACTAATTATACACTGATTGTAGTCTCACCCATTCATTTCTAATGACCGACCTTTTCTGTCCGGGAACACCACAGGTGTACAAAAGTTAAATAAAACACCCAAAATTCAATGAAAATCATAAACATTTATTTTGTGTGTTCAGATGCCCTGTGTGGACAAAGTCATGGAAATGTATGACAATCAGATTAAATGAACTACATTTTTCAGAGAGAAAACGTGTAAATGGGGCCAATTCGACCGGAACACAACAGGAGGGATAATGCGGAACAGACAGGTAACAGGACAGAAACAGCGTCAGCACATGGGTATACAAAGACATAAGAACATTAATGCAGAAGCAGGGAACACAGCGGGGAACCAGTCAGATTTTGAGAAGATAATGACAGAGGTGATTGAGTCCAGGTGAGTCCAATAATCGCTGATGCGCCTGACGAGGGGAAAGCAGGTGTGCGTAATGATGGTAGGAGTGCGCAATGCTGGGGAGCCTAGCGCCCTCGAGGGCCAGGAGGGAAGAGCTGGAGCAGGCGTGACATAAGCGCTATGATGAAACTGGCTCTCATGAGGACCGCCACAGGAATGGAAGATCCAGTGTTACCTATAGTGCAGAGGATAAGTTCATTTGAGTTACCAACCTCAAAAATTGCAGCCCAAATAAATGCTTCACAGAGTTCAAGTAACAGACACATCTCAACATCAACTGTTCTTAGGAGACTGTATGAATCAGGCCTTCATGGTCAAATTGCTGCAAAGAAACCACAACTAAAGGACACCAATAAGAAGAAGAGACTTGCTTGGGCCAAGAAACACGAGCAATGGACATTTGACCAGTGGAAATTTGTCGTTTGGTCTGGAGTCCAAATTGGAGATTTTTTGTTCCAACCATTGTCTTTGTGAGACGCGATGTGGGTGAACCGATAATCTCTGCATGTGTATTTCCCACCTTAAAGCATGGATGAGAAGGTTATATGGTGTGGGTTGCTTTGCTGGTGACACTGTCAGTGATTTATTTAGAATTCAAGGCACACTTAACCAGCATGGTTACCACAGCATTCTGCAGCAATACCCCATCCCATCTGGTTTGTGCTTAGTGGGACTATCATTTGTTTTTCAACAATACATTGATCCAACACACCTAAATGCTGTGTAAGGGCTATTTTACCAAGAAGGACAGTGATGGTGTGCTGCATCAGATGACGTGGCCTCCACAAACCCCCGACCTCAACCAAATTGAGATGGTTTGGGATGAGTTGGACCGCAGAGTGAAGGAAAAGCAGCCAACAAGTGCTCAGCATGTGGGAACTCCTTCAAGACTGTAGGAAAAGCATTCCTGGTGAAGCTGGTTGAGAGAATGCCAAGTGTGCAAAGCTGTCATAAAGGCAAATGGTGGCTACTTGAGGAATATCAAATATATTTTGATTTGTTTAACTCTTTTTTCTATATGTGTTATTTCATAGTTTTGATGTCTTCACTATTATTATACAACATAGAAAATAGTAAAAAGAAAGAAAAACTCTTGAATGAGTAGGTGTTCTAAAACTTTTGACTGGTAATGTATATCATACACTACAGTTGAGAACAATGGGAAAGTCATTCTGCTTTGAAAGTTGATAAACTTGTAACCTCTCTTTGGAGACCTACTGAAGAGCTCTTCTTTGTCTACGCCCATTCAGCATTGTTCAGATGCTCTTAAGCCTCAGCCCCACACATATCTTTAATAATTAGGAATAGAGTCTAGTTTCCTGAATTTCTGCCTGACTGACGTGCCCAAAGTAAACTGCCTTGTACTCAGGCCCAGAATCCAGGATATGCATATAATTGGTAGCATTGGATAGAAAACACTTAGAAGTTTCTAAAACTGTTAAAACACTTTCTGAGACTATAACAGAATTGATATGGCAGATTTTACTTTATTTTGAAAAGCTATGGGTCCATTGTAATTCCCAGCTCCCAGATTGTAATTCCTATGGCTTCCACTAGATGTCAACTGTCTTTTTTCAAAGTTTCAGGCTTGTTTTTTGAAAAACAAGTTTTGGTGAAGAGAGCACCGGAACAATATCAGTCTTTAGGCGTGCGTGGAAGAGGGTGCGAGCTTACTAATTTTACTTTCTGATTGAACATACTACTTTCCGTATAAAAAATTATAGTTTATTTACATTTTAGGATACCTGAGGATTGAATAGAAGCATCGTTTGACTTGTTTGGACGAAGTTTAGCGGTAGCTTTTTGGACTCCTTTATCTGCATGTTGAATGAGTGGATTACTGAAATCGATGGTGCCAACTAAACAGACTTTTTGGGATATAAAGAAGGATTTTATCTAACAAAACAACCATTCATGTTGTAGCTGGGACCCTTGGGATTGTAAACAGAGGAAGATTCTCAAAAGTAAGTGATTTAATGAAGCCTGTGCTGGTTGAAAAATATGTTCATGTGGGGTGCTGTCAGACAATCACATGTTATGCTTTCACTGTAAAGCCTATTGTAAATTGGATAACGCAATTAGATTAACAAGAATTTAAGCTTTTAAATGATATAAGATACTTGTATYTTCATGAATGTTCAATATTCCAATTATTTTTTTGAATTGCGCGCCCTCCAATTTCACTGGATGTTGTTGACATCCCTAACAAGGATTCACATGAGGCCATGTACTAGACATCAAAGACTAATGGCTGGATTATACTACGTCTATCAACAGATGCCGTAGTGACATCAGGAACATTCTATTGTCGTCTGACATCAAATTTGGCGTTGTTGTTATGAAAAAGTATAAACACAAAACTACAGACTGCATGACATCAGCAGTCTTGTGGTCCAAAATAGCATAACTAGTGTATTTTAACACCAATAAACCCACCGTTTAAAAATTAATTTAGTATTTGTCAGTCTAGCAAACCAGGCAACTAAAAGGAACTTTCTAAACAATGTTTTGGTTCGTTTCTAGCTTGTTAGCTAACTAATGTTAAGTTAGCTTGCTAGCCAGTTCAAATAATGACTGTTCATATAGCTGACAACGCCTTCACTTTCACAACTCTATCATTATTCATAAGTTAATGGCAAGCGAATTACAGAAAATYGCTTGACGAAATAAAAGACATTCTACTGGAGAATTTGTGTATGTTCTTCGCATTACCGTCTCTGGTAAACACATGCTATATCAAATAAAATCAGAAGGTGTAGTGAAATGGTTTATTGCATAGTGGAATCTTTTGTTTAGAGAGCTAGCTAAACCATAATCTTTTCCCATAATCTTTTCCTGCCCATCCATTATCTCAGCCAAACATGGCTAGTGGGAAGGTTCCTGCTTTTTCTGTGGCTAAACCAACTAAGCTTGACATTTTTATTCATATTTACAGTTGGCATACAGGTTTGTTATTAAGGCACATGAAAGTTCACATTTTCCAGAAGGCATTTCTGCCAAAAAACGCATTTTGATTTAAGAATAGTTTATGTTCAAATGCCTTATCTTGTTGAACAAATTGTACAAAACTCCCTAATAAACCATCACATATGAGTTAATTTGACTCGCCTCAAGGCAATGGCAGCAAAAACAGAAAGTACAATTTGAAATAACATGCATAACATAATAATTGCCCAGTTATTTTTCTATCTCCCTGTCTGTCAATAATGCTATCTCTCTGACTTTGTTCCCTTACCTCTCTCGCAGTCTGTGGTTTCCTTAACCAGTCTGCCTCTCAGATTTGATGGTGTGTCTGCTGCGGCCCGAGGTGGCTGACCTCTTTATAACCACCAGAGAGTGGCTAACTAGGTAGAGAAACACTTCCAGGCCTCCTCCCTCACCATCGCCATACAGGTAATACTGCAGTCTGTAGCCGACATTTACAGCATAAGGTCTGAATTTAATTTCAGATCTACATCCATTTGTAATCTTGCTTCCGTTGCTCATTTCTGGTCCATATCGGACAAAATAAGAATAAAAAGTTAATTACTATTCAAGTACTACATTATTTTGAAAAATGTGAGCCATATATCCTTAATGTTCTATTGGGTGTGTTAGAAAGAGAGAGAAAATGTGTAAATAATTAATGACTGAGTGACTATGTGAATAACCAATTGAATTGAAGTGAGTCAGCGCCTGTGTGATTGGGTTAGTGAAAGAAAGTAAAACAACACAACCACAGAGGCTTAGAGAGAACAGGACTACATCAACCTCACACTTATTCAGCCTGTAGATKTGCATTGGAATAAGAGGCATTACTCAGGCTAGTTGCATTGAGAGCCAACAGAAGATCCCCACCTACTGGAACAATACAAGAACAGGTACTCCTTGGAATCCCAGGCAGGGTCTGACAGGCAGGCAGCTTATCATTTCACAGGCTCTGTCATGCTGCATAACCTGTGATATATATGGTAATGTTCAAATGGCACCTAGCTCGCTTGGCGTCCCGACACAGAAAATAATTTAATGTGTTCGAAAAAAGCTGGGAATAATCTCATAATATAATTTTCTTTGAGTTGAGGGGCTAGATTTAAATAGTCCGGCCACTGCTGCTACTCGCTGTTTATTGTCTACGCATAGTCACTTTACAAATTACCTCGACTAACCTGTACCCCCGCATATTGACTCGGTACCCCCTGTATATAGCCTCATTATTGTTCTGTAATTTTCTTGTGTAACTTTTTTACTTTAGTTTATTTAGTAAATGCTCTATTTCTTGAACTGCATTGTTGGTTAAGGGCTTGTAAGTAAGCATTTCACGGTAAGGTCTACACTTGTTTTACTCGCCGCATGTGACAAATACAATTTGATTTGATTTTAATTAGAGAAGTGATGATGTGAGATTAGTTGTGACCTAAAGTCSTAAAATTGAGGCACTGTATCAAGCAACGCTCTCCGCAGGAGGGCTGAAGTACTCTGCAATATGTGCCACACGAGTGACAAACAAAATCACACAACACCAACCTGAGAAAGGAGATATGTTAAAATTCATAATTTCATAGACTTACATATCGTCACCAAATACATTTTTTTCCATACAGATAATCCTTTGAGGTCTCTCATTGCTCTTAGTGATACATTTGTATCCTCAATTCCCGATGCCTACTGTGGAAAATGAATTATATATATATGGGTCCTGTAATGTGCTCTAATTTAACTGTATTGTAAATGCATGGGTGATGATGCTGTTAACTGAATCTACCAACTTTCCAAAGAGAAACATTTTACACACACAGCTTTCATGTGACAGAGGAGACACTAAAGTGCGAATAGGGCTCAATGCCGAAGGACAGGAACAAAACAAAAGAAACAAATGAGAAACCTTTGAGATAAAAGTGAGGATGAGGATGTGCCGCCACGATAAATCTGAAATTAAAATCCTGTTGAATTATTAACGCAGGTATTCCTGAATTCCCAAATGTTCCTAATTATCTCGCTCTGTTCCCACCAGGATGGTCCTGAAACCGGACAAACCGTGAAGGTGAGGACTTAATAATGCACTCCCTTTAAATGTATCATGTGGCCTCTGCAACAGTTAAACGGTATTAAATAATCATGGTATTTAATTTACAGGTCCCAAACTCTTGGCACATTAAATTATTCAGTGATCTATTTTAAAATGATTTGTCTATAATCTTTTGGGGGAAGATGGAATGACATTCGCTGACTCGGTGGCTAGGTGGGCTGCCACGCTAAAGGGGGTGAAGGGTGTCTGGGGATTCCACCCTTGCCTCCAGCACTGACAATAGCTTAGACCTGGGTTTGCCTGACAAAAACTTTCCTCACTTTTCCTACTCTTTACGTCTGTAGTGAGATATGTCACTTTGAAATTAATTATATGATAGCATTATTGCTTTGTTTTTTATTGGACAAAATATGTGGCTAGCTTGTTGGGTAATCATTTCTGAATTTCTGAATTTCTGAAGTTTATAATCTGTTAAAACCTCATCACAAACATTTATATTTTATACACTGAACAAAATGTTTACATGTAAAGTGTTGGTCCCATGTTTCCTGAGCTGAAAGAAAAGATCCTAGAAATTTTCCATACGCACAAAAAGCGTATTTATCTCAAATTTTGGCCACACATTTGTTTACATCCCTGTTAGTGAGCATTTCCCCTTTGCCAAGATAATCCATCCACCTGACAGGTGTGGCATATCAAGAAGCTGATTAAACAGCATGATCAATAAATGGGTGCACCTTGTGCTGGGGACAACAATAGGCCACCCTAAAATGTGCAGTTTTATCACACAACACAATGACACAGATATCTCAAGTTTTGCGTGGGCATGCAATTGGCATGCTGACTGCAGGAATGTTCACCAGAGCTGTTGCCAGATAATTTAATGGTAATTTCTATACCATAGGCCGCCTCCAACGTCGTTTTAAAGAATTTGAGAGTACTTTCAACTGGACACACAACTGCAGACCACGTGTAAGGCGTCGTGTGGGTGAGCGGTCTGCTGATGTCAATGTCGTGAACAGTGTGCCCCATGGTGCCTGTGTGGTTATGGTATTGGTAGGCATGAGCTAACGAACACAATTGCATTTTATCTACGGCAATTTGAATGCACAGAAATACCGTGACGAGATCCTGAGGACCATTTTTTTTAAAGATATCTGTGATTAACAGATTCATATCTGTATTCCCAGTCATGTGAAATCCATAGATTAGGGCCTAATGCATTAATTTCAATTGACTGATTTTCTCAGATGAACTGTAACTCAGTAAAATCTTAGACATTGTTGCATTTATATATTTGTTCAGTATATATTATGAATGCACACTGCAGTATTATATACTACGGTGTATATAAGTTCAGTAACAAATTGTAGTTCAACAAGTTTTTATCCTCTTCTTTTTATGCAAACTGTGTTATCCCCAAAGCCCACACACTCATTTCATATTGCATATGGAACACGAGCTTAATTATACATTTATGGCAGTTGCCATGAGAGCAGTCTTCAGCCTGAACTGTGGAAGAATATTGAAATGTTAATGGTGTAATTTGAGCAGAAGACATTAAAGCTGGAATCCTTTAATGGTGAAACTGCCATGTCTGTTTGCGATATAACAACAACAAAGAAGTTACTGCAAACAACACACACAGTTTGTTTCCCCTCTGACATCATTGCACGCGCGATAGAACAGCAGCATATGTACTGCAATTGTTTTTTTATGATGATGCTCAATGATCCCCAGCTATGATTCGTCAACAAAACAGAAACAACGACAAAGGCCTTAAGGCGGACAGTGGAGCTGTTTCCCCTATTGGGGATTCCATCTTTGATTAAGTCAATGGGTGCGTGGAAGACTGCATTCCAGTGTGATTTAACACAGAGATCAAAGTCCGTCTTTGCAGAATATATTAAAAAAGACTGAAACACTGTATGCTCAAATATGCTGCAGTTTGTTTTATGGTTTTAAACAATTAATGCACAAGTGTATAAGGAATTGCTTCATTATTTTTTAGAATATCACATCATTTGAATGTCCTTGAAAAAAATAATATTTTAATCGATTTACATGAACGTTTATATAGTTTGAAATGGCATTCATTGAAATGATGGTTATGCACTATTAGTAAGAAAATGTGCAACTCATTTGAATTCGTCTCAGCCTTGAATATTTCCAGTATATTTCATAACACAGTGCATACTGTTAGATCATTTGGTCCCACTTTAAATTACATACAGCTTGTAAAGCCTTCATAAAGCCTTCATAAACAGTACATGCATGCGTTACAAATCATCTATAACTGTATATCATGCTTTATGAAGGGTTAAAAAATATGGCATAACTGTGTGACATAACCACTAATTTAAAAGTAGAGACTCCGAGATAGAAATGTGTATATCATACACTGCAGTTGAGGAACACTGAGAAAGTAATTCTGCTTTGAAAGTTGATAAACTTGTAACCCCACTTTTGAGAAAAGGGAGTAAAAAGAAACTTTATCTAGTCCTTGGCCTGTATCCTAATCGACTCTGGTGCAGGTCATGTTGTTCTTCACATTACCTTCTCTGGTAAATACACACTATATCAAAACACATCTAAGATTATTTATCACATGCACAGGATACAGAAGGTGTAAATGGTACAATGAAATGGTTACATGCAAGCTATCTAGCTAAATAATGAACCATAATCCCAACTCTAATACCGCGTTCAAAACAACTGGGTACTCAAAAAATGTCAAACTCAGACTGGGAAAAATCTATTTGAGCGGTCATCCAACTRGGAATTCCAACTTGGGAATTCAGGCCTCTTTCTAGAGCTCCTACACAGATCATACACGTAATGTTAGCTAGCGAGCCAGCCAGCTTTAACTTGCTTTAACACTTTAACTTGCAATGAAAATTACTATCTGACTAAATTAGAAACGTATAATATATCAAAATGTTCCTAGACGTTTACCCGTATACATGGATGAACACTTCTCCCTCTGTCATGGATGCCATGGTTGCCCTTAGTTTGAAGATGCAATCCCTAGACAGGTGTTTTATACAACAGCTTTCTTTCTGTGTTTTCTTAATAAAAGTATTTTACACCATTTTAAAGATACACTTGTTGTAAATCCATCCACAGTGTCCGATTTCAAAAAGGCTTTACGACGAAAGCACACCAAACGATTATGTTAGGTCAGCAACTAGTCACAGAAAAACACAGCCATTTTTCCAGCCAAAGAGAGGAGTCACAAAAAGCAAAAGTAGAGATAAAATGAATCACTAACCTATGATGATCTTCATCAGATCACACTCATAGGACTTCATGTTACACAATACATGTATGTTTTGTTCAGTAAAGTTCATATTTATATCCAAAAATCTCTGTTTACATTGGTGCGTTATGTTCAGTAGTTCCAAAACATCCYGTGATTTTGCAGAGAGCCATATCAATTTACAGAAATACTCATAATAAACATTGCTAAAAGATACAACTGTTATGCATGGAATTTTTGATAAACTTCTCCTTAATGCAACCGCTGTGTCAGATTTCAAAAAAACTTTACGGAAAAAGCACACCATGCAATAATCTGAGTACAGCGCTCAGAGACCAACACAACCCAAACAGATATATGACATATTGTGCAGTCAACAGAAGTCAGAAATAGCATTATAAATATTCACTTACCTTTGATGATCTTCCCCAGAATGCACTCCCAGGAATCCCAGTTCCACAATAAATGTTTGTCCAAATACCTCCTTGTTGTTCGCGCATTTAGCCCAGTAATCAAAATTCATGACGCGCGACCACTACAGTGGGGAGAACAAGTATTTGATACACTGACGATTTTGCAGGTTTTCCTACTTACAAAGCATGTAGAGGTCTGTAATTTTTATCATAGGTACACTTCAACTGTGAGAGAAGGAATCTTAAACAAAAATCCAGAAAATCACATTGTATGATTTTTAAGTAATTAATTGCATTTTATTGCATGACATAAGTATTTGATACATCAGAAAAGCAGAACTTAATATTTGGTACAGAAACCTTAGTTTGCAATTACAGAGATCATACGTTTCCTGTAGTTCTTGACCAGGTTTGCACACACTGCAGCAGGGATTTTGGCCCATCCTCCATACAGACCTTCTCCAGATCCTTCAGGTTTCGGGCTGTCGCTGGGCAATACGGACTTTCGGCTCCCTCCAAAGATTTTCTATTGGGTTCAGGTCTGGAGACTGGCTAGGCCACTCCAGGACCTTGAGATGCTTCTTACGGAGCCACTCCTTAGTTGCCCTGGCTGTGTGTTTCGGGTCGTTGTCATGCTGGAAGACCCAGCCACGACCCATCTTCAATGCTCTTACTGAGGGAAGGAGGTTGTTGGTCAAGATCTCGCGATACATGGCCCCATCCATCCTCTCCTCAATACGGTGCAGTCGTCCTGTCCCCTTTGCAGAAAAGCATCCCCAAAGAATGATGTTTCCACCTCCATGCTTCACGGTTGGGATGGTGTTCTTGGGGTTGTACTCATCCTTCTTCTTCCTCCAAACACGGCGAGTGGAGTTTAGACCAAAAAGCTCTATTTTGTCTCATCAGACCACATGACCTTCTCCCATTCCTCCTCTGGATCATCCAGATGGTCATGGCAAACTTCAGACGGGCCTGGACATGCGCTGGCTTAGCAGGGGACCTTGCGTGCGCTGCAGGATTTTAATCCATGACGGGTAGTGTGTTACTAATGTTTTCTTTGAGACTGTGGTCCCAGCTCTCTTCAGGTCATTGACCAGTCTCCTGTTAGTTCTGGGCTATCCTCACATTCCTCATATCATTGATGCCCCACGAGTGGTAGAGATCTTGCATGGAGCCCCAGACCGAGGGTGATTGACCGTCATCTTGAACTTCTTCCATTTTCTAATAATTGTGCCAACAGTTGTTGCCTTCTCACCAAGCTGCTTGCCTATTGTCCTGTAGCCCATCCCAGCCTTGTACAGGTCTACAATTTATCCCTGATGTCCTTACACAGCTCTCTGGTCTTGGCCATTGTGGAGAGGTTGGAGTCTGTTTGATTGATGTGTGGACAGGTGTCTTATACAGGTAACGAGTCAAACAGGTGCAGTTAATACAGGTAATGAGTGGAGAACAGGAGGGCTTCTTAAAGAAAAACTAACAGGTCTGTGAGAGCCGGAATTCTTACTGTTGGTAGGTGATCAAATACTTATGTCATGCAATAAAATGCAAATTAATTACTTAAAAATCATACAATGTGATTTTCTGGATTTTGTTTTAGATTCCGTCTCTCACAGTTGAAGTGTACCTATGATAAAAATGACAGACCTCTACATGCTTTGTAAGTAGGAAAACCTGCAAAATCGGCAGTGTATCAAATACTTGTTCTCCCCACTGTAGGTGCAGGCGAAAGTCAAAAATGAGGTTTCCGTGACAGGATTCCGCGGTATTATGACATGTTGGCAGGCACCATGGTTATAGAATCTACAATGCTTTAATTGATGGTTTGGTTTAATAATAAAGCATGCTATCAAATTCAATAGTATAAGAATTTACAAACCGATGAGAGGACAGTCATGACCCCTGTACTTGTCTTCAGGACAGCCCAGTAAGACAGACCAGTGGGTATTGGCAGCTTTTAAACTATACGAGCAGTCGCAGACCAACGTGTGCGAAGAACGCTCCCCACCTACAGCAACCTCCATCCGGATGGCTGACAGCTGGCTGTGGCTCTCCTGCTGACCGACCTCTGACTCATCTATCCCCTCACTCCCTTACCGCCCCCACCCCACAAGAATAGAAAGCGCTACAACAAAGGTATATCTCAATGACTAGTAATATAATGTCATTCACCTAAGATGGCCAACAGCACATTAGGAAGTCAGCTCCAATATGACCCCATTTCCACTGATACTCTATGGAAATATTGCCAAAAAGAGATATGAAAACTAGCCAAACCTTCAGAATTTGGTCCCCTTCCTGGCTTGGAAATTTTTTCTTAGGTTTTTTTTGCCGGGGGGGGGCCGCCATACCTGAGTTCGTGTTATACTCACAACATCATTCAAACCAGTTTTTCCTCCGCGTGCGTCTCTTCGGCCCAGAATATCCTGAAGCCGGCTCTGCGCCGACAACATCCACCACTACAGATTGTAGTCGACCGGGTGCGCCTCTGCACCCAGCACACCAGCCTGCGTCATGTGCGCCAGCGCGCCCGCGCAAGGGTTGCCGGTCTAGGAGCTCTGAGGCACATCCACCCTTAGGACGCGTTATTGCCATTAGCCTCCTTATCGCATCCTGAAGGTACCAGTTCCGACCTCATATCAACGGCCCTCTCCTAACAAGCCCCAGCGGCCCCCAACGCCTCGATTACACTTGCTGCCGGGACTCCGTACGTCCCAACCTATCTACATTCCAAATGCGCTCTTCACAAGCCCAGTGCGCCATACCTGGCCACCCAGCCCAAGCCTCCGCACCCTATATGCCCGGGCTAATGTGCGAGCAGTTCACGCACAGCCAGGACTGGTTGATGCCAGCTCTGCCGCTCCAAGAACTCCGGTGCCCGTGCTCAGGCACTGGCAGGATCTGCTCCCGAATCCCAAGCTCATCCAGTGATTGAGTGCCCCTCAGCCCGCGACCATCCCCGATCTGGCAGTGCTCACCCCAGAATAGGGATCCCCATAGGCCACTTCACGACTCACCCATCAAAAATGCGCCAAAACAAGACACTGAAGAAACTCCAAACAACGTATCATATGTCCAACTGAAAACCTGTTCTCGTACAAAGAGAATGAGGTACTGTTCACCCCTGACCCTTAAGAGATCACTTATTATTCTCTATCGGTTTTGGTTAGGTCAGGGTGTGACTCGGGTGGAAATTCTATGTTTTCCTGTTCTTTGTATTTGTCCAGTTGTCTGAGTTCCCATCAGAGGCAGCGGTCTTCGTCCAGTCTTCTGTATTGGGGATGGCATACTTAGAGCAAGCCATTTTTCCCACCATTAGGTTGTGGGGATACTTGTTTGTCTTTTAGTTACATGTTACCTGCACCAGAACTGTGCGTTTCGTTTTCGATTTTGTTATTTTGTTGAGTGTTTTTTAAAAATTAAAATCAAATATTGAGACACTTTCCACGTCTGCGCCTGTCCTACTCTTTTTCCACCAACTGTGACGAGCCGTTACAGCCAGACGCGCACTAAGATATACCTGAGGAAATATCAATAGCACAAGAGACGAATACTGACGTCCGACAAATAACAAATATGATAGTCCATTGGATAGCAGAGGGAAGTGCTACCAAAAAGGCAGAGTAGGAACAGGGACAAATACCGATGAACTTCCCTTTCAGAGTATCAAACCGCAGATCGCTATTAGAAAATATTGCCCTAAAAAAAACCCACTAACACAAACATACGGCAAGACTAAATCTAAAAAGCTAGCCAACAACCCATTTATTAATATTGCGCAGAATGACGACCCCTAAGATACAACACCCAGCTCACTCGGTCAGGCGCACCGATCACGCAGATGCACATAAATACTGCACAACCAAAACAAAAAAACAATAGAGAAAGCAATGCAGACGAAGAGGGATCGAGGACCCAGAACAAAAGAAAACAATGAGGGAGCGTCCATGACAAGCGAATGAGTGGTGATCAGGCACGACAACACCACAAGTTGGGTAATTGATGCGATTGGAGAAGCAGCAGGAGTCAGTGAATGAGCGAGCGAAAGTACCTAGAAAAGACGCACGCACGATGTGACGAACAATGGAAAAGAGTTAGACAATTAGTAGCCCGGCCGAAATGAGTGGATGTGGAGGAGCCACCGACCACTGTTCTGACCAGGCCCCATCAGTTGTGACCTGGCAGTTATTGCAAAGCCGCCTGCAGGTGAGTATCGAGGCCGGGAGCGACGCCAGCGCACAGAACACCCGCGGTCAGAGAGTGCCACAACGCCTACGCATAGGGACCCCACTGTGCCCAGGTGACTATCAGGAGAGTCGTGAGCGAGTATGCTGCGAGTTATGGAGTGTAAGAGGCAAGAGAAATGACGGAGAACTGTCGGGAAACAATCGTGGGCCGGACGGAACCCCAACAGGTGTGAAACGTCCTCCGACACAGGAATCTGGGCACCAAGGAAGTGTTTCACTGACATTTTCAAACATACGGTCCCTGATTAACTTCTTTGAGGGACCCCCCCTTTCTTTCTCAACTTTCTGCCCTAAAGACATACCTTATCCCAAACCTGCCTGTTTAGCTTCAGGCCCAGAGGGTAGCCAGATAGAATAGAATGGCACTATGTCGTAGGATAAAGATATCTCTGACAAGAGGGAAGAAAAACGCCAGCTACACTGATTTTGTGGAGAAGTTGGTCTTGGAAACATGTGAAACTAGAGTATCCAAATTATAACACATTTAACGTATGCTCGAGCCATAGAGAAGAAGAGATACATATGTGTGGTAACCATAACAGTAAAGCCGCGGTATAATGGCGCCATAGTGGTATTTTTATGTATATGCGATCACACTCGCTGCGACCCTAAAGCACTCAGTGCTTATCGTCATAACAACATGGCCCCAAAGAAAAGTACAGAGCTCTCAAGAAACACCGCCATGCGAAGGCTCACTAGACGGTACCGGTAATGCTGAGATAAGCGATGTGAGTTGAAATGAACAACAGCAGTAAGGTAGATGCTCTTATCACACAGACGAGCGCGAAGCACTGGACGATACAGCCAGAGATAGGGGGCTTCCATTAGAAGGCGATGATACGAAGGGCGTTGCGTGGAGCTGAGATGATGGCGACATGCATATAACTATCCGCAAAGGAGAAAGACAACAACACAACTCCCGAACGAAATGGCATGTAGTTGAAATAGACTGCCGTGACAGTACGAGCACGGAAAGGCCAAGGGAACTGTGCCCAAGCGGCCAGGTCGGGATACAGGTCGAGCGCGCTGACATGATTACCCATAATAATGTGACCCAACTGAATTTGCAGTGTGTGAAAAGCAACATCGAAAAGACGTGACCTCCTAGGTCGCGCGAAGGACGCAGATCTGGGAATACAGAAAACTCAGACAACCATTATCCCTACCACCAAAGCGTGCGTCAGACCACCCAAAAGTGGGCGAAGGGACTGAAGATTGCGGGTTCCACAGAGCGTGATCACCAACGGTATGTTTGAAGGAGAAAGAACTAATATACAAAATACACATCTGAATGTCAAAGACTGTAATGGCTAACCCCACCGCCTCAGAACCAACCAGAAACTCAAATATACACTGCTCACCAGAAAAAGTCAAAAGGCGTGAGACACTAAGACAACAAATAAATCCACATCGGTCGACTCACTCGCTGCGCTTCAGTGTATCTTATAGCTCTTATCGTGTCTTATTTTAGTTAGGTCAGAGAGTGAGGAAATGTGACACTCGCAGGCCAGAATGTACATAAGCTCGTTCCTTATAATGGGTATGAGTTCTAGGGTTTGTTGAATCGCGTTTTCACAATAGGGCCAAGGAAGTCATTGTTGACAAGGGCGGTGTTGTGATAGGGTCTGATGGCCTGCCAATAAAATGAGCTTGGTTCTCTGAATGTGTAGAGGCACGCTGTTCGTATGCAGTGCTTCCCTGTCCTCGTGACCTGCGCGAACCTACTAATATCTAGGCCCAGACCCATTAGTGCCCTTCACATCTCGAGTCCTCTGCTCTCACGAATGGCTGCGCAAACTGTCCTGGTTAATATTGTTGCCATCTGTTTAACCTAAGAGACAGTATTAGTAACGCTTGGCCTGCTGCACCTTTACGTGACTTTACGATCAGGACTCAACCAAGATGACATTGTTTCAGCATTGTCTCATGTGATAATAGGTGCTGGATGTCGTGTCTGTTCTTCGTCTTGCAGTACCTACTCCTTCACAATCCTAAAGTCCATGGAGAAATTGGATCTTATCCTCAAACTTTCGAAGCTCGCTGTACCGGCCTTGGTCCCACTCTTTTCACCGGAAAGACGATCGTGACACTCCTAAGATCTTGAATCATTGAAATAATTGTCTTATTAAATATCTTTGTTTTTCATTTTACAATAGTTTGAATGTGACACCCGCATGACACCCAAACAAAGAAATTCTACACCCATCAAACCCAATTATACAATCCCAATGTTATGAAAATCAATATACTATCTAAGGGCACCCAATACATTATGGTATTAGGGGATGTTCTTGGACATCAGTTGGTCAGATGCACACTCAAAAAAAGATTATAAAAGTGGTAAAAACCACCCATACATTCTATCTCAGTCTTTGATTCCAATGTACTATCTGCATCCCTAAACCATGTAAGTTAGATTTTTGGTCCTATTAATTAAAAGACTAATGTCCAAAATTGAGGCTTTCATTAATGTAGAGCTCGATAGTATAATGTTTCATACACAACGTTAGTTCTCCCAGTGTGTGTGAATGATCCTCGCGCAATTATATCACAACGATAGCCGTAATTTGTTGTCCTTGAAGCGTCAAATAGACTTTGCTAAAATTAAAATATAGGCTGCGGCATGCTGCACGATGAGGGTTGCGGCCATCGACTCACATCGCGACGTCATGCTCCATTATGTATGTCTTAAAAGAGTGGTCATTGGCTGTTATAGTAGAAAGCAAGAGATATGCATGTTTCCCACTCGTGTGTGAACATATCAAAATTGGAATTCAGGTCTTTGACAAAAAGAGAAACAATACTGCGCGTGGATCCTAGTTCTCATACGTCGATACTACATTTCCTTTGCAATCATACTTTGTTGCAGAACTGCGGATTCACCACAGCTATCCAGCCACATCGAGGTGTACATGAGTCTATCTCATGTTCTTGCAGAAATTACAGTAAGAGAACCCGCCAATTTGGACACAACATACCGCTATTCCAGCACAGAACATTATTGGTCTCACAAGGGTCGTGTACTAACAGATCTCAGCCTCTCCGGCGTTACCTGATGCAAATGAATCATTGATCATGGCTACCCTTCTTCGCGCAGCAATCGACAATCGACCGCACCGTCTGCGCCACCCAACCACCAAGCAATATGGAGCCACCCCACAACCCTAACCCCACCATGACTATAGATGCCCCATCCGGCCAAACCGCGCTCATCGAACACAATCTCAGCAGGACAATGTGATACTGCACAGCCAGACACGAGACCGCTTCCTCACCTAGAGCGCAATACTCCCAACACTCTGTCTTAGGCGAGAATGTCTGTCACAATGTTGTCACTCAGGGTCGGATGACCAACGCTCCCTTAAGCTCTGTGCAAAGCCGACCGCCATCAGAGGCCGCGGCCACGTCCGAAGAGCCACAGCCAGTCGAAGTATTGCCAATCTTTGGTGTTCTCTGGCAAATGCCAAACGTCCTGCACGGTGTTGGGCTGTAAGCACAACCCCCACCTGTGGACGTCGGCCCTCATACCACCCTCATGGAGTCTGTTTCTGACCGTTTGAGCAGACACATGCACATTTGTGGCCTGCTGGAGGTCATTTTGCAGGGCTCTGGCAGTGCTCCTCCTTGCTTCTCCTTGCACAAAGGTGGAGGTAGCGGTCCTGCTGCTGGGTTGTGCCCTCCTACGGCCTCCTCCACGTCTCCTGATGTACTGGCCTATCTCCTGTAGCGCCTCCATGCTCTGGACATACGCTGACAGACACAGCAAACCTTCTTGCCACAGCTCGCATTGATGTGCCATCCTGGATGAGCTGCACTACACCGAGCCACTTGTGTGGGTTGTAGACTCCGTCTCATGCTACCACTAGAGTGAAAGCACCGCCAGCATTCAAAAGTGACCAAAACATCAGCCAGGAAGCATTGGAACTGAGATTGTCTGTGGTCACCACCTGCAGAACCACTCCTTTATTGGGGTTCTTGCTAATTGCCTATAAATTCCACCTGTTGTCTATCCATTTGCCAACAAGATGCTGGAATTTATTGTCAATCAGTGTTGCTTCCTAAGTGACAGTTGGATTTCACAGAAGTGTGATTGACTTGGAGTTACATTGTGTTGTTTAAGTGTTCCCTTTATTTTATTGAGCAGTGTATATATATATGAAAAAAATTATAAAATAAATAAATAATAATAAACAAACAAATAACAAGGGTAACTATTTACACATTTTCTATTTACAATATTGTGAAGACCCTCAGTCCTCTACACAATATTGTGCTGCTGGTGCCATGGCCCATAGCAGTCTCTTTCTGCTGTAAAGCAGAGGCTTACTGAACAGGTGGTGCAGGTGATGGGGCATTTCCTGTGACAAAGGGCACAACGACGTCTCCCCACTGTGCCCTTTTTGCCCTGAGGCACATTCATGAACACCACTAGTTGGAGCAGAAGGTGCTGCAGTGGACTTGCTGTAGCTAGCAAGCTCCTGGATGAGCAGCTCCCTGAAGGCTAGCTGTGAGATGGSGGGCTGTCCACAGCTCTTGGCCATTTCCTTCTGCTGTGGTGAATTCCTTCATCCTCCAATGTCAATGAAATGATAGAAAAATGTTTTGTACCATTTCATGGTCTTGTGAAGAACATTGTAGTATCCTATCAGCGCATCTGACAGGTCCACACCTCCCATGCTCTTGTTGTAGTCCTTCACAGCAGCTGGACATTTTTTGTGGTCCATGCCCCGGCACCGTCCTTCACACGCCTGACGACGTGATCTCCACTGAAGGACTTGTGGATACTGGAGCACATGACCACCTCTGGTATCCATCCACTTCACAAACAGCAGGCCATCTTCACGGATCCATCGCATGGTACCCCGCTCAGCCCGCTTAGGCATGTCGTTCACCTTGGTCTTTGGAAATCCCACCCTGTTGGTACGAATGGTGCCACAAGCCCACACCTCCCGCTTCCTCAGCTCTGTAAACAGGGTAGGGCTTGTGTAGAAGTTGTCCACAAACAGTTTGTAGACCTTCCCCAGCAGTTGAAAATCCAATAACTCCATAACGGAATCATAACTCAGTCCATTACCGGTAGCAAAACTGTTTTCCCCCTCATAAACAAACAAATTGCAAGTGTAGGCACACACAGAATCAGKCAAAACAAACAGCTTGTTACCCCATTTGGTTGGTTTGTTACGCATGTATTGTTTGAGGCTGATTCTGGCCTTTGAGGCTACCATCCTCTCATCGATGGACAGGTTCTGGGCGGGCTGAAAATAAGTCTTGCAGGCATCAACGATGCTGGGGTAGAGAGGTTATATTTTACAGAGCCTATCAAACCTTGGTGTGCCTCTCTTCTTGTCATTCTCCCCATCAACTTCTGGGTCACTGATGTGAAGCGCCCATGAGATAGTCAGAAACCTTTTAGAAGACATGACAGTCATGGGGAAAGGCAGTTGATAGAGAGCTGACGTTTTCCAGTAGTCCCTTAGAGTTTTCAACTTCACCAGCCCCATGTAAATGARCATTGAAAAGTAGCATAAAAGGTCTGACATGGAAATGGTCATCCATGCCTCTTTCTTTCCTGCCTGCTTCTTAGCCCCATACTTATTGGTGTTCGCCACCAGGGAACCAACAACTGARGTGGTGAAAAACAGTTGAAAAAGTTGAAGGGGGCTGTACTTTGCAGTCATGTCTAGTTGAGGTCCTGGCTGCCTTTTGGGTCTAAAAACTGGTGGATTTGGTTCCACATCATCTTCTAACACAGAGTGCCAACGACCCTCTGGCCCTCTATCTGCAGTTTTCTCTCTTCCCCACCTCCTCTTCTTTGTCACTGACTTCACAACTCTAGATGGCCGGGTAGGTTTGGAGCCGGAGACAGTGGGGGTCCGGCTGGATGAACCAGCTTCAGAGGGAGATGGACACCTAGACATTGGCGGCTCATAATCAGAATCACTGCCACTGTGAAAGATAAAACAAATCAGTACCAATACTTTCACGTATGAGCCCTGTATTAACACGTAAAATAAACATATCTATATAGAGTACAGGGAACATAATCACTATGGTGAAGTGCTGTTCCATTCCATGTTTATGTAAAATACATTTAAAAAAAAATATATCACACACACACACACAGTATTGCCAATGTGTACTTTACACATTTCATTACAGATGATACAGATGCAATAATTTTTTTATTTTTTTTAAATCTAATTAATAATATTTCATATTAATTTCAAACAATGACATTAGCATTAGAACTTACCAATCCAGCATGGCATCCTCGCCGTGCAYAAACATTTCTTCCGCCTGGGAGTCAAAACTAGCTTCGCTGAAAGATACATCTTCCTGAAGAAACTCGGTCTCGCTGTCTCTATCAATTTCCTCTATAATTTGGGTTAAATCTGTATACCTTGACTTTGTTTTAGCTTTTCTTAATTTATTCGCCATAATTTAAATATATAAACMTGTTGAAAATGCTTTTGAATATGTACTGCTATGCGTAACACTCGTGGCTCCGTCAAGTAGGATTTGCAATGGCGAATTAACCTCTTTTACGCCAGAGTTTACGACAAAGGCTGGTCTTCGAACGTATAACCATTACATAAAGAGGGGGATGACCGCGGCAGCTTTCCAATCTTTGGGAATCTCAGACGATACGAAAGAAAGGTTYAACAGGCTAGTAATAGGGGTTGCAATAATTTTAGAAAGAGAGGGTCCAGATTGTCTAGCCCGGCTGAGTTGTAGGGTTCCAGATTTTGCAGCTCTTTCAGAACATCAGCTATCTGGATTTGGGTGAAGGAGAAATGGTGGGGGCTTTGGCGGGTTGCTGTGGAGGGTGCCGGGCAGTTGACCGGGGTAGGGGTAGCCAGGTGGAAAGCATGGCCAGCCGTAGAGAAATGCTTATTGAAATTCTCAATTATAGTGGATTTATCGGTGGTGACAGAGTTTCCTATCCTCAGAGCAGTGGGCAGCTGGGAGGAGGTGCTCTTATTCTCCATGGACTTTACAGTGTTCCAGAATTTTTTTGAGTTAGTACTACAGGAMGCAAATTTCTGTTTGAAAAAGCTAGCCTTAGCTTTCCTAATTGCCTGTATATATTTGTTCCTAACTTCCCTGAAAGTTGCATATCACGGGGGCTATTCGATGCTAATGCAGAACGCCACAGGATGTTTTTGTGCTGGTCAAGGGCAGACAGGTCTTGAGTGAACCAAGGACTATATCTATTCCTAGTTCAATTTKTTTTGAATGGGGCATGCTTATTTAAGATGGTGAGGAAGGCACTTTAAAAGAATAGCCAGGCATCATCAGGATGAGGTCAATGTCATTACAGGATACCCCGMCCAGGTCGATTAGAAAGGCCTGCTCGCAGAATTTTTTTAGGGAGCGTTTGACAGTGATGAGGGTTGGTTGTTTGGTCGCAGACCCATTACGGATGCAGGAAATGAGGCAGTGATCGCTGAGATCTTGATTGAAAACAGCAGAGGTGTATTTGGAGGGCGAGTTAGTTAGGATGCCATCTATGAGGGTGCCCGTGTTTACGGATTTGGAGTTGTACCTGGTAGGTTCATTGATAATTTGTGTGAGATTGAGGGCATCAAGCTTAGATTGTAGGATCGCCGGGGTTTTAAGCATGTCCCAGTTTAGGTCACCTAGTAGCACGAGCTCAAAAGATAGATGGGGGGCAATCAATTCACATATGGTATCGAGGGCACAGCTGGGGGGAGAGGGAGGTCTATAGCAAGTGGCAACAGTGAGAGACTAGTTTCTGGAAAGGTGAATTTTTAGAAGTAGAAGCTCGAATTGTTTGGGTACATACTTGGACAGTAATACATAACTCTGCATGCTATTTTAGTAGATTGCAACACRGCCCCCTTTGGCAGTTCTATCTTGCCGGAAAATGTTATAGTTGACGATGGAGATTTCAGGGTTTTTGGTGGTTTTCCTAAGCCAGGATTCAGACACGGCTAAGACATCCGGGTTGGCAGAGTGTGCTAAAGCAGTGAGTAAAACAAACTTAGGGAGTAGACTTCTAATGTTAACATGCATGAAACCAAGGCTTTTACGGTTACAGAAGTCAACAAATGAGAGCACCTGGGGAGTGGGAGTGGGGCTAGGCACTGCAGGARCTGGATTAACCTCTACATCACCAGAGGAACAGAGGAGAAGTAGGATAAGGGTACGGCTAAATGCTTTACGAACTGGTCATCCAGCACGTTCGGAACAGAGAGTAAAAGGAGCAGGTTTCTGGGCTCGATAGCATAGATTCAAGGCATAGTGTACAGACAAAGGTAATGTAGGATGTGAGTACATTGGAGGTAKACCTAGGCATTGAGTAATGATGAGAGAAATATAGTCTCTAGAGACGTTTAAACCAGGTGATGTCATCGCATATGTAGGAGGCGGAACAACATGGTTGGTTAAGGCATATTGAGCAGGACTAGAGGCTCTACAGTGAAATAAGACAGTAATCACTAACCAGGACAGTAATGGACGAGGCATATTTATATTTATAGAGAGGGATGCATAGCCAAGTGAACATATGGGTCCAGTGAGTGGTTGGGCTGACTGGGGACACGGCAATTCAGACAGTTAGCCGATGCTAACAAGCTAACAGTTAGTAGGCCAGGGTTAAAGAAGCTAGCAGTTAGCAGACCGGGGCTGGCAAGCTAGCAGRTAGCAGACCGGGTTAGCAAGCAAGCAGTTAGCAGGGGCTAGCAGTTAGCAGACCGGGGCAGGCAAGCTAGCAGTTAGCAGACCGGGGCAGGCAAGTTAGCCTTTTGGGGGACGTCACGATGGGGGTAGGTCTGTTTTGCCTTTTCGTGCGGTGACGTCGATAGACCAGTCGTGGAATTAGTAGGGTTCCAGGTAGCTCTAGGTAGCTAGCAGGCCTAGCACGTTAGCAGAATGGGCCTTCAGCAGGCGTCGCTCCTGAGGGGCTTGTTGGAGTCCTCGGACAGATTATGTCGGTATTCCAGTCGTAGAGGATCGGCGGGGTTCCGTGCCCCGTACCGTCAGTAGAAGGGGTCCGGATATTGTAGCCCAGGAGTGGGCTTCGGTGGTAGCACAGGAGCCCTAGCCGGGCTAGCTTCAGGCTAATTGATGCTTGCTCCGGGATGGAAACGCTAGCCAGTAGTGGTCACCCYGGATTGCGGTTAGCTAGTTGCGAAGATCCAGATGAAAATGTTCAGAGTTTGCGGTAGGAATCCGGGGATATGGAGAGAAATAGGTCCGTTATGCTCTGGTTTGAGTCACATTGTTCGAACTGGAGAGAGCTTTCCGAGCTAAAGGTTAGCTGATGACCGCTAGCAATGGTTTGCTAACTGATAGCTGGTAGGTAGTTAGCTGGCTAGCTTCAGTTGAGGGATTCCAGATCCGAAGTAAATAGAAATACTTTAGAAAAAAGCAGATCCACGCCACATTGGGTGAGTCGGGTTGCAGGAGAGTATTTAGAAGTTGAGGTTTAGGAAAATATTTAAAAAAGATATGCGAAGAAAAAGATATATACAAAGGACACGACAGGACAAAGACAAAGACGTCTGACTGCTACGCCATCTTGGATTACAAAGCTTCAATTGACACAAGGTATGTTGAACAGTATAAAAAGCTGTTTGCAAGTTCTGGAAAGCTTTTGTGAGAGATGAGGCACAACAATAAATAACAGTATCGTCAGCATAATAGTGAAGTTGCGCATTTTGCTTATTTTTGTCTAAATTATTTATATAAATAGTGAATAAGAGAGGACCAAGTACAGAACCCTGGGACACACCATTACAGACAGACAATTTAACAGTCATGAGCCTATCACATTGAGTGCACTGAGTTCTATCAGACAGATAGTTAGCAAACCATGCAACTGCATGATCCGAAAGACCTACACTCGACAATCTCTGCCTCAGTATAGCATGGTCAACTATATCAAAAGCCTTAGAGAGATCAATAAAAAGTGAGACACAGTGCTGTTTTTTGTAAAAGAGCTTCAGTGATATAATTTAAAAACTTCATGGCTGCTGTAATTGTGCTATGCTTCTTCCTGAAGCCCGATTGGTACATTGATAGATAGAGTTAGTATATAAAAACTCTTTAGCTGTTCACTCACAAGGGTTTCAAGTATTTTCACCAGGGATGACAGCTTTGAGATTGGCCTATAATTATTTAAAAGAGTTGGATCTCCCCCTTTTAAAAGTGGTAGGACAAATGCTGATTTCCATATCTTTGGAATTTCATTACATTCCAGGGTTAGCTTGGACAGATATGTAAGTGGTTCAGCTATGAAATCAGCTGCCAMATTTAAAAAGCAGGGATCAAGAAGATCAGGACCTGCATGCTTACTCTGATCTAAGGATTTCAGGGCTTTATGTACCTCCTGCACTGAGAATGGTAAAAAACAAAAAGTTTGACSTCTCGCTGGTTCATCCACAAGGGTTGAACAGAGACAGAGGACACTGAATCAAACAGCCTACCAGATTATACAAAGTGCTCATTGAAACAATTCAGCATTTCAGTTTTGTCATATACAGCAACAAAGTCCTTCAATACACATGACGGTAATTCATTAACATTACTGTTTCCAGACATCGACTTAATAGCCTTCCAAAACTCTCTAGGGTCATTCAGGTTATCAGTGGTAACGGACATAAAATATTCAGACTTAAAAAGAAGCCAATCAGCATCAGAACATGATTTCTTTGCTTTAGCCCAGCCTAGATTACGTTTGTGAATAATACAAGACAGCTCAGCATGACATAGAAGTTATATATGCTTTTTAACAAATTCATGTCCTGCTTATGAAGGCATTATGAAGGCTTTATGAAGCCGTTATAAGTTGAACGTAATTTAAAGAGAAACCACTGTCAGATCCACAGCACATTCCCAACCTGCTCTGGCGTCTTCTGCACGCTGAAGAATTTAATGGGCATCCAAGGAATTTGCCTGTGAACAAAGGTGCTTACTTGAAGAGGTCTTTGAATAAGTGCAACATCCTCTTCAAATGGCACCCGGTCCCCTGATAATGCCTCCGCCATTGAAATGTTTAATCACCTAAGAAGCGCATTTAAAGTCAAAAGCCTTTTCATACTTCTAAAGTGTGTGCTGCTATTTACTGTAAGAGGCCAGTAGTGTTTTTAATCTATCTTTTTAGTCTCCTCAGTGGGTTGCCTAGGGGTGTGTGCTACAAACAGGTCAGTGAGGTTTGTTATCTCTGATACTATTTATATTCTCGTCACATCACATCATATGTATAGTCTCAATGAGGCATTGCGGCTCTTGGGATTTCTTATCTAAAATTGGGGTATTTTTATGGATAATGTTAATTTCTTGTGAACCTGTGAAATGTCAGACAGTCAGATAGGTGCGCTTGGCGGCCCTGCTCAGGTGGGGTAACTTTAGGTCGCTCTGTCATAGTGCATTTGGTGTGCCTTTTAGAAGTAAAGGTTAGCTTTCAGAACCGCTTGGACCACTCTTCAACAGTAGGTGAGCCCACGCCTCAGAAGCTTCATGCTGTCTGATTGAATAGAGGGACTCATACTGACTGAATCCTGCATTGTTGAAGTATCTGCTTTATGCACCATCCATGTTATTGCACTGAAATATCTATTAACCTTAAAACTTATTCAAACCACTCTGTTTCGTTGTATTCCACCTCGAATAGAAGGTTATATGCTCTATTACTCAGAAGGCCTTCAGCAATAAGAGACTCCTTTATCACTTCTTTTAAAAGTCTGTGTTGTGCAATGTTTTCTTTTCTAATTTCTGCTCACCATCAACGCTTAGTTTATATTCAAGTAATCTTCATCAATAAGAAAATTTAGAGCACTAGGATTTACCATCTCATAATAGATGGTTCCGGAGGCTGTTGTTTTCCATTGCTTSTTGTTGTTGTCGCCATCGCTAATGTTATTTTTTCCCCCGCCTTCTCTTCTTCATGCTCATTAGCCTCACGCTGCATGCTAGGAACATCCATCCATCCTCCCTACCGCAACCCTTTACTATCTTCACAGTCTATCTGCTAATAGGACTGCTGAACGCCACAGCATCACCTCACTAACAACACTCCACATTACCTACTCTACCCTGGG
This sequence comes from Salvelinus sp. IW2-2015, assembly GCF_002910315.2. NCBI lineage: Eukaryota > Metazoa > Chordata > Actinopteri > Salmoniformes > Salmonidae > Salvelinus > Salvelinus sp. IW2-2015. The sequence goes on from NC_036851.1 coordinate 20,215,960, forward strand.
CTCCCGAGTGGCGCAGCGGTCTAAGGCACTGCATCTCAGTACTAGAGGTGTCACTACAGACCCAGGCTGTATCACAACCGGCTGTGATTGGGAGTCCCATATGGCGGTGTACAATTTGCCCAGCGTTGGCTGGGGTAGGCCGTCATTGTAAATAAGAATTTGTTCTTATCTGACTTGCCTAGTTAAATAAAGAATAAATAAAATACCCTCTGCCCTAAGGATAGCCRTTCTTACTTGTTCTTTTGGTGATTTTTCTCTTTCTTGGATTTGAATAACGATGAGATGTGTGTTCTTGGGCTCAGGAGGCCTGAGTTTAGCTGTTTTGTGTATGTTTTTTTTCTAACAGTGTTGGTCATGGTTTCAAATGTGCCCCTGAGCCAGCTGCCATTTAGCCTGACCAGTTTCTAATCTAAATCAACGTTAATATACTCTGCATACTCTGAATAATAAATGAATACAAAGTCCTGCAGTCAGGTCATTTTGCAGGCAGATTTGATCTCCTTAAAGAGAATGCCCCCAAAACCAGACTTGTGTGTGTGGAGTTAAGATGGTGGTCATACTACCCCCCAGAGAAACAAAGCTTTGCCATCGGTTTTCTCAAAAGCAATTTTTCATTCAGTGATTGTTTGAGATGAAATTGTTTTTGTCTGTCAATACAAGCAAGGTCATATAGCAATGTATTTGTTGCTATGTTCAATTAGATCCAAACCAAAGGGAAGGTTGTCTTCGGGATTAGGTTGTCTTTGGGATTATCGTGAAATCACCTACCTCAAATATTCTCTCAGTCCCATGTCAGTGAGTGCCATCACAGGGAAACGCAACATGGAAGCTCTCAACCCTGAACCAAAGTCAGCAATAAAGAGAAGTTGTTCTCTTACTGTTCCTTAACCCATTGAAATAATCTACATATTTTATTCAGTAATTTTGAACATGCAGTAAATCTGAATTAGAGGCCTGCCTGGTCCCTTTATGAGAACAGATTATCTGGTGCACACAGCACACCTGCTACAGTGCTGCMCCACCTCCATCTATCAACTGGATTATTGCAATCAGGTGCTCTCGCACTGGCAATAAAAAATGACTTTTTGATCGAATAGTCTATGAAGGCAAATGCACTTTTATCAACTCTTTGTCTGGAGTCTCACAAAGACAAATCTTTGTATTAGAATGATGGATTCGAGTTTATTTTTACCTTATGTAAAATGTAGGGGTGATTATAGTAATTCATCATGTGGACGGCTCTGTTTGGTGCATGTTTGTTGCCATGTGACCTTTTAGATCTTTTTTACCACCGTCTACTTCATGTTTTTTTAAGTAGACGGTGGAATAAAAGATATCTGTGCTGGTTTGATGGCACATTCATTGTTTATTAAAAAGCCTGTTGATTCTCATTATTTGATTGACAGTTTCAGAGGTCCTGTTTTTGCTAAATTGCTATATTCCTATCGGTCATTAGCATTCTGTACTGGCAGCACTCTCACTGTTTGCAATGCTGTGTGTGGCGGGACATGATGATGAGATAACCTAAGGACTTGACCAATGACCCAGACCACTTTAAAACAGACCTCTGCCACATGCTTKTGGGTTAATTAGGGCTTCAGGTGACCCAAGAACGGCAGAGTAGGCCATTTATTACCACCACAGATGGCAGATTGCAATTTTTTAGCAATGCAGTACAGTAGGGTTTGAATATCTTTCAACACACCCACAATGAATCTTAGTTTGGTAGCTCACAAGGTAGGACCTCACTCTGAAGAGTGGGTGTTGAAATAAAGAACATATTAGGCTGTAAGTAATGTCTAAAGCTAATGAGTGTACAACATGGTGCCTTGCATTGACTACCGGTAAGTAAAAATACCTGATCTTTAGAGTGTGACATGGTAAATACAGTAATTTACCATGGTTCAGTAAAGACTATGTAGTTGTAGCAGAATACTGAGGTTATGCTGTGTCTTGGGGCTGGTGATTAACCCTCATGTTACAGTCACAACACATTCATGGTGAGCCATAGTCACACACACACCCTTTTACACAGGGTTCCTAGCAGTGGCATGACAATGGACTTTGCAAACATAATGGATTATTCAAATGTAAGCATTAGACTCATTAAACATTCTTCATGGTGGCACGCTTTAGTGTGTACGAGCCCTTTATAGAGAGAGAAATTGAGAGCATATGCATCGAAGCAGTGTGGAAGACAAAAGCAAAGTGGACCAATCAAACACAAAGCAAGATGAATCTTCCTGTAAATTGCTGGCTGTTGTTTTTTTGTTGTTGTGAAGGTGGTTTGGCTGTGGAAGTAGCTCCTGCTTGGAGGAACAGTGGCTCCTGCACACCCTGCCTTAATGGGAACACAGCTGTTTGTGACAAAATAAATTTGTCTGCCTGTCTGACTAGATTTCACCTCAACAATATAAACCGCTCTGTAGCCATTTTGCCCATTTGTCTCTGCAGTCAGAAACAAATTAATAGACATCTGTTTCAATTATGTTTGGATAAACTTTTTCAATGGCAATCTGTATCCAGGCTYGCACAGGCAGACTAACACACACCTCTGTATGAAGGACGTTCTAAATGAGTAGGGCTGTGCTGTGTGTGAGTCATTTGAACAAGGTATGGTGACCAATTATGGATGGAAAATAAAGCATAAGTAAGTAGCCATCCGGAGACAGATCGGGGATGTTGGAGGGGATGACATTGAACTTTGACCCCAGCCTGCATTCATCTAATCAGGGAGCCAATGAGACAGAACAGATATAAGTGGGATTGTGACTGATGCCAAGGACATGTAGCAGACTTGATGGTAAACAACTAGGATGTAATACTTTTCTATTAGCTTTATAAATATAGATAAAACCCTATATTAGTTGGGGTATGAGGAAATCTTGGTACCACCTATGGGTGCTTTGCTTTGTTTCCACATAGGTATAGTTTCAAATTGTGAAACTATAAACCCCTCAATTCCCCCATTTCATAGCACTAATAGTGATCTAGTGACACTGCTGATGTACAGTAAATCTAATCCAGGAAGTGAGATTTCCACTACCTTGCAGGTTCTAATTCCTTTACCAGTGTGAATCGCAGCCAAGGCCATGCATGACAGCTGCCATGRCGTATGAGGGCAGACATATTGAGCCCATGCAGTGGCCCCTTGCTGTACATGTTGGCATCAAACTGTCTGAAACTCACCCCATACACGCTGCAGTGTCAGTCAGGGCCTCTGATCTCCCATCCCACCCTTCAAATTTCTGGCATGCTGCCATTTACACACTCCATGTCTCCCGGCCTTTGCCTCCCTTGCCCAGCACCATTTAAAATGTATTTTGATGAATGCTGCTGCAGCCAACTTCTCTCCAAAGTTTTCCTCAAGGTAGGCAAATGTAATAATGCAGACATTATGCAAATCGACTCATTAAATAGAAAATGTGTGGCAACAAAGCAGATGCCTCCAAACATGCTATCTTGTTTGTAACATTTATAAACATTATTCACACAGCCTGTACTGTTTATCATAGCAGAATAATGAAAAATGAATAAAAGACGACAATTAGGTTATTATGCCCTAGATTAGTGTATTATACTGCACAGACCCCCTGATAAACTGGCTGGCTGACAGCTGATGATATTGTTGTCTTGTGTTTCGTGAGATTCAACACTGATGAGGTTTTAGCAGTGAGAAGGTTTAGAAGCAGTCACATCTGCCTGTCTCACCCCCACAACTAGGTTCACTACACAACTTTACTGCTGGTACAGAGCAAGAGACAGACGGACAGTCATCTGCCATCTTTTAGTTCTTCAGAGTGTGTTGTTTTGTTCCAACTACAAATTTACCAACTGTGAATTGGTAAATTTGAATTTACTTAATTCACATCAGATGTTTGAGGTTCTGTAAATAAAATAGAACCCCAGAGTTCAAATGAGTTCTTGATATTTTATATACAGGTTTGTTAAGTATCCAAAGTTCCTGATATACTGTAGAACACTTACATTTGGATATCAGTTTTGTCTGTCAATTAATTGCCCATCAGTTTAGTTCCTCAATGTGCTGTCAACTCTGAGAATTATGAGATCAGTGAAATGTTCCTGAGTTTGCCTCATATCATTGACTTATTTTAACATGTACAAAGTTGACAGTCTGCTTACATGATCCTAACAAACACAGGAGGCGCTGTKATTTCTGTTCTGTATGCTAATGAACCTCAATTCAAGTCAGCTAATCAAACTGTTTTGAAGATACTTCAGAGAATAAAAGCTATGTACTCTAAGAAATGTCTCAAGTATTCAAATAGCCCAAGAGGCAGCTTTGTGTGGGAGTGTTTTCTTAAATCTGAATAACCTTTACATGAACACTTGCTCTATTCACGTTGATGCTTATACAAACAAGACAATGTGTTGTTCTCCCACAATGCCAGTGGCAGAAACACAATGACAGTTGATAACTTGCAAAATGTAGTATGTTGTAAGGGGTGCGTACTGCGGCAGAGAAGTCAGACGCAGGAGAGGAAAAACTGTGTTTCCAATGGCGCAGTTTAATAACAAAAACCSACCGGAAAACAGAACAATCAATAAATGGGTARATAACCCGACGCACACCAGACAATACGTGCACAAGCACTTACAATAAACAATTCTGGACAAGGACATGMGGGGGAACAGAGGGTTAAATACACAACATGTAATTGATGTAATTGAAACCAGGTGTGAGGGAAGACAAGACAAAACCAATGGAAAATGAAAGGTGGATCGGCGATGGCTAGAAGGCCGGTGACGTCGACCGCCGAACGCCACCCGAACTAGGAGAGGGACCGACTTCGGCGGAAGTCGTGACATATGTGTTTAAAATTCTTCTAAAAGTCTAATGTGGGGGGGGGTGTTTCTAAGCTGACAAATGGAATTGTTTTAAGATAGTCATACAATGGATCATTTGGCTAACTGATTTTGAATTTTAGGACCTCTTAAGGTATAAAGAAAAATATATATATATATATTTGAGAAAGTATAGAATTTTACTAATATAGCCTAGAGAAACGCATTGAATAACACATTCAGAAATGGCCAACGCAAAAAAAACGGATATTTTAAATATCTATAAGAATTACAGATTTTGACAGGGATTTTTGTATTAGGTTACCTAGATTAACACACTGGTGCATCAATTGACTCTAGGAGGATTATTAATGCCATCTCTGAAATAATGTTAGAGGTGAATATGGCTTAATTGTAACTGTGTCCTTCCCTTCTCCTATTGATTTATTCTGTTTTACTTAGAGACATGATGGTTATACATACCATGGTTTTCTTCYTGACAAGACAAAGAAACAAAGAAACTGAGACAACATTCATGGGTGTAGGAGTTGAATCATAAATCCAAATTGAGAACCTTTTGTTTGATTAAGAGTGAATTTGTGTGTGAGTGATATACACTATATATACAAAAGTATGTGAACACCCCTTCAAATTAGTAGATTGGTCTATTTCACCTACACCCGTTGCTGACAGGTGTATGCAATTGAGCACACAGCCATGCAAATCTCCATAGACAAACATGGCAGTAGAATGGCCTTACTGAAGAGCTCAGTGACTCAACGTGGCACCATCGTAGGATGCCACCTTTCCAACAAGTCAGTTCACCCTGCTAGAGCTGCCCCGGTCAATTGTAAGTGCTGTTATTGTGAGGTGGAAACATATAGGAGCAACAACGGCTGTAGTGATGACACAACACTGCAGTGCCTTAGACCGCTGCACCACTCGTGAGGCCATGAAGGGAAATCTTAACATTACAGCATACAATGACATTCTAGACAATTCTGTGCTTCCAACTTTGTGGCAACAGCTTGGGCAAGGCCCTTTTCTGTTTCAGCATGACAATGTCTTCTTTGCACAAAGCGAGGTCCATACAGAAATTGTTTGTTGAGRTCGGACTGGAAGAACTTAACTGGCCTGCACATAGTCCTGACCTCAACCCCATCGAACACCTCTTTAGGATGAATTGGAACGCCGACTTCGAGCTAGGTCTAATTACCCAACATCAGCGCCTGACCTCACTATTGCTCTTGTGGCTGAATGGAAGCAATTCCCCGTTGCAATGTTCCAACATCTAGTGGAAAGCCTTCCCAGAAGAGTGCAGGCTGTTATAACAGCAAAGGGGGTACCAAACTTCAAATGAATGCCCATGATTTTGGAATGAGATTTTTGATGAGCAGGTGTCCACATACTACACATCATGTAMTGTATTATGTATAACCTACCTAAAAGCAAGAGATCGCTATGTGCACAGGTAAGATCAGGGATATTGCCTCATCGTATTGAAACAGGTCTTTATAATGGTGATAGTCCTGCATTTTCACACTGTACTCTGCAATCACAATCTGTCAGGTTTTGGCCAAGACTGTTCGGTTTTTGGTCACTAGATGTCCGCATTGCACCTTTTTTGTACCTTTTGTTTTTCTTGCTCTAATTATTGTTTGCACCTGTAGGTCATTCCCTTGTTAGTATTTAAACCCTGTGTGTTCCTCAGTTCCTTGCTCAGTGTTTGTATGTTAGCACCCAGCCCAGCCAAGCCTTGTTTTATTCAGATATTTCTCTGTTGGATATTCCAGAGGTTTTCTGATTTAGTTTTGGTATTATTTGAGTAGTCTTTTGAGGTTTGTTTTTCCCTGCTGTTTTTTACCACTTTGTGGAGTTTTCTTTTGTATTTTGGAGGATTTCCATTTTGTGCTTTTGGCTTTATTTTGGACATTGTGGATTTAGTTTCTTTGCCTGAAGATTTTGTTCTTTAATTAAACCACCATCTCTAGTACTGCTGTGTCTGCCTCATCTTCTGGGTTCTGACGATTATTAGTGACTGTTTCTCGCACCGGGTCCTGACAGAAACACTGAGCCATTATAATGAACCCAGAGGCAGCCAGTACCCAGGATTTTTTTTCCATGCTGTCCCACCACGAGGGACTGTTCCAACGCCACGAAGCTGCTCTGGTTCAGCAAGAGGCCTTAATGGCTAGACATTCTCAACTTCTGTCAGAGATGCTGACTTCCATAAGCAGATTTCGATCGACTTCCCCGGCAACCGCTTCTGCTCCAGTTCATCCGTTCAAGTGTCCCTGGCAGTTAACCCCCTGGCTGAACCTCGTCTGCCGCCTCCCCAACGGTTCTCAGGGGATCCGAGTGTTTTGTAAGGGGTTTTTCACCCAATGTTCTCTCTCCTTTGAGCTGCAACCATCGTCGTTTCCCACCGACGGGTCCAAGATAGCATATATCATCACCCTGCTGTCGGAAAAGCCTAGCCTGGGCTACTGCTGTGTGGGATGCCCAGTCCTGCTGTGCCAGCCTACTCTCCTTTGCTGAAGAATTCAAGCGAGTGTTTCAAGGTCCTACCAACGCCCGCTGACTCAGCCAAACAGCTCCTGACTCTCCGCCAAGGTCGGCGCAGCGTGACGGACTATGCCATCCAGTTCCGCACAGTGGAGCAGCAAGTGGCTGGAACGACGAGGCGCTCACAGTGTGTTTTTTGAAGGGTCTTTCTGCACCGTCCAAGATGAACTGGCCACTCGGGAACCACCGGACAACCTCGAGTCCCTTATCAAGTTGGCTTCACGCATAGACCAGCGTCTGAGAGAGAGAGAACTCAACCGTAGACCGCTCACCCTAGCTCCTATCGGTTCCAGCTCCGAGTCTCCACCTTTATCCTCGCTGGCTCCACCAGAACCCATGCAGGTTGGACGCATCTCCCAGGCTGAGAGAGACCGCCGGATGAGGGAGCGATGCTGTCTATATTGCGGCAAACCGGGCCATTTCGCTCCACGTGTCCGGGCTCCAGGGAAACGCACTCTCCCGTGCAGGCCTGGGAGGACTGTAACGGGAAACATAACCTCCTCCCATCCATCCAACTCCGCCTGCTCATTCCAGTTACCCTTTCCTGGGACGACCACGAGTTTTCTCTTCAAGCCTTGGTAGACTCTGAGCCGCAGGTAAACTTCATGGTGGGGTCTGGGCGAAAGAGAATGGCGTTCTTCTGAACCTCTGAATGACCCCATAAGGGTTACTACGTTGGATAGAAGCCCTTTGGGATCTGGACTTGTTACTCGTGCCACTACCCCTTGCGACTTTCAGTTTCCCAACACCAGGAAGTGTGAACTTTCATCTGATCTCCTGTTCCGAGTTCCCTCTCGTCCTTGGTTATCCCTGCTTCACAGCCATAACCCTCACATCGACTGGTCTGTGGGCACTATCAAGCAGTGGGTTCCTACGTGCCAAGCCACTTGTATCTTCCCGAGTTCCCCGAGTTCCCCTTCCGAGTTTCTAGAATCCATCGACCCTGTCCGCAGTTCCGAGTGTTACCATGACCTCAAACTGGTATTTAGCAAACAGAGGGCCACCAAACTACCACCCATAGACCTTACGATTGCACCATCGACCTGTTTCCGGGACCTGCCCTCCCAGGGGTCGGATCTTTTCCCTTTCTCCTCCCGAACGAGCTGCTATGGATACCTACATCAAGGACGCTCTGGCAGCAGGCCTCATGCGTCCATCTACCTCGCCGGCGGGAGCAGGGTTTTTCTTTGTGGCCAAGAAAGACGGTGGATTACGACCTTGCATCGACTACCGGGGACTCAATGCATAACCGTCCGTAACCGCTACCCGCTACCCCTTATGGCCACAGCCTTTGAGCTGCTCCAGGAAGCAGTTGTCTTCACTAAGCTTGACTGCTCGGAACGCATACCATTTTTGGCGGATCAAACCCGGGGACGAGTGGAAGACCGCTTTTCAACACGCCTACTGGTACTACGAATACTCGGTGATGCCCTTCGGCCTGACAACGCTCCGGCTGTGTTCCAAGCGCTCATAAACGATGTGCTTAGGGATATGCTTAACATCTTCGTGTTTGTTTACTTGGATGACATCCTCATCTTTTCGAGCTCCCTTCAAGAACACACTAAGCATGTCAGACAAGTGCTCAAACGCCTCCTAGACAGCATTTGTACGTTAAGCCGGAGAAGTGTGAATTCCATTCCTCTCGAGTACAATTCCTGGGATTTATAGTGGAACCCGGTCGAGTCCAGATGGACCCAAGAAGGTAGGGGCGGTAGCGGATTGGCCCACCCCAAGTCCGTTAAGGAAGTTCAGCGTTTCCTGGGCTTCACCAACTTTTACCGCAAGTTCATCAAGAACTTCAGCTCGGTGGCAGCCCTCTCTCAGCTGTAACCAAGGGTGGCAACACAAGGTTTCTGTGGGAAGAGAAGCTGAGATGGCCTTCCAAGGACTCAAGCAGCGCCATCCTCTCTCCCATCCTGACACTACCAACGGCGGATGAACCTTTTGTGGTGGAGGTAGACGCATCAGAGGTTGGGGTTGGAGCTGTCCTGTCTCAGAGGGGTGAAGACAAAAGAGCTTCATCCTTGCGCCTTCTTCTCTCACCGGCTACCCCGGCCGAGAGGAATTACGATGTGGGGGATCGTGAACTCCTAGCGA
>NC_036851.1:20537525-20544000 GCF_002910315.2 Salvelinus sp. IW2-2015
GTCTCATTTTGCATCACTTTCTTCGAGTCTAGATATTGTGATGCAGCTCTAGACCAAGATAAGTTTAATGGATTTTCTCTTCTTGTTATCTACATTTCACTATTATACTGGCAATACTAAATCACACATTATGGCAAATTTGGAAGGTTGGATAAATGTAATTAACTTCCTTGGCGTTGTAACACACACACACACACACACACACACACACACACACACACACACACACACACACACACACACACACACACACACACACACACACACACACACACACACACACACACACACACACACACACACACACACACACACACACACAACACACTTAATTTCCTCAATTTCAGCTACTAATCCATCTGTTCTTCCCAGCTCTGGGGAATCAATAGGGATGTTATCAAAAATGACATTGTGATTAAAAAGAGCATTCTTAGGGACCATTTGATAATTACTGGGCGACAGGGGGATGGGGGGGTCCAACACGAGGTGTAATAAAAAAAAAAGTTTTAGCCACCCTTCCCTTTACTTGAAAAAAAATTGTACTACCCTAACCCTTCATTGAAATAATTCACAATAATGATTACGATCACAGTAAATGCCTTTTCACATAATCCCCCATCGGAGTCAAGTGCAGAGGCAGGTAGTTCCTTTTGCAAGTGGAAATATTTATTTCACCCAGAAATACTCTAATGAGAAGGCTACGCCACACAACACAGGCGCCGTCAAAATTACAGTCCAACATAAAAAAAACTGAATCCACTACATAGAAAAATCACCACCATACAACAGAAATAACAAGCCCACACAAAACCCAGCGGGCTTACTTCCCTTAAATAAACCAACCCACAAAACTAAACTCAAAACAGGTGCACCCAATCAGCCCAAACTAACAGAAACAAAAAGAAAAAAATCGATGGCAGCTAGTAGGCCGGTGACGACGACCGCCGAGCGCCGCCCGAACAGGAAGAGGCACCATCTTCGGCAGGACTCGTGACATCAGGTAAAATAACAACCCAATGTTTATCTCCCAGGACAAACTATCTAGCAATAGGCCTATAGTTTGATCACTTATTATGAGCTTTTTTTTTTTTACAATATTCAGGTAAAGAAGAACTTTTGCCTGATTAATATAAATAGGCTACGTCGTTGGCAATGAACTGGCGGGGAAGTTTGAATGGTGGGTAGCTCTTGTGTGACGTTATCACATTGGTTGGTGGTGATGAATTGTTACATTGCGGCCTGTCAGTAGCAGAACATGTTGTAAAGGGGTGCGTAACTGGTGGCAGTAAAGTCAGACGCAGGAGAGCAGAACTATGGCGATACGACCACAGAAACCTACCCAATCCTGGTTAACTCTCTCCACCTGCCTGTTACTCTCGGGGTGAAAACCCGAGTAAGGCTGATCGAGACCCCCAGACGTTCCATGAACGCCCTCCAGACCCTCGAAGTGAACTGGGGACCCCGATCAGACACTATATCCTCAAGCAGCCCGTAGTGCCGGAAAACGCGCGTAAACAAGGCCTCCGCAGTCTGTAGGGCCGTAGGGAGACCGGGCAGAGGAAGGAGACAGCAGACTTAGAGAAACGATCCCAACAACCAGGATAGTGTGGTTTCCCTGTGATGGGGGGAGATTGGTCAAAATCGATCGACAGGTGCGACCATGGCCGTTGTGGAACGGGTAAGGTAAGCTTACCTCTGGGCAGGTGCCTAGAGCCTTAAACTGAGCACACACCGAGAAAGAGGAACAATAAACCCTCACGTCCTTGGCCAAAGTAGGCCACCAGTCCTTCCCACTTCCCACTGTTCGACCGATGCTTGGATGACCAGAGGAAGGTGACGTGTGGGCCCAATAGATCAGCCAATCATGGACAGCAGACGGAATGTACAGACGCCCAGCGGGACACTGGAGGGGAGCGGGCTCTGCACATAACGCCTACTCAATGTCCGCGTTCAACTCCCACACTACTGGTGCCACCAGGCAGGAGGCCGGGAGTATGGGGGTGGGATCCATGGGCCGCTCCTCTGTGTCATACAGCCAGGACAGTGCGTCTGCCGTCACGTTCTGGGAACCTGGTAAGAAAGTTGTGAAAACAAAACGGGTTGAAAAACATGGCCCACCTTGCCTGGCGAGGGTTCAATCTCCTCGCTGCCCGGGGGTTACTCCAGATTGTGGTGGTCAGTCCAGATGAGAAAAGGGTGTTTAGCCCCCCTCAGCCAATGTCTCCACGCCTTCCGAGCCTTGACAACAGCCAACAGCTCCCGGTCCCCCACTACGCCGGGCTGAGCTTCCTCGAGAAGAAGGCACAGGGCGAGGAAGCTTCGGTGGAGTACCCGAGCGCTGAAAAGAGTACAGCTCCTATCCCAGCCTCGGACACGTCCCACCTCCTCTATGAACGCCAAAGAGGGATCCGGATGGGCCAGCACGAGCAGAGGTAAACAGAGCCCTCAGGTGACCAAAAAGCCCTGTCCGCTTAAGCCGACCACTGCAAACGTACCGGTCCTCCCTTCAGCAGTGAGGTAATGGGAACCGCTACCTGACCAAAACCCCGGAATAAACCTCCGGTAGTAATTGGCAAAACCTAAGAAACCGCTTCACCTCCTTTTTCCGTGGTGGGAAGTTGGCCAATTACGCACGGCTGAAATGCGGTCAATCTCCATCTCCCACCCCTGAGGTGTAAATGCCGGTATCCTAGGAAGGAGACGGACTTTTGGATTTCTCAGCCTGACGTACAGGTTCATGCTCCAACAGTCGACCAAGCACCCTGCGCGCACCAGGGACACATGCTCGGCGCGTGTAGCGGAGTATATCAGAATGTCATAATATACACCACTACACCCTGCCTATGCAGGTCACTGAAAATCTTGTCTACAAAGGCTTGGAAGACTGATGGAGCATTCATCAACCCGTACGGCATGARGAGGTATTCATAATGCCCTGAGGTCGTACTGAACGCCATCTTCCACTCGTCTCCGTTCCGGAAACGCACCAGGTTGTACGCGCTCCTGAGATCTAGTTTGGTGAAGAAGCGTGCCCCTTGCATTGAGTCAATCGCCATGGCGATAAGAGGTAGCTTTACCTCACCGTGATCTGATTTAGGCCTCGGTAGTCAATACASGGGRGCAGACCTCCCTCCTTCTTCACAAAAAAAAACTKGAGGAGGCGGGTGAAGTGGAGGACCGAATGTACCTCTGWCTCAGGGATTCGSWCACATATGTTTCCATAGCCTCCGTCTCCGCTTGTGACAGGGGATACACGTGACTCCTGGGAAGTGCAGCGTCTACCAGGAGATTTATCGCACAATCCCCCCGTCGATGGGGTGGTAATTGAGTCGCCGCCTTTTTGGAGAAGGCGAGAGCCAAATCGGCATATTAGGGGGGAATGCGCACAGTGGAGACCTGGTCTGGTCTTTCCACTGTAGTAGCACCAACGGAAATCCCTAAACACCTCCCTGAGCACTCTCGCGACCACCCCGTGAGAGCCCTCTTGCCATGAAATGGTGGGGTCATGACGAGCTAACCAGGGAAGGCCTTGTATCACGGGAAACGCAGGAGAGTCAATGAGGAAGAGACTGATTCTCTCCTCGTGACCCCCCTGCATCTGGTGATGCATCCAGGGGGATGGTAGCTTCCCTAATTACCCCGGACCCAAATGGTCGACTGTCCAGAGCGTGAACTGGGAAAGGCCTAACCACTGGAAKAATAGGGATCCCTAACCTATGGGCGAATGCTCTGTCGATAAAATTCCCAGCCGCGCCTGAATCGACGAGTGCCTTATGCTGGGAATGCTGGGAAAACTCAGGAAAGTAAACATGCACAAACAGGTGTACAACAGAGGGCTCTGGATGAGAGTGGTGCATGCTCACCTGGGGCGATGCCAGAGTGCTCTGCCTGCTGCCTCGACCCCTAGAAGAACCAACCCGGCACCGACCAGCAGTGTGACCTCTGCGGCCACAGATGGTACACGTGAAAGCCKCWCCTCCGGCCTCCCTGAGCGCACCACCTCCCAGCTCCATAGGCACCGGAGCGGTGGTGCTGGGAGAGGGAATCGACAGAGCCCTCTCTGGATGTCCGCGGGTGACCAGCAAGTTATCCAACCGAATGGACAGGTCCACCAGCTGGTCGAAGGTGAGGGTGGTATCCCTGCWGGCCAACTCCCGAAGGACATCCTTGCGCAGGCTGCAACGGTAGTGGTCGATGTCGTTCCATCCCMCTCCGGCAGACAGGGTGTGAAATTCCAGGGCGAACTCCTGGGCGCTCCTCGTCCCCTGCATCAGGTGGAAAAGACGTTCACTCGCCGCTCTACCCTCGGGCGGGTGGTCGAAGACTGCCCGGAAGCGGCGGGTGAACTSKGTGAAGTCGTCCAACGCCGCATCTCCTTCTCCCCACACGGCGTTAGCCCACTCCAGAGCTCTCCCTGAGAGGCACGAGGCGAGGGCGGACACCCTCTCCCTTCCCGAGGGAGCCGGGTAAACGGTGCCCAGGTATAGGTCCAGCTGTAGTAGGAACCCCTGGCACTGTGCCGCCGTCCCATCAAACTCCCTGGGAAGGGCYAGACGCATCCCACTGGGACCGGGTACAGGAGGGACGAGTAGTYGGAACCCCTGTTGTGCTGGTGGAAGTGCTGGAGGGACTCCCTGTCTCTCCCAGCGGTCCGTGGTCTGAACGACGCGGTCCATCGCAACGCCAAGATGTTGTAGCATCACRGCGTGTTCTCTGACGCGCTCCTCGACTCCTATAACCGGGGTACCTGCTCCAGCTGACTCCATGGTGAGGTGTGGAATTCTGTAAAGGGGTGCGTAACTGGTGGCAGTAAAGTCAGATGCAGGAGAGCAGAACTAGGTAATGGCCGGAGCAGTTTAATTTCATCATTTAAAATACTACTTCATTCTTTTTTTTGTCAGTCTGTACTTTACTTTACTATTCATATTTTTTCCATCACTGCCTCTGCCCCAAAAAATGACAAGTATGACAAGTATTGGTTACTTTTTCGACCACTGCATCTGCCCCTAGTACAGTAATTATCGGTCCCTTAGCCTCATCCGCAGTTATTGTCAAATTGGACTTACTGAACATCGCAGCTACACTCCAGCCCCCATCACAGAAGTGACTGGAGTATTGATTTGAACCATCGCGCTAATCATGCTCTTAATTTTCTAACTCAAAAGTCAAATTTGGCCCCTAGGTATGTATCTCAAATATATTGCATTGATAATTCCTATGTGCCTCTGTAATTAAATTATGAAGATTAGATTAACAAATTTTCTGCTGCTCTCCACTCAATCGAGGCCACAGACCCAGGATGATTCACTCATTTAGTTTCATCCTTATGGATGAAGGGGATAATTCTATGAGTCCAGATGTGCCCTAAGTCCCCGTTTGTGATTCTCTAACTATGTTAATCAATGCTAATTTTATCCATGAGTCTGGCCCTGCTCTCTGAAATCCCACTCAGAGCCGGGGTCAGATCAGTTGGCCAGGAGGGGCCTAAGGGGACAGTACTAAGGAGTTACCATATGGCTGAATGGAGACTAGACTCGGTGCTAGCTAATCAAATAAAATCCAAGTTTATTGGTTGCCATGCAGATGTTATAGCGGGTGCAGCGAAATGCTAACGTTACTAGCTCCTAACCATGCAGTAAAATGTCAAACAAGTACACAAATAATAAAAATACATCAAAATAAAAAGAAATGTTCAGAAATGAATCCAATTAACAACCCAAATAGCACTGTATCAGTAATCAAAATGCATTATATACGTACGTATATACACTTAGTGTACAAAAGGCAGAGCACTCTGGCATCGCCCCAGGTGAGCATGCACCACTCTCATCCAGAGCCCTCTGTTGTACACCTGTTTGTGCATGTTTACTTCCGTGATATAGACAGGTGAATCCAGGTGAAGCTATGATCCCTTATCGATGTCACTTGTTACCTTTCTAGCCCCAGCGTTCCGCTAGCGGAACTCCTCCCATTCCACTGAAAAGCCAGAGCGCGAAATTCAAATATTTTTTTAGAAATATTTAACTTTCCACATTAACAAGTCCAATACAGCAAATGAAAGATACACATCTTGTGAATCCAGCCAACATGTCCGATTTTTTAATAATGTTTTACAGCGAAAACACCACGTATATTTATGTTAGCTCACCTCCAAATAGAAAAAAGCACAGACATTTTTACAGCACAGGTAGCATGCACAAAACCAACCAAACTAACCTAGAACCAACCAAACTAACCAAAAACAACTTCATCAAATGACAGTCTTATAACATGTTATTCAATAAATCTATGTTTTGTTCGAAAAATGTGCATATTTGAGGTATAAATCAGTTTTACATTGCAGCTACCATCACAGCTACCGTCAAAATAGCACTGAAGCAGCCAGAGTAATTATAGAGACCAACGTGAATTACCTAAATACTCATCATAAAACTTTTCTGAAAAATCGATGGTGTACAGCAAATTAAAGACAAAC
>NC_036851.1:20544025-20571400 GCF_002910315.2 Salvelinus sp. IW2-2015
AGGTTGACATCAGCCAAACTAACAGAAACAAAAAGATAAATCGATGGCAAGCTAGTAGGCGGTGACGACGACCGCCGAGCGGCCCGAAAGGAAGAGGCACATCTTCGGCAGGACTCGTGACATCAGGTAAAATAACAACCCAATGTTTATCTCCCAGGACAAACTATCTAGCAATAGGCCTATAGTTTGATCACTTATTATGAGCTTTTTTTTTTTTTTTTACAATATTCAGGTAAAGAAGAACTTTTGCCTGATTAATATAAATAGGCTACGTCGTTGGCAATGAACTGGCGGGAAGTTTGAATGGTGGGTAGCTCTTGGTGTGACGTTATCACATTGGTTGGTGGTGATGAATTGTTACATTGCGGCCTGTCAGTAGCAGAACATGTCTGTAAAGGGGTGCGTAACTGGTGGCAGTAAAGTCAGACGCAGGAGAGAGAACTATGGCGATACGACCACAGAAACTCCCCCATCTGGTTAACTCTCTCCACTGCCTGTTACTCTCGGGGTGAAAACCGAGGTAAGGCTGATCGAGACCCCAGACGTTCCATGAACGCCTCCAGACCCTCGAAGTGAACTGGGACCGATCAGACACTATATCCTCAAGCAGCCGTAGTGCCGGAAAACGCGCGTAAACAAGGCTCCGCAGTCTGTAGGGCCGTAGGGAGACGGGCAGAGGAAGGAGACAGCAGGACTTAGAGAAACGATCCCCAACAACCAGGATAGTGTGGTTTCCCTGTGATGGGGGGAGATTGTGTCAGAAAATCGATCGAAGGTGCGACCATGGCCGTTGTGGAACGGTAAGGTAAGCTTACTCTGGGCAGGTGCCTATGAGCCTTAAACTGAGCACACACGAGAAAGAGGAAACATAAACCCTCACGTCCTTGGCCAAAGTAGGCCACCAGTCCTTCCCACTTCCCACTGTTCGACGATGCTTGGATGACAGAGGAAGGTGACGTGTGGGCCAATAGATCAGCCAATCATGGACAGCAGACGGAATGTACAGACGCCAGCGGGACACTGGAGGGGAGCGGGTCTGCACATAACGCCTACTCAATGTCCGCGTTCAGCTCCCACACTACTGGTGCACCAGGCAGGAGGCCGGGAGTTGGGGGTGGGATCCATGGGCGCGCAGCACAGGGACACATGCTCGGCGCGTGTAGCGGAGTATATCAGAATGTCATAATATACACACTACACCCTGCCTATGCAGGTCACTGAAAATTTGTCTACAAAGGCTTGGAAGACTGATGGAGCATTCATCACCCGTACGGCATGATGAGTATTCATAATGCCCTGAGTCGTACTGAACGCCATCTTCCACTCGTCTCCGTTCCGGAAACGCACCAGGTGTACGCGTCCTGAGATCTAGTTTGTGAAGAAGCGTGCCCCTTGCATTGAGTCAATCGCCATGGCGATAAGAGGTAGCTTTACCTCACCGTGATCTGATTTAGGCCTCGGTAGTCAATACACGGGTGCAGACCTCCCTCTTCTTCACAAAAAAAAACTCGAGGAGGCGGGTGAAGTGGAGGACCGAATGTACCTCTGACTCAGGATTCGCTCACATATGTTTCCATAGCTCCGTCTCCGCTTGTGACAGGGGATACACGTGACTCTGGGAAGTGCAGCGTTACAGGAGATTTATCGCACAATCCCCCGTCGATGGGGTGGTAATTGAGTCGCCGCTTTTTGGAGAAGCGAGAGCCAAATCGGCATATTAGGGGGGAATGCGCACAGTGGAGACCTGGTCTGGTCTTTCCACTGTAGTAGACCAACGGAAATCCCTAAACACCTCCCTGAGCACTCTCGCGACCACCGTGAGAGCCTCTGTTGCCATGAAATGGTGGGGTCATGACGAGCTAACCAGGGAAGGTTGTATCACGGGAAACGCAGGAGAGTCAATGAGGAAGAGACTGATTCTCTCCTCGTGACCCCTGCATCACCATGCCCAGGGGGATGGTAGCTTCCTAATTACCCGGACCCAAATGGTCGACTGTCCAGAGCGTGAACTGGGAAAGGCCTAACCACTGGAAATAGGGATCCCTAACCTATGGGCGAATGCTCTGTCGATAAATTCCCAGCCGCGCCTGAATCGACGAGTGCCTTATGCTGGGAATGCTGGGAAAACTCAGGAAGTAAACATGCACAAACAGGTGTACAACAGAGGGCTCTGGATGAGAGTGGTGCATGCTCACCTGGGGCGATGCCAGAGTGCTCTGCCTGCTGCCTCGACCCTAGAAGAACACGGACCGACCAGCAGTGTGACCTCTGCGGCCACAGATGGTACACGTGAAAGCCACTCCTCGGCTCCTGAGCGCACCACCTCCCAGCTCCATAGGCACCGGAGCGGTGGTGCTGGGAGAGGGAATCGACAGAGCCCTCTCTGGATGTCCGCGGGTGACCAGCAAGTTATCCAACCGAATGGACAGGTCCACCAGCTGGTCGAAGGTGAGGGTGGTATCCCTGAGGCAACTCCGAAGGACATCCTTGCGCAGGCTGCAACGGTAGTGGTCGATGTCGTTCCATCCCGCTCCGGCAGACAGGGTGTGAAATTCCAGGGCGAACTCTGGGCGCTCCTCGTCCCTGCATCAGGTGGAAAAGACGTTCACTTCGCCGCTCTACTCGGGCGGGTGGTCGAAGACTGCCCGGAAGCGCGGGTGAACTCGTGAAGTGTCCACGCCGCATCTCCTTTCCCCACGGCGTTAGCCCACTCCAGGCTCTCCCTGAGAGGCACGAGGCGAGGGCGGACACCTCTCCCTTCCCGAGGGAGGGGGTAAACGGTGCCCGGTATAGGTCCAGCTGTAGTAGGAACCCCTGGCACTGTGCGCCGTCCATCAAACTCCTGGGAGGGCGAGACGCATCCCACTGGGACCGGGTACAGGAGGGACGAGTAGTAGGAACCCCTGTTGTGCTGGTGGAAGTGCTGGAGGGACTCCCGTCTCTCCCAGGTCCGTGGTCTGAAGAGCGGTCCATCGCAACGCCAAGATGTTGTACATCACTGCGTGTTTCTGACGCGCTCCTCGACTCCTATAACCGGGTACCTGCTCCAGCTGACTCCATGGTGAGGTGTGGAATTCTGTAAAGGGGTGCGTAACTGGTGGCAGTAAAGTCAGATGCAGGAGAGCAGAACTAGGTAATGGCGGAGCAGTTTAATTTCAAAAATGGATAAAGAATACATCATGGGTAAAAAACTCGACGCGCACGGTAACCATATGCACAAGCACTTACAACAAACAATTCACACAAACATGGGGAACAGAGGTTAAATACACATTAATGATGGAAATGAGAACCAGGTGTTAGGAAAACAAGACAAAACAATGGAAAATGAAAAGTGGATCGACGATGGCTGAAGACCGCAACGCCGACCGCCCAAATGCCCCCGAACAAGGAGAGGAACCACTTCGGTGGAAGTCGTGACAATGTCCACTATTGGTTGAACCACAGTTTAATTAATAGGGGGAGGCATTAAAGCAAATGAAATGAGTTGGCTAGAATGGAACAATTATATAGGAAGCTGTGAACGGCGAATGAAAATTGGGGAAAAAACATACTACCTTCCTCCTGCCAGTGGTGTAAAGTACTTAGGTAATATGCTTTAAAATACTACTTCATTCTTTTTTTTGCAGTCTGTACTTTACTTTACTATTCATATTTTTTTCCATCACTGCCTCTGCCCAAAAATGACAAGTATGACAAGTATTGGTTACTTTTTCGACCACTGCATCTGCCTAGTACAGTAATATCGGTCCCTTAGCCTCATCCGCAGTTATTGTCAAATTGGACTTACTGAACATCGCAGCTACACTCCAGTCCCCATCACAGAAGTGCTGAGTATTGATTTGAACCATCCGGCTAAATCATGCTCTTAATTTTCTAACTCAAAAGTCAAATTTGGCCCCTAGGTATGTATCTCATATATTTGCATTGATAATTCCTATGTGCCTCTGTAATTAAATTATCAGTAATCAAAATGCATTATATACGTACGTATATACACTTAGTGTACAAAAGGCAGAGCACTCTGGCATCGCCCCAGGTGAGCATGCACCACTCTCATCCAGAGCCCTCTGTTGTACACCTGTTTGTGCATGTTTACTTCCGTGATATAGACCAGGTGAATCCAGGTGAAGCTATGATCCCTTATCGATGTCACTTGTTAACCTTTCTAGCCCCAGCGTTCCGCTAGCGGAACTCCTCCACATTCCACTGAAAAGCCAGAGCGCGAAATTCAATTTTTTTTTTTAGAAATATTTAACTTTCACACATTAACAAGTCCAATACAGCAAATGAAAGATACACATCTTGTGAATCCAGCCAACATGTCCGATTTTTTAAATGTTTTACAGCGAAAACACACGTATATTTATGTTAGCTCACCTCCAAATAGAAAAAAGCACAGACATTTTTCACAGCACAGGTAGCATGCACAAAACCAACCAAACTAACCTAGAACCAACCAAACTAACCAAGAAACAACTTCATCAGATGACAGTCTTATAACATGTTATTCAATAAATCTATGTTTTGTTCGAAAAATGTGCATATTTGAGGTATAATCAGTTTTACATTGCAGCTACCATCACAGCTACCGTCAAAAATAGCACTGAAGCAGCCAGAGTAATTATAGAGACCAACGTGAATTACCTAAATACTCATCATAAAACTTTTCTGAAAAATCGATGGTGTACAGCAAATTAAAGACAAACATCTTGTGAATCCAGCAATATTTCAGATTTTTTAAGTGTTTTAGCGAAAACACAAATAGCATTATATTAGCTTACTACAATAGCCTACCACACTACCGCATTCATTATCAAGGCACGTTAGCGATAGCAATAGGGACGTTAGCGTTAGCGAATAAACCAGCAAAAGATATTACATTTCACTAACCTTCATAAACCTTCCTCAGATGACAGTCCTATAACACAGGTTATACATACACTTATGTTTTGTTCGAAAATCTGCATATTTAGAGCTGAAATCCGTGGTAATACAATGTGCTACGTAGCATATTTTTACCAGAATGTGCGGATATTTCTATTAGACTCTCACACTATTCTGACCAAATAGCTATTCATAAACATTACAAAAAAATACATGTTGTATAGGAAACGATAGATCCATTAGTTCTTAATGCAATCGCAGTGTTAGAATTCTAAAAATATCTTCATTACGACATAAGACTTAGTTATGGTAAGGGAATAACCAAAACCTGAGCGCAAAGCTACTAGTACACAGTTCGACAGATATATGAAATAGCATCACAAAATGGTTCCTACTTTTGCTGATCTTCAATCAGAATGTTGTACAAGGGGTCCTTTGTCCAGAACAATCGTTGTTTTGGTATTAGAAGTTCTTTTTCCCTCTTGAATTAGCAAGCACACTGGCCAGGTGGTGCTAAGCTCTCCTTCGTGAACAAACGCAAACAACGCAACTAAATTTCAATATATATAATAAAACTATATTGAAAAAAACATACTTTACGATGATATTGTGACATGTATCAAATAAAATCAAAGCCGGAGATAGTATTCGCCCATAACGAGCTTTCCAGTAGGCAATAACAGGTCCCTCCATGCGCCTTGCAGAAAACAGAAAATGGCGTACACGTCGTTCCAAGAGGGTTTATTCCACCTCAGACCGAGATAATCAACTAATTTCTTCTTCACTTCCTCTTGACATCTAGGGAAGGTGTATGACGTGCACGTATAGTCATACGTATCATGCCCATTTATAGGCAGGCCTTGAACACAGCATCGATTTCAGACTTTCCACTTCCTGGTCAGAAGTGTGCTGAAATGAGTTGTGTTTTACCCACAGACAAAATTCAAACGGTTTTAGAAACTAGAGAGTGTTTTCTATCCAATAGTAATAATAATATGCATATTGTATGAGCAAGAATTGAGTACGAGGCCGTTTAAATTGGGTACGATTTTCCCCCAAAGTGAAAACAGCGCCCTCTGGTCCTCATCAGGTTAAATCCACTTCAATCAGTGTAGATGAAGGGGAGGACACAGGTTAAAGAAAGATGTTTAAGCCTTGAGATAATTGAAACATGGATTGTGTATGAGTGCCATTCAGAGGGTGAATGTGCAAGACAAAATATTGTGCCTTTGAATGGGGTATGGTAGTAGATGCCAGGCCCACCGGTTTGAGTGTGTCAAGAACTGCAATGCAGCTGGGTTTTTCACCCTCAACAGTTTCCCGTGTGTATCAAGAATGGTCCACCACCCAAAGGTCGTCCAGCCAACTTGACACAACTGTGGGAAGCATTGGAGTCAACATGGGCCTGCATCCCTGTGGTTTGAGAACTTTTAGAGTCCATGCTCCGATGAATTGAGTCTGTTCTGAGGGCAAAAGGGCAGCTCAATATTAGGAAAGTGTTACTAATGTTTTGTACACTCAGTGTACTCCGGATGAATTTACACAAGATATATTAATGATATGTAGTGCGGTAAATATATTAAAAGTGAGCTATGTCAAGAATCAATTATATAAATAAATATGCAATGTGTAAAAATAGTGTAAAAAAATGCTATGTACTGTACAGTAGTAGAAATATTAGAAAAAGCTTTGTCGAGAAAACAGTATAAAAATAAACATTGTGAAACGGGAAGTGTCCAGTGGTTTAACTTCTCTAGGATATGTGGGACGCTGACGTCCCACTTGGCCAAAATCCAGAAAAAAATGTAGCGTGCCAAATTCAAATATATTACTATAAAAATCAATCTTTCATGAAATCACACATGAAAGACACCAAATTAAAGCTACACATGTTGTGAATCCAGCCAACATGTCTGATTTCAAAAAGGATTTACGGGGAAAGCACACCAAACAATTATGTTAGCCCAGTACATAGCCACAGAAAAACACAGCCATTTTCCCATCAAAATATAGTAGTAACAAAAAGCAGAAATAGAGATAAAATTAATCACTAACCTTTGAACATCTTCATCAGATGACACTCATATGACATCATGTTACACAATACATTTATGTTTTGTTTGATAATGTGCATATGTATATCCACAAATCTCGGTTTACATTGGCACCATGTTCAGAAATGCCTCCAAAATATCCGGAGTAATTACAGAGAGCCACGTCAAATAACAGAAATACTCATCATAAACTTTGATGAAAGATACATGTTTTACATATAATTAAAGATACACTTGTTCTTAATGCAACCGCTGTGTCAGATTTGTAAAAAGCACACCATGCAATAATCTGAGACGGTGCTCAGATTTAACAANTTTAAAATACTACTTCATTCTTTTTTTTGCAGTCTGTACTTTACTTTACTATTCATATTTTTTTCCATCACTGCCTCTGCCCCCCAAAAAATGACAAGTATGACAAGTATTGGTTACTTTTTCGACCACTGCATCTGCCCCCTAGTACAGTAATTATCGGTCCCTTAGCCTCATCCGCAGTTATTGTCAAATTGGACT
This sequence comes from Salvelinus sp. IW2-2015, assembly GCF_002910315.2. Classification (NCBI taxonomy): domain Eukaryota; kingdom Metazoa; phylum Chordata; class Actinopteri; order Salmoniformes; family Salmonidae; genus Salvelinus; species Salvelinus sp. IW2-2015. Next base: position 20,551,480 of record NC_036851.1, read on the forward strand.
TACTGAACATCGCAGCTACACTCCAGTCCCCATCACAGAAGTGACTGGAGTATTGATTTGAACCATCCGGCTAAATCATGCTCTTAATTTTCTAACTCAAAAGTCAAATTTGGCCCCTAGGTATGTATCTCATATATTTGCATTGATAATTCCTATGTGCCTCTGTAATTAAATTATCAGTAATCAAAATGCATTATATACGTACGTATATACACCTGTCTCTTATACACATCTAGATGTGTATAAGAGACAGCCACAACACAGCATAAGCTTCATTCCACGTTCTACTGACTGTTGACATCTAGTGGAAGGCYTAGGAAGTGCAAACAGATCCATATATTACAGGGAATTGAATAGGTGATGACTTTAACATCGACCACTCTCAGAATTCTCACTTTCTGTTTGGATTTTTTCTCAGGTTTTTGCCTGCCATATGAGTTATGTTATACTCACAGACATCATTCAAACAGTTTTAGAAACATCAGAGTGTTTTCTATCCAATAGTAATAATAATATGCATATATTAGCATCTGGGACAGAGTAGGAGGCAGTTCACTATGGACACTCAATTCATCCAAAAGTGAAAATGCTGCCCCCTATAACAAAGAAGTTAATGACTCTATTATATGGGACAGCAGTGTGCGTGTGTGTGTGAGTATGAGGTTGACGTGTTTAACCTTTCTAGCGCAGGCGTTCCGCTAGCGGAACCCCTCGACAACATTCCGCTGAAAAGGCAGCGCGCGAAATTCAAAAATATTTTTGGGACATATGTAACTTTCACACATTAACAAGTTCAATACAGCAAATGAAAGATAAACTTCTTGTTAATCTACCCATTGTGTCCAATTTAAAAAAAGGCTTTACAGCGAAAGCACAACATATTATTATGTTAGTTCAGAGCCAAGTAAAAAAAACACACAGACATTTTTTTCAGCCAAAGATAGGAGTCACAAAAAGCAGAAATAGATAAAATGAATCACTAATCTTTGATGATCTTCATCAGATGACACTCATATGACATCATGTTACACAATACATGTATGTTTTGTTCGATAATGTGCATATTTATATCCAAAAATCTCAGTTTACATTGGCGCGTTACGTGCAGTAATGTTTTGATTCCAAAACATCCGGTGATTTTGCAGATAGCCACAGAAATCCCAGAAATACTCATAATAAACATTGATAAAAGACACAAGTGTTATTCACAGAATTAAAGACAGACTTCTCCTTAATGCAACCGCTGTGTCAGATTTTTTTTTTACTTTACGGAAAAAGCATAATCTGAGTACGGCGCTCAGAGCCCAATCCAGCCAAAGAAATATCCGCCATGTTGGAGTCAACAGAAGTTAGAAATAACATTATAAATATTCACTTACCTTTGATGATCTTCATCGCAATGCACTCCCAGGAATCCCAGTTCGACAATAAATGACTGATTTGTTCCATAAAGTTCCATGAAGTCCATCATTTATGTCCAAATAGCCACTAGTTGTTAGCGTGTTCAGCCCAGTAATCCATCTTCATGAGCACTACGTCCAGACAAAAACTAGAAATGTTCCGTTAGAGGTCGTAGAAACATGTCAAACGATGTATGGAATCAATCTTTAGGATGTTTTTAACATAAATCATCAATAATGTTCCAACTGGAGAATTCCATTGTCTGTAGCAAAGCACTGGAACGAGAGCTAACTCTATCGGGAGCGCGCATCACGAGACACTCTGCCAGACACCTGACTCATTCAGCTCCCATTCCCCCCTCATTTATAGCAGAAGCCTGAAACAAGTTTCTAAAGACGGTTGACATCTAATGGAAGCCTTAGGAAGTGCAACTTGACCACATAGACACTGTGTATTCGGTAGGCCAAGCTTTGAAAAACTACAAACCTCAGATTTCCCACTTCCTGGTTGGATTTTTCTCAGGCTTTCGCCTGCCATATGAGTTCTGTTACTCACAGACAGCATTCAAACAGTTTTAGAAACTTCAGAGTGTTTTCTATCCAATACTACTAATAATATGCATATATTAGCATCTGGGACAGAGTAGCAGGCAGTTTAATCTGGGCACGCATTTCATGCAAAAGTGAAAATGCTGCCCCCTATCCCAAATAGGTTGTAACCATACTTGTGGCATCCAGAAGTTCCCATAAGTATAGTAAACAAACAATTACCAACTGGGGACATTTTGTTAGCCCTCACAAGGTGAAATGTTATTTCTTGGGGGTTTAGATTTAAGGTTAGAATTAGTGTTCGTGTTAGAATTAGGTTTAGGGTTAGTAGCTCGGGTTAGTTTTCAGGTTAGTTTTAGGGTTATGGTTAGGGTTAAGGTAAGGATAAGGGTAACGGTAAGGGTTAGGGTTAGGGTTTAGGTAAAATAGGGTTTTAAATGGGACTGAATAGTGTGTTAACGTGGCTCAGGTTGACAGAGTGTGACTGGAGGGTAGGCAGTGTGCCCSCATTGACACGTTGGGCTGACCGCACCACCCTCTGGAAAGCCATGTGGTTGAGGGCGGTGCAGTTGCCGTTCCAGGCGTTGATGCAGCCCTGACAGCTCTCAATGATGCATCTGTAGAAGTTTGTGAGGGTTTTAGGGGCCATGTCAAATTTCTTCAGCTGCCTGAGGTTGTAGAGGCGCTGTTGTGCCTTCTTCACTATAAATCGGTATGGTGGGCCATTTCAGGTCCCCATGGATGTGCATGCCGAGGAACTTGAAGCTTTTGACCCTATCTACTGCAGCCCCGTTGATGAGGATGGGGTTGTTCCCCCTCTTCTGTCTCCTGTAGTCCACGATCAGCCCCTTTGTTTTGTTGACGTTGAGGGAGAGTTATTTTCCTGGCACCACTCCGCCAGGTCTCTAACCTCCTCCATGTAGGCTGTCTCGTTATTGTTGGTAATCAGGCCTTCCACTATCATGTCGTCAGCAAACTTGATGATTGAGTTGGAGTTGTGCATGGCCACGCAGTCATGGGTGAACAGGGAGTACAGGATGGGGCTGAGCACACACCCCTGGGGGACCCCAATGTTGAGGATCAGCGTGGCTGAGGTGTGGTTGCCTACCCTCACCACCTGGGGGGCGGTCCATCAGGAAATCTAGGACCCAGCTGCAAGAGAGGAGTTCAGACCCAAGCCCCTAGCTTAGTGACGAACTTAGAGGGCACTATGGTTTTGAAAGCTGAGCTGTAGTTGATGAACATTGTTCTCACATAGGTATTCTAGTCCAGGTGGGATTTCAGGGCGGTGTGTAGTGCATTGGCYATTGCGTTGTCTGTGGATCTGTTGGGGCAATGGTTGGCTATCTTGAAGCAAGTGGGGACAACAGACTAGGATAGGGAGAGGTTGAAAATGTCAACACTCTGCACGAGGTAGTCTGTGGCTTGGAATGCTGTCCGGGCCGGCAGCCTTGAGAGGGTTAACATGCTTGAAGGTCCTACTCACGTCGGCTACACAGATCAGGAGCCTACAGTCCTTGTGAGCAGCTTGGGCACACGTCGGCAGCCACGTCAGCTACATAACCTCCATTTGTCAATTTACCAATATCTTTATGTAATGTATTTGGTGAGCATGAATTTAGTTTATTCAATTCAAAYTACACATGGCCTGTATCTTCAATCCTATCAGTCTTAAGGAAAAACGCAGTATCTATTTCACAATTCATTAAAACCTGTCTGTCTTTTTACCCATGAGTACCATGGTTATTTCTATGTTGCTAAAATACAGTGTTTTTTAATAATGAAGAGACCACTTTGATTCAATCACTATTCTCCTTCAAGTGGCTGGATATCCACAGTCAGTTAGCATCATTACAGCATACAGTGAACAGGATGAGAAAAAGGCAATTTACAACTAATTAAGTCTCTGCACAAACAAAAAAGAGATAGTGTGGGAGATGCATATCATATCCCCCCATCATACCTGCTGTTAGGAGGTGAATGATATCTCCATCTTTCCACCCCCTCGATGGTCCCACTCTCCACCATGAGTTACATGATGATATGGATCTGAAAAGTGTGTAGGATAGTGTGTGTGTGCCACACTACTGTGTGCCAGCGCTGGTTAAGTGTGTTATGCTTCTCTGCACTCATTTCACTCAAAGCTCTTAGCAGGAGAAGTGTCACGATGGGACGTTGTGGTTTGGCAAATGTGTCACACAATAGCTTAAATAGCAGTTTCTGCTGTGTCTGCTAAATGATGTAAATCTACAACAGTTTATATTCCACAGTAAATTTATGATATGTGCACTGAATGTTATTGATATTCATGTTTCATCACTTTTATTAGGAAGACAGCAAAAGGCTCTTTGGTAATATTTTGGATTTGGGCGATTACATTTTGGCAGAACTCCCTATTCAGGAGATTACTAATGTGCCATTTATTTTCAGAAGCATGGGAAATACATGAATCTTATGAAGAAATAAAAGCATACTGCTCATCTTTGTGCACATGGCAAGGGGGAATACAAGTCTCTCATTGATATGATCTCTTCCTGAATTGAATTACAGACTAGGAATGGACCATCACCTATTGACACTCTGGTGATGACATGTCCACTGTCTTCAAATCAATTTGTCTTTACCTAATTAAAGTTTCCATTTAGCTCTGTCTTGAACCGGAGAGGCCAGTAGGTTTCTYTAGCCTTTGATCGTCACTAGCTCCATTAAATTGTGTTATTTTTCACCACCTATAAGCCTTGTCAGTTTTTCCCCAAAACAAGTGTGAAAGAGAAAGGGAAACCATTACAGCCCAGATTCTCATACCCTTGGCTGTTCTGTTCAATTACCTGCACAGTACTAACGGAGCAAGTATCCTGCTCAAAGAAACACTGGTGATGAGATGGAGTGGTATTTAGCATGCATCTCAATTACCCCTTCCCATTCCACACAGAGCCCACTCTGCAGTGTGCACACTGGGAGAATATCCCTATTAATACATGAAACCATTGCAACTTGTAGGCCGAGTCAAATAAACACAATCTGAAATGACTAGGACTTCTCACCTGCGGCCAGGAGTCAAGCGAAATCGATATTTTCTTGGGTGATCTCCACTGAGATTGCTATCGATCGCCCCTTTTTATGGGACTTCCCAGCGTTCTCAGTGTGCGATTTTAATCCGGTCTCTTAACCATTGAGAAACAGCTCATTCCGTGTGTGTGTGTGTGTGTGTGTGTGTGTGTGTGTGTGTGTGTGTGTGTGTGTGTGTGTGTGTGTGTGTCTGTGTATATCTCTGCTGCTGGTTAAGAGTGTATATGAGGCAGAGTAAAAGCCTGCAATATGGAGGAAGGGCTCGGTTGTTTCCATGAAAGATGTTCCATGGAGATACTCAGGCCTTCCTCCCTGCTGCTCGGTAAACAAGTAAGCATCCCTCTGGACAGAGGGTTGGGGAGACAGCGGGAGACATAGAGGGAGTGCGGAGGTTTCTAGTCAGGTTAGAGACCCCTCTTATTGATCCGTGGTGCTGATCTGTGGAAAGGCTCCTTGTTAAGGTCTCAACAAACCGCCTCTATTTAAAACATTTACCTTTGTCATTATTATTGGCTTAATGCATGTACTGTAAGTTCTAAAATCATTTACCCATCTCAATAATTAAGTTTAATAGTCTGTTGCCTGATGTTTTGAATTATACATGACTTTTGAATGAATTGGGTTGATAACCATCTTTCACTGGAGCAGTGTTCAGTTGATAATCAACCATTCATCTTAATTAAATTACTYGACATATATTCCATCATCTTTCAGATCTAGACAAGGTTTTTCACAAGAAATACAGTACATTCAGTGTTTCTTGAGATGATGCTTCTAATGAAACTGAGCTTTCTTGCTGTTCAAGCACTGGTATCTGCAGCCTAACGGCAGTTTGTCAAAACAGTAGTGTAGTTAATTATCAGGTTTCCAGGCTATGATGGATGCTTTAGTAAGTACTCTCAAATCATCATGTAAATCATCTGTGATAGTCCAAGAGGCATGAAGACAGGGGATGTGACTGTAACCTTCTCTGCATTGTGTGTGTTTGTTTGTGTAGTTTAAAGTTCTAAGTTTTAGTGTCTCATGCATAAGTACAGTGAAATGTCTTTCTGTAGGTGTATTTGTGCGTGGCATGAGAGAGAGAGAGAAGAAGGAAGAGAGAGAGAGAGAAGAGAGAGAAGAGATGAAGAGAGAGAGAGAGAGAGAGAGAGACGAGAGAGAGAGAGAGAGAGAGAGAGAATAGAGAAGAGAGAGAGGAGAGAGAGAGAGAGAAGAGAGAGAGAGGAGAGAGAGAGAGAGAAGAGAGAGAGAGAGAGAGAGAGAGAGAGAAGAGAGAGAGAGAGAGAGAGAGAGAGAGAGAGAGAGAGAGAGAGAGAGAGAGAGAGAGAGAGAGAGAGAGAGAGAGAGAGAGAAGAGAGAGAGAGAGAGAGAAGAAGAGAGGAAGAGAGAGAGAGAGAGAGAGAGAAGAGATTCATTATCACTAATGGACATTAAATAAAAGTCAGGAGGAAATCTCCCAGGCCCCAGGGTCTTCAGTGCCAGCAAGGGCAATTAAAATGAGGTGATCATACCATAAAAGCTTCTCTAACGTGCACTGAATATTCACTCACATACACCCCAATCCCCCACCCAGTGAAGACCATCACCCCCCCCGGCACAGTATGTCTGACTGAGCAGCAGGGAGGCTAATTAAGCAATAATGCCCGAGGAGGTGTGGTATATGGCCAATATACCATGGCTAAGGGCTGTTCTTATGCACAACGCAACGTAGAGTATTGGCCATATATCACAAACCCCCGAGGAGCCTATTATATACTGGTTACCAACGTAATTAGAGCAGAAAAACTAAATATTTTGTCATACCTGTGGTATACGGTCTGATATACCATGCCTTTCAGCCAATCAGAATTCAGGGCTCAAACTACCCAGCTATAATCACTAATAAATCAGAGCCAACCAACGCTGTTGCACAAAACCCACCCAGGCAAGCAACATCATTCAGGGTGGTTTGTGTACTGTATACTGAAGGAATTTCATTTATGAGTTGTTTTTTTATGCAAAGCAGGTAATCCCATTTGTACAGAGATAAGACTGTTGTTTATTTTAACACAAGCTTTTTATAACCTCAATTTGTATTATCTATTAGCAGTTGTTGTCTGATACTTTTCAATCAACTGACTGAGTCTCCCGGCGGCTTCACTGTAATTATTCTATTACAGGGGAGTCGGATTTTGTGGCGTCTGAGTGTATCTCTCACATTATTGATTGACTTAAAGCTATTTTATAATACAACGCCAAAATGGATCATCAGCATCAYCATTGGGAATATCTATAATAATCCGGACATCCTTTCCTTCCCCCTTTGATTTCATAGATATACAAAGGTAGAATATGTTCTACTTCAGAGAGAATGATACGTATTTAGAACATTGAAGCCACCTCTTTGGAGAGGTTATTTTATAAATGTTTTATCGCGTTTTTTTAAACTTTAGTATCAGGACTGCTRATCTTTTGAGTTCCCAGCTCCTCGAAAAGAAGATAATAAATATATAAATATATGAATGAGTCTTGGTAGGTGAGTTAAGCTGTGTGTGTGAGTTATCACCAGTATACATCAGCACTGGCCTATCTCTGCTAATGATGTCAWTGGTGCCTCCAGAGGTGTCCCATAATACCCCCTTTCACCAGTGGGTTTTTCTCTTCCTATATCCGACTGCTGCTGAGAGGGTAACTAATGTGTATTGTTTTCACTTTTGTCAGGTTTATTTATGTAGTGGTGAGATACTCATTAAAGCGTTAGGCTGTAATTAAAGGAGCAGGAGTAAATCTATCTGTGAGGGGATGTTGATTAGGGGCCTCAGTGATCATTCATGGATTTATCTTATTCTGCAATATTGTGATTGTGTGTCCATTTGCATATGTCCCTGCTAAGGAGGTAAATTGATAGGACGGCCCTGCAATTAGCCCTGAACTGGATCAGCTTAGAATAAAGCTTCATCATGAACTTGAGAGAATGGAGTCATCTAACTTTATTAAATGACATTGACTCATGTGAAATRACATCCAACTTTGTAATTGTTGTTGTGGCAATATTGTGTAAATTTGTTATATGCAGTACCAACCGATCAATTCCTTCAAAAAAGAAAATAGAAAGGTGTTTGTGGTTGATTGTATATTGTCATAACTGAATGCACTGATTAGCAAGAGTTGAAGATGTCACACTATAATTTTGGGAGAAATGTCACCTTTCTCTCCTGCTTCCTCTTTCAGGTAATCAAAGCGTTGTGTAAAAAGTAAAAGACATCTAAGCCCTTTGATCCATCCCTCTGATTTGTCATTTGATGGTGCAAGTCTTATACGACTGCAAAGCACCGAGATCCTCTCATCTCCTCCATTGCTCCAGAAAGTAATTTTCTTCTCCACAGCCCCTTGAACTGATCTGGTGTTTTTTATGTAGAAGCCTTTTCAGTTTGTATCTATGGGCGAGCAGCCATATATAACCCCACACAGTGATACTTCAACAAGATTACAAGACTAAGAGATGTGAGACTCAACAAGCKTCTCATCCTGATACGCCAAATAAAAAGACAGCTGTCCCTAATGACGGCTTTACCATCCTAATCAAGCACTCATAAACGCTGCCTAAAACAGCCACCCAGAGCTGTCATATCACATTGGGTTCATGTACTTTATCTATTCAATCATTCTTCTATACATTTATTGTTGCCTTGTTCCTCTCTAATTATTTGTATTGAAGTTTACTACATTCTGTCTCTATCGTGTAAAGCTGATGTTGCATTGGAATTGTGTTGAGGAGGATCCTCCACCTTGCTGAAACATATATCTGAGCTGCTGTGGTTAAATCTCTCGGACAGAAAAGATATGGCATAATAGTCAGATGGTGCCATTTACTCCATCTCTCAGCTCCAAACATGGTTATTTACCACTGTCCTTGTTGTCTTCTACAGAGGTGAGTAAACATGGCTATTTTCTGTCGGCACAGTTCTGAGAGTTAGAGGATAGTCTCAGCTCTTTCTGTCTGGACCTCAGCTCTGTTCCTCTCCCTCTCTACGACCCTTCAGCATTCACTATATAAAGGAAACATTTTATAATACACACACAGTGTGTGAAAATTGAAATCCTGTGCAGTGAATATTTTAATTGAAGGGGGAATTTCATTTCAGTAATGAACCAACCTCCCTTTAACTCCCTCTGAAGCATAACAGTGTGATTTTAGGTAGTAAGCATAATAWTGTGATTTTAGGTCGTTTTTGTCACATGAGAAAAGATCATGTGATGAACACTAAGGAGTAAATGTTGAATAGTGTTTGTATTGTGACAGTCTGTTTGCCTTGCTGTGGGTCTCTGTGACCACTGGACCATGGCCAATAACACATGTTTGTTGAATTAAAAAGCCTTGAAGCAAACACATAAGAAATTCAAACAACTGAAGGGAATCTTTGCCTRAGCAGACACCAGTGAAGCAGGACAACGCTGAGATCCTGAAATACATCTCCAGCCAGGGCTATGGGATACGCAATATGCACATACTGTACAACACACTACAATAAACGTATCACATCCACAGGATAGGGCTAAAGTAGCTCTAGCCATGTGGTACATTATAACAAGGTGCCTTATGTCTAGTTCGAAATTACATACAGTGTAGTTTCTCCCTGAGGTGTGTCAGCGGGCCAACTCTGAAGATACAGTGTGATGTTTGTAGATTGTTTCTGAGTATGGTTAGCAGTTCATAGAGAACAGAATATCATCACAACTGTCTCTTGAATCTGCAATTAATAAAAAAAATTATATACACCAACGAAATGTGTTAAATGGTCTCCTTTTCTCTGCAGATGTTTTTAATTTTACTCCATTAGCTTACACATCAGTGCTCACAGAAGTGTGTACAGAAAAAAAGGGATATTATTCAAGAGTGATTATTAATTCATAAACATCTGCTAAATTAAATTATATAAAACTAGCGTCTGGGAGACCCTCACGACTCCTAAGATTAATAAAAAATCAGGTAAACTACAGAACACATTCTGGCCCTAATTTTAACCAGTGAATATATTATTCAGATGTAACATTTTCAGTAGCCTGCTTAGAAGGATGAAAATCACTGAACCGTAAAGTCATTCAGCTTTTACTTTTCCATTTCAAGGCCTTTAATGTGCCCTGCCCATCACTTTACATAGTATTTTCTATGACAGTTTCAGATTGCTCTTTTGAATTGACATTTTCTAGTGACACAATGCAACCCTCAGAATGGTGAAAGCTGTATGCCTGGATGTCTTTCACAGCAGAAGCTCATTAATAAGAGTTTAATTGATCCAGTTGACAGATCTCAGATATTTGTCTGATTTGAACTACTTTTTCACAGACACTTCAACAGTCACTGTATTTTAGATATTTCCAAAACGTAATTGCTCTTTTTTAGTCTCTCTCCCTCTCTCCAATGTCACCTCTGTCCCATCCTCTGTTGTGGAATCCTGGCAGAGGTTGAGTGAGTCCCAACGCGTCCCCCTGGTTCTACAGTCTAACCAGCTGTTCCAATCAGCCTGATTAGCCAGTGGAGGGATCTCAGGGGCACTGAGGGAGACAGGGCACCTCTATGTCCCTTATGCAACGACTGCTAGCTAGTACCAAATCTATTCGTCCGTCCATCCGTCCGTCCGTCTGTCCGTCCGTCCGTCTGTCTGTCTGTCTGTCCCCAACCCAATCTCCAGCCATCTGATCTGTCAGTGTACCCTTTACCCCTTCCATGTGCTAATACCAACTCCTTCCCTATGACCTACTCCACCTTCCATTTCTGTAGCACCTTTTACCAGCTCAAGAAAAATGCTGATAGTGGCTAGTGAGGTCCTGCCTCAGACAACTAGTTCAGGTTGTCTTCTGGGTAAACTCACCAGASTTACTCATATTAAGCTACTTTGAGACATACTAGAGGACCTGACCGTTTCCAATATTTAGCCCTTAAGTACTTGTCAAGTAAATTAACCCTAATGTTGGTTGCTGTCTCTATGGGTCCACATACATTCCCATAAGAGTATTTAAAATTTGTACACGTTTTGGATGCCAGGTTTGAATTTCTTGTCTAAACTCATCCACATACTGTAAACTGACATATTGGCATAATGCAAATTACATAAAGGCTGGCCCAACTCTCAGTAAACATATTATACCAATACTATAGTAATTGCAATTACATTTCCACTGAGACATTTTTCTTATTTTTATACAAAGCGGTTCCTAAAGGAAATCTACGATATTTTCTTTTCAGGATCCATGTTTAAAGCTGCTTTGAATAAGGTTCTTTTGACAGATGTTATGCCAGTCATTTCAATCTTGTGTCCCTACATAATTGTCTCCCTCTTTTGCCTCAAAGGCTCCCGTGATGTCTGTGTAAGTCTATATTTGAAACAGTACTCCCTGCAAAACATCTAGGTCTTACACCAACCCATGAAATGCAAAAGTGTTCCTCTGGATTGATTAGACTATAAGTCTAACCAAATTAGTTTGACACCCCTAATCTAGACGGTCATTATACCAACAATATGCTTTTCTAGATCAATGTGACATCACAGAAGCTATGGAATTCTGTTCATCACCTCATTGACTCCAGCTCTCTCCAACCAKAAATGCCACGTTATTGACCCTGGAGGCCCACGTTGGGATCAGACGGGCTGCAATGGGCAAAAAAAAAAACTATGCTCATTCTGACCGTCAAAGTAGTTCAAGAGAGCTTCACATTTTAACCGAATTTCAATTCCGTAACCTTTTGTTCAAGTGGCCGCAGATTGGATCAGTTCCTGGAAGAGATTGCTTCCTGAATCTGAAATGTTGTGCCCGTGTCAAGGAGACATGGCTGCTCTCGCTCTGCTCTCAATGAAGCTCACTCTGCTCTCCATTCTAGCCCCAGCACAAGAGCAACTTGTTAGAATAGGCAGTGTATTTGTCCCCAAAAACCTCCAATATCATGAGAGGGGTCATGCTGAGAGCCAGTCTCAAGTGGCTCTACTACTGTATTTAATTACAGCAGTTGAGTCATTATAAAGTGACAAAAGCATAATTGCTTGGATGTGACATTTAATGTTTCTTGTTATACAGTGAGCTATCTTCTTACAGGTTTCATTGGCACTCTTGTGACCTTACAAAGAGCACTGGTCAAACACCTCCAACCCTCATTTCTATCACAGGACAGGTTTTTGAAAAATGGCAACGGTGTTCTTCAGTTATTTCATTTCTCCTCCTCCTTCCAATTGGCACACTATTTTTCCATACTTTGAACTGAGTTTGTCCAAGAGGCTTGATAGTGTCAAATGATAATGTAGGGAAATACTTCATMATTTTGGCCAATATTCAATAACTTGCTTGGTGTATTGATATATTTGTAAACTAACGATCTTACCACATTAAATTAAATGATGACCATCAATACATGAAGCAGAGGTAAAATGGGCTTGTGTATTTGAACCATAAGAAATAGCCATACTGTACATGTGTACAAACTGACATGCATCAGTTACATTCATTTATTTRGGTTGCTTTGAAAGTTTGTAGGCTATGTATATTCCAAAGATGTTCACTTTGAAGGTTAAAAGCACCATAACTATGTGGTTCCCCAAAATGTGGGAAAGATCAAAGGTAGCCTAACATCAAAGTATTACCTACATCCAGTATGTGCCCCTATCTATCCCTGACAACTATGGTACCATCTCCAGAATAGTACTTTTTTCCAGTTAGTTCGGTACAGTCCAAAAACCACTTTGATTTACAATTTTAGTTCCATCCGTGTCTCTAATGAAAGCCATATATCTGTGTCTCAGGTCATAGTGGCTTAGATAATATGAGGGCACCTTTTATATTTGAGATGTATTCATCCAGCATGAGTGGAGTTTAAATCGACAGCTTGCATGCTGTATGTCTCACATGTTAGCTTGATCCAACAATCTATGTAATTTAGACATAGTTGTAGAGAGTGTGCTTTGATCACTGTCATAAGAAAATAAATAATGGGCAGGATGTATGTGGATGCAGGGCAGCAGTCAGACAGTCAAATGAATACATTATTTGTAACCATTTTGCTATCCATCTTTCTACTGCATGCGCAGGTCCACAGGGTTGACTGCTCATACTGGGGATCCCCAGTACATAGGACTATAGAGGGAAGGTGGCGGACCATTATGTTTTGGTGAGAATGAAGCAACACTGAATAATGAAGTAATGAGGATGACCCTCTTGTCTCTGTGAGGGGAGCAGCTTCACTCTGATCCTACAAACTGTGCTGAAACAGTAATTAACAACGGACAGCCAAAGACACAGAGCTCTGTTCACAGAGACCGGAGTGGCCAGCAAAAGGTTCACCTGACAAAGAGCAAATCTGACAGTAATTAAGTACACTATGGTACCGAAGACAAGTCCTGTGTAAAATGATGCCACCACTCCACTGAATGAGGCAAAGAGAGGTTGTTAAAATGGTGGTAAGGCGCTCGGAAGCTGATGACATCGTGCCTATTTTGTCTCCTTCCTCCCTCTATCTATCCATTTGTGCATGAGATACAGTTGAAGTTGGGAAGTTTACATACACTTAGGTTGGAGTCATTAAAACTTGTTTTTCAACCACTCCACAAATTTCTTGTCAACGAACTATAGTTTTGGCAAGTCGGTGAGGACATCAATTTTGTGCATGACACAAGTAATTGTTTACAGACAGATTATTTCACTTATAATTCACTGCATCACAATTCCAGTGGGTCAGAAGTATACATACACTAACTTGACTTTGCCTTTAAATGTATTTGGCTAAGGTGTATGTAAATTTCTGACTTCAACTGTAAGTATTTGATGTATGAGGGGGGAGGGAGGAAGTGGGAGTCGAAAGGGATGTATTAAAAGTGTCAGAGGATGAAATGTGTTTACCCACATGAAACAATACTACAGTTTACTATAGAATTCTGTAGTAAGCGTAGTATACTGTAAAATACTATACTTCAGACTTCACTATCCCTTGATCATGTGTAGTACTTGCTAAATCATTTTTTAGTATACTGTAGAATACTATAGTAAATACTACAGTATTATTCACAKAAAAAAAATACTACATTAATGTCTGGAAAAACACTACAGTAAATACTACAGCATACTACAGTCTGCAAAACACTACAGTAAATGTTAGCATATACTAAAATCCTCAAAAACACTACATTAATTACTATAGTATATACTACAGTTATTTTACTACAGTATTTATTATATATCTCACTGTAAACACTACAGTATACCACAGTAAATACTACAGTATTCACTGTAGTGGTTTTGAGGACTTTAGTCTGCAAAAACARTACAGTGAATACTACAGTCAAGTTTGCAACATACGTATGTATACCACAGTTTACACCATAGTTTACTACAGTATTTTTTCATGTGGGTTTGCCAAAAGTGTTAAGCTCCACCTGAAAGGATAAAACATTTTAGGGTCAGACACTGAGAGGGAGGGAGAGAGAAAGACCGAGAGACAGAAGGGGAAGAAAGAGAGTAAACACATGCACGTGTGCACACACAAAAACCCACTCCTGTATTATTTTAAAAAGAAAACACACAAAAAAATTGAACTGTGTTACGCCTTTCTTGTTGTGTGAATAATCATTTGTGAGGTGGTTTGATGTCAAACTCCTACAGGCTTGTTATATCATAAAATATATTTTCTTTCATTATTAATGAAAATTCAATACTGTGTTTGTTTGCATGTAACCTCTACAGTCACCTTTTGTGCTGGCATTCATCTCCAAAAGAAGCCGTCTGTCTTCTCAGAGCTGTTRTGTGTCTTCACATATTACAGTTCCAATAACTTTGAAAAGGTTTCAACTACAGATTTGTTGTTAAATTTGAATGTTTGTTGCATAACAGTCTGATGTGAGAGTGAAYCATGCTGCAAGTTTTACATTAATATGTTAGCATCACTATGGGATTTTACATGTACTTGTTAGCATTGCTAACCTTCGGATTACAGAGGCTCAGTAGGGTTTGAACGTAGCACCCGTTGTGTTCAGCCGGTATTACCAAATATCCCAGTATGACAATCTGTATTCCACCCAAGCCTACTTAAGGTTAACATTATTTTTGTCATTGTGGATGTATTTTTGCATAAATAAACTAGAAACAAGTCAACTCATTATTCTCATTATCCGTTGGTGCATGAGAGTGGTATTTGATGTATGCGGGAGGAGGAAGTGGGAATGTAGTGATCCTACTAATTATTACCTTATTTCAAGGCGTCCTTGTCCAGCTAAGATTCTTGAATCCTTGATAAATGTACAACTTTGCTATTTTTTCATCTTAGAAATGTATTTTGAATGTAAAACATTCAGGGTTTAGGCCTGGGCATAGCATTATTACAGCAACCACTTTAGCTGTGAAAGATCTTGTCAATGCTTTAGACACTAAAATCAAATGTGCTGTTTTGTTTGTGGACCTGTCAAAAGCGTTTGATACTGTTGATCATGCTATTTTATTAAATAAGTTGTCTTCAATATGCCTGACTGTTCATAGTTTCATGATTATCTTAGTGACAGAACTCAGACCATCGTGATTGACTTGGTTAAGTCCGAATTTCTTGAAGAACATAAAAGGTGTTCCCGCAGGGGTCGATACTAGGACATGTTCTTTTCAATGTTTATATAAATGTTATTAGTCAATCTGTTAAAATAWTTTTTTCATCTATATGCAGATGATACTATTATGTACACAATTGTCCTGACTGCTGACCTGGTTGTGGCAAGACTACAGTCCGATTTCGCAGTTGTGTAGGAAGCCCATACTGATCTAAAACTTGTATTTAATACGGGCAAAGCTAAAAACATGTTGTATTCAAGCTCTCATAAGATTGTCTCAGATGGATTACATCTTCATTCATCGGATGGGTCTATAATCGAACGAGTCACTCTGGATTTGGATTGACAATGATTTATCGTTTAAAAAACATACCATTGAGCWTGTTAAGAAACGAAGATTTAAAGTGGGCTTTTTTTGCAGAAACTGATCTTGTCTATCTCTAGTCAGCAGGAAGCACATTGTGCAGTCAACCCTTCTACCCGTTCTTGATTATGGTGATACTACTACTATCAAAGTGTAGCAGCCTCTACTCTTAAACCCCTGGATGCCATTTTTCATAGCATCCTTAGTTTTATCACAGGAAACTGTATACTGCAGTATTCAGCTGCGCACCAGGGAACACTACATTGTTTTCTGCGATGCGTTAGGTATACACGACGAAATGCTCCGTCTTCGACGTTATTGGATACATATGAGAAAAACATCATAAAGATCGATTTTCAACTGAGTTTGACCAGTTTATTCGACGTTTATTGTGACTTTTGGAATTCTTCGTTCCATGCGCCAATAGTTGATGGACATGTGCCCTCCACAATGCTAGCCAAAGTTGCTAATTCGACAGAAGAAATGGACATTCTAAAACAAAACAACGATTTATTGTGGAACTAGGACTCCTTGCACTACATTCTGATMGAAGATCATCAAAGGTAAGAGAATATTTATGATGTTATTTCATATTTTTGTGGAATATGTTGGCTCCAACATGGCGGAGAATGGCTGGGCGCTGTCTCAGAATATTGCATGCTGTACTTTGTACTAAAYTTATTTTTWWAAATCTAACACAGCGGTTGCATTAAGAACCAGTGTATCTTTKATTTGCTGTACAACATGWATTTTTTWGCAAAGTTTATGATGAGTTRTTTGGTTAGATTACGTGACTGTCCAAAATATCTCCGGACAATTTGGTGCATTATGGCGCCGTATTCACAATGTAAAACCACGATTTGTAGCTATAAATATGCACATTTTCGAACAAAACATAAATGTATTGTATAACATGATGTTATAAGACTGTCATCTGATGAAGTTGTTCAAAGGTTAGTGATTAATTTTATCTCTATTTGTGGGTTTTGTGAAAGCTATGTTWGCYGTGAAWAKATGGCGTTGTGTGTTTGGCTATTGTGGTGAGCTAACATAAATATATATTGTGTTTTCGCTGTAAAACATTTAAAACATCTGACATGTTGGCTGGATTCACAAGATGTTTATCTTTCATTTGCTGTATTGGACTTGTTAACCTGTTTGGGCTGCAGGGGCAGTATTGAGTAGCCTGGATAAAAGGTGCCCATTTCAAACGGCCTRGTACTCAATTCTTGCTCGTACAATATGCATATTATCATTACTATTGGATAGAAAACACTCTCTAGTTTCTAAAACCGTTTGAATTATATCTGTGAGTAAAACAGAACTCATTTTGCAGCAAACTTCTTGACAGGAAGTGGAAAATCTGAAATCGATGCTCTGTTCTAGGGCCTGCCTATAAATGTGCTTGATATTTATTAGTATACATGCACTTCATACGCCTTCCACTAGATGTCCAAGAGTGTAAACATGATCTGAGGTCGAATAAAAGCTCTTGGCATGACAGTGACCCCAATTCCTGTTTTCTGGAACGGCGCGAGAAGGACCTGGTATTGCCTTCTGTAAAGCTGTCGTTATAGACGACTAATATCTCCGGCTTTGATTTTATTTGATAAATGTGACATATCATCGTAAACTATGTTTTTTCAATATAGTTTTTTATAGATTATTGAAATTTTTTCGGGACGTTAGGCGTGTTGCTTTGTCTGCGTTTGTTCAGGAAGGAGAGCTTCGGCGCACTTTGCTAGCTTTCCGTGCTAATTGACTGGAGAGAGGACATTCTAAAACCAAACAACGATTGTTCCCGACAAGGACCCTTGTACAACATTCTGATGGAAGATCATCAAAAGTAGGACCCATTTTATGATGCTATTTCATATATCTGTCGAACATGTGAACTAGTAGTTTGCGCCCAGATTTTGGGCACTCTCTCGCTATAACTAAGCTGGATGTCGTAATGAAGTTATTTTTAGAATTCTAACACGGTGTAACGGTGTTCCTCCTCCTCTTCATCCGAAGAGAGGAGCAGGGATTGAACCAAAACGCAGCGTCGTGATAAGACATTATATTTATTTAAACAAAACCGAAAACACGACGAACACTTGAATAGAAACAAAACAACAAACGACGTAGACTGACTTGAACGTAAGAACTTACATGAAACACGAAGACCGCCGAACAGGAAAAATGACTACATAAAACGAAAAAACAAAACCGAAACAGTCCCGTGTGGCGTAACATACACAGACACTGAACAGGAGACAACCACCCACAAACAACAATGTGACACCACCTACCTTAATATGATTCTCAATAGAGGAGATGAAAACCACCTGCCTCTAATTGAGAACCATGTCGGTACCATTAAACCAACATGAAACACAAAACATAGACTGCCCACCCAAACTCACGTCCTGCCACTAACACATACAAAACTAACAGAAAACAGGTCAGGAACGTGACACACGGTGATTGCATTAAGAACTAGTGTATCTATCATTTCCTATACAACATGTATTTTTAGTAACGTTTATGATAGTTTATTTGGTCAGAATAGTTGAGTGTCATAAAAATATCCGCACATTCTGGGAAAAAGATGCTACGTTAGCACAATGTATAACCACTGATTTCAGCTCTAAATATGCACATTTCGAACAAAACATAAGTGTATGTATAACCTGATGTTATAGGACTGTCATCTGATGAAGCTTATCAAGGTTAGTCAAAAATTATATATCTTTTGCTGGTTTGTTACGATCGCTAACTTTTGCTGCTGGTAATGGCTTGTGTTTCTGGCTATTGTGGTAAGCTAATATAATGCTATATTGTGTTTTTTGCTGTAAAACACTTAAGAAATCGGAAATATTGGCTGGAATCACAAGATGCCTGTCTTTCATTTGCTGTAACCATGTATTTTTCAGAAATGTTTTATGATGAGTATTTAGGTTTTCACGTTGGTGTCTGTAATTACTCTGGCTGCTTCGGTGCTATTTCTGACGGTAGCTGTGATGGTAGCTGCAATGTAAAACTGATTTATACTCAATTATGCACATTTTTTGAACAAAACATAGATTTATTGTATAACATGTTATAGAACTGTCATCTGATGAAGTGTTTTCTTGGTTAGTTTGGTTGGTTTCTTGGTTAGTTAGGTTGGCTTTGTGCATGCTACCTGTGCTGTGAAAAATGTCTGTCCTTTTTTGTATTTGGTGGTGAGCTAACATAAATATTCGTGGTGTTTCGCTGTAAAACATTTTAAAAATCGGACATGTTGGCTGGATTGACAAGATGTTTATCTTTCATTTGCTGTATTGGACTTGTTAATGTGTGAAAGTTAACTTCTTGAGAATACAGGGGGTGCTATTTTCCCATTAGCATTAATTTGCTCTACAGATTAACTGCCTCTTATTCAATTATTGCTCTTACTATATGCATATAAATAATACCATTGGAAAGAAAACAATCTCTAGTTTTTCTAAAACCGTTTCAATTTTGTCTCTGAGTGATACAGAAGTCATTTGACAGCACTTCCATGACCAAGAAGAAAAAAGCAAGATGTGTATGCCAGCTTCAACGCTCTGCCTATATATGGTCGTGCCCCCTATGACCGAAAACACACCTCATTGGCCTTCTCTGGGTGTCAAGAGGACGTCAGAGGAAAAGATATCTTGTTTATCTGGGACTGACGTGAAATGAGAGCTAATTCTTTGTACGTGACCGACAACTTCCGGTTGTCTAAATCGTGCGACTTGTAGCTGCGATTGTCTTTCTGTTGTGCGGCCATTAATGGATGAGAACTATCTCCGGTCTCGAAGTTTGTTTGATACATGTGACCAGATCATCGTAATGTATGTTTTTTCAATATAGTTTAATCAGATTATTTGAATTTTTTCGGAGTTTAGTGTGGTGTTCCGTGTCTGGAATTTATTTACGTTTGAGAGATCCGTGCACTCGACCGTACCTGTGCTAAATGGTGGAAAGAAAAT
>NC_036851.1:20571425-20616421 GCF_002910315.2 Salvelinus sp. IW2-2015
CAGCACTTTTCATGACAGGGTTCAGATTTTCAGCAAATTTTACCTCTGAATCTTGGTTGTCCTGTTTTTAAGGCGCAGTGATGCCTATGAAGAAAACCGGACACTGCCTACGTCTTCTCTCTGGGTCTGTACGTCATCAAACGTTTTCAATGAAATCGATGGGACGTTCACAGCCATTATAAAAAGACCAAAATGTACAGAGACCCCCCCTTCTCATTGTGCGCCGAAGCGTAAAGGACATCGGACTGCCTCGTTCAAAATCGTTTTCTACCAGCAATATTTCTCCGGTCATGTTCAGTTCGTTATACGTGTTAAAAACATCATAATAGTGTTAATTGAACGTTTTATAGCATTTATATCCGTTTTAGGAGTGCGATTTTGGAGGAAATTTTCCTTTGTTGTGCACGTCTGGAAACGTGTTTGGAACGCTTTTAAGGGTGTCGGTCGTTGGTGGTTGGAATCATTTCGAAGGACAGAGGAACATTACTCGACCAAAAGACGTTTATAACATAGAAAGGATACATTGCCAAGAATCTGATGGAAGGAACAGCTCAAAGTAAGCAATATTTAATAGATAACATCTGTTTTCGTCGCAAATATTTTAAAACGCAGTATTGCTTCCATTGTTGTTTGGTAAAAGGCTTCACTGCCAACGCCTGTATGAAAAGTAAGGATAATTTTAAAAATGGTAAATGCAGCGGTTGCATTAAGAACTACTGTTTCTTCGATTGGCTGTCAACCCTGGTATTTTTAGTCAAAGTATAGGATTAAGCTTCAATTAACTAGATCACTCTGATAGACTGAACGTCCAGATGCACTATTGAAGGGCTTGGAATTTCCTATGTATTTTCTTGATGGTAACCACGGTTTGTGTATGGTAAATATCGGCACCTTTTTCGAACACAAACTGGTATATGTTAATGTAACATGATGTTACAGGAGTCGTCATCGGAAATTCTGAAGAAGGTAGTGAAAAAATTAATATATTTGGCGGTGATACGTTATAGCGCTCTGGCGTGGAAATCGATGCTCCTGGTAACGTTTGCACATGTGGTATCTAACTTATCGATTACTTGTTGTTTTCGCATGAAAAACGCTTGACAAATCTGAAATAATGGTCTGAAATGCACAGAACTGGTCTTTCCATTGCTAGCTTTGTCTATTTTATGAAATGTTTTTTGATGAAGTAAATTGGTCATTCACGTTGCTATTTAGTAATCCTAGCTCGATTTGTGATGGTGCCGTGCAATGTAGAACTGTGATTTCTACTGAAATATGGCACTTTCTTCTAACAAAAAACGTATCCATGTACCATGAATATTTATCAGACTGTCATCTGAAAGAGGTTTTTCCTTTTGCGTTAGTGGATATCACATATCTTCTAGTTGAGCGACATGGGAAGCACCTGAAGGAGTAAGAAACTGATGGACGTTAGAATAACGTGTGTATTTGCTAACGTTTTAGCTAATAGATTTGACATATTGTTTGTCTTCCCTGTAAACATTTTAAAACATCTGAAATTGGGGCTTTATTTCACGAGATCTGTATCTTTCATCTGGTGTCCTTGTGGACTTTGTGTTTACTGATATTTAGATGCTACTATCCTACTGTTGAAGCTATGCCATGGTTATGTCTAATCTAGTGTGTGGGGGGGTGGGCTGGTGCCTCCCGGACCGGGGGTAAGAGGCTCGTTAGAGGTTAACTCCTTTACTGTCTCTGCGTCTACTCACCTCCAAATCGCCCTCTGAACCGGCTTCCTGACGGTAAAGCAGGCAGGAGTTGGCTCACGTTCTCCCGCGACCCAACTAAACTACCGAGGCCCCCCCCTCTATAGAAATTTGTTTGATTCTAACGTTGGCTTCATAGCCTGTTTTTTGCTTTGCCTTCCTCATATTCGCGCCTCCTCTTCTTTCGCTGCTCCAGCTCAGCTTTGGGGCGGCGGATATTTCTCCTGGTTGAGCCCAGGGTCCTTTTCCGTCCATATTTCCTCCCATGTCCACGAGTCCTGGTTACTTTGCCGCTGTTGTTGGTTCCGCTCGACAGGCTGCTGATCCATGGTTGGTGGGTAGTTCTGTCACGACCGTTCTTCTTGAGAGAGATTGGACCAAGGCGCAGCGTGTGCAAATATACATCTTCTTTTATTGAGAAAAGAGAGAAAAACACAAAACGAACACATATATACAAAACTAACAAAACAACAAACGACCGGTGAATGACTAAATAACGTAAGTGCACAGACAAGCAATACAAACGTTCAACATAGACAACTACCACAAAAACCCTACTGCCTATGGCAGCCTTAAATATGGCTCCCAATCAGAGACAATGTAATGACAGCTGTCTCTGATTGAGACCAATCTAGGCAGCCATAGACATAACTAGATCAACCTCACTCTTCTCTACCCCATACACATACAACACCACCTATGACTAGACAAAACAACATAAGACAACCCACCCCAACTCACGCCCTGACCAACTAAATAAATAACAGAAAAAGGAACAATAGGTCAGGAACTGAAACATAGACGACTAATATCTCCGGCTTTGATTTATTTTGATAAATGTGACAATATCATCGTAAACTATGTTTTTCATAATAGTTTATTAGATTATTGAAATTTTTTCGGGACGTTAGGCGTGTTGCTTTGTCTGCGTTTGTTCAGGAAGGAGAGCTTCGCGCCACTTTGCTAGCTTTCCGTGCTAATTGACTGAGAAGAGGACATTCTAAAACCAAACAACGATTGTTCCCGACAAAGACCCCTTGTACAACATTCTGATGGAAGATCATCAAAAGTAGGACCCATTTTATGATGCTATTTCATATATCTGTCGAACATGTGAACTAGTAGTTTGCGCCCAGATTTTGGGCACTCTCTCGCATAACTAAGCTGGATGTCGTAATGAAGTTATTTTATAGAATTCTAACACGGTGTAACGGTGTTCCTCCTCCTCTTCATCCGAAGAGGAGGAGCAGGGATTGAACCAAACGCAGCGTCGTGATAAGACATTATATTTATTTAACAAAACCGAAAACACGACGAACACTTGAATAGAAACAAAACAACAAACGACGTAGACTGACCTGAACGTAAGAACTTACATGAAAACACGAACGCACGAACAGGAAAAATGACTACATAAACGAACAAACAAACAAAACCGAAACAGTCCCGTGTGGCGTAACATACACAGACACTGACACGGAGACAACCACCACAAACAAACAATGTGACACCACCTACTCTAATATATTCTCAATCAGAGGAGATGAAAACCACCTGCCTCTAATTGAGAACCATGTCAGGTACCCATTAAACCAACATAGAAAACACAAACATAGACTGCCACCCAAACTCACGTCCTGACCAACTAACACATACAAAACTAACAGAAAACAGGTCAGGAACGTGACACACGGGATTGCATTAAAGAACTAGTGTATCTATCATTTCCTATACAACATGTATTTTTAGTAACGTTTATGAATAGTTATTGGTCAGAATAGTTGAGTGTCATAAAAATATCCGCACATTCTGGGAAAAAGATGCTACGTTAGCACAATGTATAAACACTGATTCAGCTCTAAAATATGCACATTTCGAACAAAACATAAGTGTATGTATAACCTGATGTTATAGGACTGTCATCTGATGAAGCTTATCAAGGTTAGTCAAAAATTATATATCTTTTGCTTGGTTTGTTACGATCGCTAACTTTGCTGCTGGTAAATGCTTGTTGTTTTGGCTATTGTGGTAAGCTAATATAATGCTATATTGTGTTTTTGCTGTAAAACACTTAAGAAATCGGAAATATTGGCTGGAATCACAAGATGCTGTCTTTCATTTGCTGTACACCATGATATTTTCAGAAATGTTTATGATGAGTATTTAGGTATTTCACGTTGGTGTCTGTAATTACTCTGGCTGCTTCGGTGCTATTTCTGACGGTAGCTGTGATGGTAGCTGCAATGTAAAACTGATTTATACCTCAATTATGCACATTTTTGAACAAAACATAGATTTATTGTATAACATGTTATAAGACTTCATCTGATGAAGTTGTTTCTTGGTTAGTTTGGTTGGTTCTTGGTTAGTTAGGTTGGCTTTGTGCATGCTACCTGTGCTGTGAAAAATGTCTGTCCTTTTTTGTATTGGTGGTGAGCTAACATAAATATTCGTGGTGTTTCGCTGGAAAACATTTTAAAAATCGGACATGTTGGCTGGATTGACAAGATGTTTATCTTTCATTTGCTGTATTGGACTTGTTAAGGTGTGAGAAGTAAAAGTTAAATATTTCAAAAAAATATCTTTTGAATTTTGCGCTCTGCACTTGAAGTGGCTGTTGTCATATTGTGCCCGGCTTCGGGCTTGCAGCCCAAAGAAGTTAATGTGTGGAAGTTAAATATTTCTAAAAAATATTTTTTAATTTCGCGCGCTGCGAAGGCAGCGGAATGTTGTGGGTGTGCCGCTAGCGGAACCCCGGGGCGAGAAAGGTTAAAAATCCCTGCTCCACAAACTTCCAACTTACATCAATGTTAAGACTTAAAATGACAAGTTATCAAACCCGTTCACAGGGTTGGTTAACTCTGAAGACTCCTTTGGTGTCTAGAGAGTTAGGTAGATCAGCCTTTAGTTTCCTTGCGCCTTGCATGTGGAATGATCTACAATGCACATGCAAATTGAAGTAATTGGTGCCTCTAGTGCATTTCAGACAGTTGTTAAAACTTCTTAGGGCTAAGCATCCCGCTAGCGGGACAACTTCCAGTGAAACTGGAGGGCGCACAATTCAAATAAATAATCATAAAAATTATGGTTATTAAACATTTAGGTAAATATAAGAGTCTTATATCGGTTGAAAGCTTAAATTCTTAAATTCTTGTTAATCTAACTGCACTGTCCAATTTACAGTAGCTATTACAGCGAAAGCATGCCATGCGATTGTTTGAAGACGGCGCCCCACCGGCACAGGTTTCATAAATTCACAAACAGCGATTAAATATTCACTTACTTCTTGAAAATCTTCCTCTGATTTGTCATCCAAAGGGTCCCAGCTATAACATTTAGTGTCATTTTGTTAGATAAAATTGTTCTTTATATCCCAAAAAGTCGGTTTAGTTGCCACTATCGATTTGAGTAATCCACTCGTTCAACTTGCAGAGAAAGGAATCTGAAAATCAACCCCTAAACTTTGTTCCAACAAGTCATATTTACTATTTACTATTTACTCCTCAGATACTCTAAAATGTAATAAAACTATAATATTTATTACGAGAAGTATGTTCAATAGAAAWCCAATTTTAGCAGGTGCGCTCTTTCTTCATGGCGCACACAAACACAAATTTCCAAGACTGTGTCCCTGTACTAAAACMGATATTTCTTCTTTGTTTTTAAAGTTGAAAGCCTAAAACCTTGAATATAGACTTCTGACACCCTGTGGAAGCCATATGAATGGCATCCAGGGAGCTAATTTCCAGTATGCCCTTATACTTTCCAATGTAAGAGCATGGTCTCTCAAAAAAAAAGATCTGGTTGGTTTATCTTTGGATTTTTTCCTACCATATCTATTGTGTTATATTCTCCTACATTATTTTAACAGTTCTACAAACTTCAAAGTGTTTTCTTTCCAATGGTACCAATTATATGCATATCCTGGCTTCAGGGCTTGAGCAACAGGCAGTTTACTTTGGGCACGTCATTCAGGCGGAAATTTAGYAAAAAGGGCCTGGCCCTAGTAGTTAAGGGACCTTTTTACTGAAGAATGTGTCTGTTTTTCTTGATTGTGTTTTTTGTTGTTGTGTATTTTAATGTGTATATGAATGTGTACTTTAATGTGTATTGTATTGATATACCGGACTCATCTGGAATTGACTTGGTCTCAGAATTAAAGATAAAGATGAAATACAATTATCGTGTGTTTGTGTGTGCGTTTGTGTATGTGTGTGGGCGCACATGCTTGCATGCATTCGTCCGTGCTTGCGCATGTCTAGCAGTGTCCTGTTTCCCAGACCCTCAACGCTTTTTAGCCTGTGATGGGATTCTGTTCACTCCGGGACAGTAGAGCATTGAGAGAGACAACAAGAGTAAGAGATGGAAGTAGGGAGGGAGAAAGAAAGTGTATCCTATAATAAAAGATAAAGGGGCAATTGAGAGAAAGTAAAATGTTCTGGCTGTGAACCTCTATTCTATTCGATTGCTTTTGTTGGAGAGGCACCAAACTATAATCATTGTAAGTGTTTACAATCAAAGAAGACCCCAAGAGATCAACAGCTTTTCCAAAATTGCTCTACTGTGCAACCAAGATACACAATGAACAAATAATTATTATCAAGTTGTTATCATCTTGTCCTGTTAAGAGCTGTTATTCCAATTCTCGGCCCAGCCCCCTAACTACAATCAACACAGGCTTTGATACCGTACAAAATGTTCTCTCTTTTTTACAATGAGTAGTCAACTCTGCTCAATAATATCTGGATGCAGACTGAATGATGAAATCAAACCAACTGTCTTTCATTAAGATGTCCACCTGCTTGCGGTTTTCTAACAATTATGAAGTAGAATTTGTGTGAAGACTTGACTGAAGTTTTATGAGCGGCAGTTCTACGCACACATGGATGCAGCACTGACACTGTTTAGTCCCTCTTTGGCAGTGTCTCTAATTGCAGGAATCTGATATATTTTAGGACTCTAATACCTGCATCTCCGCCATTTACATTTGTTATGCTTTGTTGGAGTTCATGCCAAAGAATTGATTGACTCTAGGCTACCTACCAAGTTAAATTATGACACTCCATGTAAGCCCACTCTAATGAGTTGCATCCTACACATTTCTGGAGAATCAGTTCATTGATATTGATGTCTATGCTCACTTACACACACAAACAAACAAACATGTGTGCACATATGTGTGGCTGTGAGCACACACACACACAAA
This sequence comes from Salvelinus sp. IW2-2015, assembly GCF_002910315.2. Classification (NCBI taxonomy): domain Eukaryota; kingdom Metazoa; phylum Chordata; class Actinopteri; order Salmoniformes; family Salmonidae; genus Salvelinus; species Salvelinus sp. IW2-2015. Next base: position 20,578,359 of record NC_036851.1, read on the forward strand.
CACACATGGCCTATTCACAAAGCTTTCAAATTTCTCAATTAAAACGGTCTCTTTGCATCACTAAGCATGCAGATATCCATATGAATGTAATAGCAACAGATGATGAAGACAACATAAACCCTGAAAAATAAAGTAAATCAACTGAAATACATTAACCATATCCTCAAATCATGTATGTCTTACTATAAACAATCAATCAGTGTTCATTCTCTCTCCATTGTCTTCTCTTCGGCCTGATAAACCCATTAGCTGTTGTCCTTCAGTTTCTGTCGTTAGAGGCTGGGTTTGCATCATAGACTATCAGTGCACACAAGCAGTGGAAACTCACCCCGCTGTGGTGTCTAAAGTGTACCAACAGTGCCACCATTAGACAGGCAGATGTATTCATTCAAAGGGTTTTGAAATAGCAGATAAGTTTTTAAAAAATCACAGTGGTCTTACTGTACTTCAAAGGTAGATGTGATGAATCTGAAACCTAGATATGATTTATTTTCATAACAAAGCCATTTTCAAAGCCATTTTCTAAATCAAACATGCCTCAACAAGGTTTAGGCCTCTGAGATGTCAACCTGGGTCTCCTCTCACATACTTTACGTAGCCTACCTCTGACAGATTAAAGAGACAATCTCTGGTGATTGCACAGGAACAATTCCCTGTGTTATTCTAAATATAATTAAATGTCGTCCATCTTTCTCTCCTCTCCTTTTGGTGGAGTGTGTTGAATTTGTTTTTGTTTAGTGATGATGGGAGGAGGACAATGTTGTTGGTTTTTACAAGCCAGATTCTTTGAGGTGCTAGGATGTGATGGAATTGCTCCAGTAGTGTGCTGAAATGGAACCTCCTTCACCACCCAAGATTAGACGCGGACATGAAGAAATAATTAAAAATATTGATCATGTGTACAGTGCAAGGAAGCCATCTCGGACGGGAAAGAGAGTTCAGCCTTCCATTCTGAATTGGTTTCTGGGGCTGTGGCAGAGTGAATTACACTGTTGGACTGTGCCTAATGCTGTGCCCCACGACAGGGAGGGAGCAGGAACCTGTACGGGAGAGAGAAAGAGAGGGATGGAGGGAGAGTGAGAGAAAGAGAACAGTTGCTGTAAGTTGACCTTTGCAAGACAGAGGGTATTTTGTATGTGTGTTTGTACGTGCGTGCAGCCGTGTGTGTTTGTGTGTGTGTGTATGTGTAAAAAGCTGCAAGTTTAAGTGTGTTCCACCTGAGCAAGTCTGACCGCTAGTCAGAGACAACTATGACACACCAAATGTGTGATGGATCTGTTTAGTCTTCTTCTAATACTTCTTAATAAGGGGAAAGTAATCCAAAAATTACAATCAAAACCAACAAAAAAAATAGTTGTCACATGTGCCAAATTCAACAGGTCTACACCTTACCGTGAATTACTTACTTACAAGCCCTTAACCAACAAGGCAGTTCAAGAAATAGAGTTAAGAAAAMATTTKTTAACCTGTCTAGGACTGGGGTTCCGCTTGCGGAACTCCTCCCACATTCCACTGAAAAGGCAGAGCGCGAAATTCAAAAAATATTTTTGAGAAATATTTAACTTTCACACATTAACAAGTCCAATACAGCAAATGAAAGATAAACATCTTGTGAATCCAGTCAACATGTCCGATTTTTTAAATGTTTTACAGAGAAAACACCACGTAAATTTATGTTAGCTCACCACCAAATACAAAAAAGCACAGACATTTCTTTCACAGCGCAGGTAGCTTGCAGAAAACCAACCAAACTAACCAAGAACCAACCAAACTAACCAAGGAACAACTTCATCAGATGAGTCTTATAACATGCTTACACATAAAGTCTATGTTTGTTCGAAAAATTATCCATATTTGAGGCTTAAATCAGTTTAATACATTAACAGCTACCCATCACAGCTTAACGTCAAAAATAGCACCGTAAGCCAGCCAAGAGTAATATAATAGACGACCAACGTGGACATACCTAAATAACTGCATCATAATAAACAATTTTCTGAAAATGCATGGTGTACAGCAAATGAAAGGCAACGCATCTTGTGAATCCAGCCAATATGTTTTAAGTGTTTTACAGCAAAAACACAATATAGGCATTATATTAGCTTACCACAATAGCCAGAAACACAAGCCATTTACCAGCAGCAAAAGTTAGCGATCGTAAAAACCAGCAAAAGATAATATAATTTTGACTAACACTTGATAAGCTTCATCAGATGACAGTCCTATAAAATCAGGTTATACATACATTATGTTTTTGTTCGAAAATGTGCTATTTAGAGCTGAAATAGTGGTTATACATTGTGCTAACGTTAGCATCTTTTCCCCAGAATGTTAGAGCTTTTATTTTTCTAAAAACTCACTATTCTGACCAACATAACTATTCATAAACGTTACTAAAAAAATACATGTTTGTAAGGAAATGATAGATACACTAGTTCTTAATGCAATGCGGTGTTAGAATTCAAAAAATATCTTCATTACGACATCCAGCTTACAGGACCTCCATACCGGCGTGTTGTCAACGACTCCAGGCACCCTAGTCATAGACTGTTCTCTCTGCTACGCATGGCAATTGGTACCGGAGCACCAAGTCTAGATCCAAGAGGCTTCATAACAGCTTCTAACCCCAAGCCAAAGACTCCCTGAACATCTAATCAAATGCCTACCCAGACTAATTTGCATTGCCCGCCCGCCCCCCCCTTCTTTTACGCTGCTGATTTATATCTATGCAAGTCACTTTAAATAACTCTGCCTACATGTACTATATTACCTTGATTAACTGGTGCCCCAGCACATTGACTCTGTACCTTACCACCCTGCATATAGCCTCAGCTATGTTATTCTACTGCTGCTTCTTCAATTATTGATACTTTTTTTCCTTAATTTTTGTAGTATTTTCTTAAGACAATTGATGTATGGATGACTCATAGTGAAGACTGGGTTTGTTCAGATAACAACACATTACGACGCTGGGAATGAGACTAACGTGAGGTAAAATAAAATAATTCATTAATCAGAAGACTATTGATCAGATATGAAAAATATCAGAAAAGTTGTATTAGAAAAATTATAACTTTGTAATCTGAATATTTTCCTTGGTGCCCCGACTTCCTGGTTAATTACAGTTACATAAAGTCAAATCAAATCAAATTCAAATCAAATTTTATTAGTCCATACACATGGTTAGCAGATGTTAATGCGAGTGTAGCGAAATGCTTGTGTTCTAGTTCGACAATGCAGTAATAACCAAACGTAATCTAACGCTAACAATTCCCACAATACTCTTATACAACACACAAGTGTAAAGGGATAAAGATATGTACATAAAGATATATGAATGAGGTGGTGACAGAACGGCATGGCAAGATGCAGTAGATGGTATAGAGTACGGTATATACATATGAGATGAGTACTGTAGGGTATGTAAACATAAAGTGGCTAGTTTAAAGTGGCTAGTGGTACATGTATTACATAAAGATGGAAGATGCAGTAGATGAATATAGAGTACAGTATATACATATGAGATGGGTAATGTAGGGTATGCTAAACATTATATAAGTGCATTGTTTAAAGTGGCTAGTGGTACATTTTTACATAATTTCCATCAATTCCCATTTTTAAAGTGGCTGGAGTTGAGTCAGTATGTTGGCAGCGGCCGCTAAATGTTAGTGGTGGCTGTTTAAGCAGTCTGATGGCCTTGAGATAGAAGCTGTTTTTCAGTCCTCTCGGTCCCTGCTTTGATGCACTGTACTGACTCGCTTCTGGATGATAGCGGGGTGAACAGGCAGTGGCTTGGGTGGTTGTTGTCCTTGATGATCTTTATGGCCTTCCTGTGACATCGGGTGGTGTAGGTGTCCTGGAGGGCAGGTAGTTTGCCCCCGGTGGTGGCGTCTGAGACCTCACTACCCTCTGGAGAGCCTTACCGGTTGTGGGCGAGCAGTTGCCGTACCAGGCGGTGATACAGCCCGACAGGATGCTCTCGATTGTGCATCTGTAGAAGTTTGTGAGTGCTTTTGGTGACAAGCCGAATTTCTTCAGCCTCCTGAGGTTGAAAGGGCGCTGCTGCGCCTTCTTACAACGCTGTCTGTGTGGGTGGACCAATTCAGTTTGTCCGTGATGTGTACACGAGAGAACTTAAAACTTTCCACCTTCTCCACTACTGACCCGTCGATGCTGGATAGGGGGTGCTCCCTCTGCTGTTTCCTGAAGTCCACAATCATCTCCTTTGTTTTGTTGACGTTGAGTGTGCGGTTTTTTTTCTGACACCACACTCCGAGGGCCCTCACCTCCTCCCTGTAGCCGTTCGTCGTTGTTGTAATCAAGCCTACCACTGTAGTGTCATCCGCAAACTTGATGATTGAGTTGGAGGCGTGCATGGCACGCAGTCGTGGTGAACAGGGAGTACAGGAGAGGGCTCAGAACGCACCCTTGTGGGCCAGTGTGAGGATCAGCGGGGTGGAGATGTTGTTTATACCCTCACCACCTGGGGCGGCCCGTCAGGAAGTCCAGGACCCAGTTGCACAGGGCGGGGTCGAGACCCAGGGTCTCGAGCTTGATGACGATGTTGGAGGGGGTACTATGGTGTTAAATGCTGAGCTGTAATCGATGAACAGCATTCTCACATGGGTATTCCTCTTGTCCAGATGGGTTAGGGCAGTGTGCAAGTGTGTTGCGATTGCTCGTCTGTGGACCTATTGGGTCGGTAAGCAATTGGAGTGGGTCTAGGGTGTCCGGTAGGGTGGAGTGATATGGTCCTTGACTAGTCTCTCAAAGCACTTCATGATGACGGAAGTGAGTGCTACGGGGGGTAGTCGTTTAGCTCAGTTACCTTAGCTTTCTTGGGAAAGGAACAATGGTGGCCCTCTTGAAGCATGGTGGGAACAGCAGACTGGATAAGGATTGATTGAATATGTCCGTAAACACACCAGCCAGCTGGTCTGCGCATGTCTCTGAGGACGCGGCTGGGAATGCGTCTGGGCCTGCAGCCTTGCGAGGGTTAACACGTTTAAATGTTTTACTCACTCGGCTGCAGTGAAGGAGAGCCGCAGGTTTTGGTAGGGGGCGTGTCAGTGGCACTGTATTGTCCTCAAAGCGGGCAAAAAAGTTGTTTGCCTGTCTGGGAGCAAGACATCCTGGTCCGCGACGGGGCTGGTTTTCTTTTTGTAATCCGTGATTGACTGTAGACCCTGCCACATACCTCTTGTGTCTGAGCTGTTGAATTGCGACTCGATTTTGTCTCTGTACTGGGACTTAGCCTGTTTGATTGCCTTGCGGAGAGAATAGCTACACTGTTTGTATTCGGTCATGCTTCCGGTCACTTGCCTGGTTAAAGCAGTGGTTCGCGCTTTAGTTTCACGCGAATGCTGCGTCAATCCACGGTTTCTGGTTTGGGATGTTTTAATCGTTGCTTGTGGGTACGGACATCGTCAATGCACTTCTAATGACTCGCTCACGAATCAGCATATTTGTCAATATTGTTGTTGGACGCAATGCGGAACATATTCCAATCCGCGTGATCGAAGCAGTCTTGAAGCGTGGATTAGATTTGGTCGGACCAGGTTGAACAGACCATGAGCGCGGGAGCTTGTTGTTTGAGTTTCTGTTTGTAGGCTGGAATCAACAAAATGGAGTCGTGGTCAGCTTTTCCGAAAGGGGGGCGGGGGGGGCCTTATATGCGTCGCGAAAATTAGTATAACAATATCTAGGGTTTCCAGCCCTGGTAGCACAATCGATATGCTGATAGAATTTAGGGAGTTTTGTTTTTAGATTAGCCTTGTTAAAATCCCCAGCTACGATGAATGCAGCCTCAGGGTGTGTGGTTTCCAGTTTACAAAGAGTCAGATAAAGTTCGTTCAGGGCCATCGATGTGTCTGCTTGGGGGAATATATACGGCTGTGATTATGATTGAAGAGAATTCCCTTGGTAGATATAGCGGTCGACATTTGATTGTGAGGAGTTCTAGATCAGGTGAACAGAATGACTTGAGTTCTGTGTGTTGTTATGATGATCAACACACGTCTCGTTAATCATAAGGCATAACCCCCGCCCTCTTCTTACCAGAAAGATGTTTGTTTCTGTCGGCGCGATGCATGAAGAACCAGTGGCTGCACCGACTCCGTTAGCGTCTCTTGAGTTAGCCATGTTTCCGTGAAGCAGATCGGATTTCATCAACCTTATTGTCAAGAGACTGGACATGGCGAGTAGTATGCTAGGGAGTGGAGCGCGATGTGCCCGTCTCCGAAGCCTGACCACGAGACGCCTCGTTTGCCCCTTTTACGGCGTCGCACAGGGTCGCCGGCTGGGATCAGATCCATTGTATTGGGTGGAAGGCAAAAACTGGATCCGTTTCGGGAAAGTCATATTCCTGGTAGGAACGATGATGAGTTGACGTTAATCGTATATTCAGTAGTTCTCCTCCGACTGTATGTAATGAAACCTAAGATTACCTGGGGTACCGATGTAAGAAATAACACATAAAAACAAAATACTGTATATTTTCAAGGAACGCGAGCGAGGCGGCCATCTCTTTTCGGCGCCGGAAGTGTGATGATTATTGATTATTACATGATTATTACAGTGGCGTCCTTTGAGCAGCGACCCTCGCCGCCGAACTTGGCCTGGGAACCCTAATAAATGGCCCCACGGGACTGAGGGACGCCTCTGGACTGAGTGCAGCTCCGGACTGAAGGGCAGCCTAGGACTGAGGGGAAGGGTTGGCTCCGGACTGAAGGGCGGCTCCGGACTGAGGGGCGGCTCAGGACTGAGGGGCGGCTCAGGACTGAGGGGCGGCTCAGGACTGAGGGGCGGTCAGGACTGAGGGGCGGCTCAGGCGGCTCCTGACTGAGGGGGGCTCTGGCGGCTCCTGATGGCGTGCGGCTCTGGCGGCTCCTGACTGGCGTGCGGCTCTGGGGCTCGACTGGCGTGCGCTCTGGCGGCTCTGACTGGCGTGCGGTTGGCGGCTCCTGACTGCGTGCGGTCTCTGGCGGCTCCTGACTGGCGTGCGCTCTGGCGCTCCTGACTGGCGTGCGGCTCTGGCGGCTCCTGACTGGCGGGCGGGTCTGGCGGCTCCTGACTGCGCGGCGGCTCTGGCGGCTCCTGAGGCGGGCTCTGACGGCTAGGCAGACGGCGGCTCTGACGGTCAGGACAGACGGGCGGCTCTGACGGCTCAGGACAGACGGGCGGCTCTGACGTCAGGACAGACGGGCGGTCAGACGGCGCTGGACAGACGGGCGGCTCTGACGGCTCAGGACAGCGGGCGGCTCTGAGCGCTGGACAGACGGGCGACTCAGACGGCGCTGGCAGAAGCGGCCTCAGACTGCGCTGGACAGACGGGCGGCTCAGATTGCGTGGCAGACGGCGGCTCAGACGGCGCTGGACAGACGGGCGGCTCAGACGGCGCTGGAACAGACGGGCGGCTCAGAGGCGCTGGACAGACGGGCGGCTCAGACCGGCCTGGACAGACGGGCGGCTCAGACGGCGCTGGACAGACGGGCGCTCAGACGGCGCTGGACAGACGGGCGCTCAGACGGCGCTGGACAGACGGGCGGCTCAGACGGCGCTGGACAGAACGGGCGGCTCAGAGGCGCTGGACAGACGGCGGCTCAGGACGGCGCTGACAGACGGGCGGCTCAGACGGCGCTGGACAGACGGGCGGCTCAGACGGCGCTGGACAGACGGGCGGCTCAGACGGCGCTGGACAGACGGGCGCTCAGACGGCGGATGGGACAGACGGGCGGCTCAGGCGGCGCTGGACAGACGGACGGCTCAGGCGGCGCTGGACAGACGGACGGCTCAGGCGGCGCTGGACAGACGGACGGCTCAGGACAGACGGACGGCTCAGGCGGCGCTGGACAGGAGGGAGACTCAGGCCTGCCGTGGCGCACAGTAAGCCTGGTGCGTGGTGCCGAAACTGGTGGTACCGGGCTGGGAACACACACCCCAGGGCGAGTGCGGGGAGCAGGAACAGGGCATACTGGACCCTGGAGGCGCACAGTAGGCCTGGTGCGTGGTGCCGGAACTGGTGGTACCGGGCTGGGAACACACACCTCAGGGCGAGTGCGGGGTGCTGGAACTGGAGGCCTGGTACGTGGTGCCGGCACCGGAGGGCTGGTGCGAGGGCTGCCACAGAAGAGCTGGTACGTGGGGCTGCCACATGAGGACTGGTGCGTGGAGAAGGCACCGGATAGACCGGACCGTGGAGGCGCACTAAAGGTCTTGAGCACCGAGCCTGCCCAACCCTACCTGTCTGAATATTCCCCGAAGCCATGCCAGTGCGGCGAGGTGGAATAGCCCGCACTGGGCTGTGCTGGCGAACCGGGGACACCATGCGTAGGGCTGGTGCCATGTACACCGGCCCGAGGAGACGCACTGGAGACCAGATGCGTAGAGCCGGCTTCATGGCACCTGGCTCGATGCCCACTCTAGCCCTGCCGATACGAGGCGCTGCTATGTACCGCACCGGGCTGTGCCTGCGCACCGGGGACACCGTGCGCATCTCTGCATAACACGGTGCCTGCCCGGTCGCTCTCTCTCCATGGTAAGCACGGGGAGTTGGCTCAGGTCTCCCACCTGGCTTAGCCACACTCCCCGTGTGCCCCCCACCAGAAATTTTTGGGGCTGCCTCTCTGGCTTCCAGCCGCGCTTTCGTGCAGCCTCCTCATACCGCCGCCTCTCCGCTTTCGCTGCCTCCAGCTCAGCTTTTGGGCGGCGATATTCACCAGCCTGTGCCCAGGGTCCCTTACCGTCCAGAATTTCCTCCCAAGTCCATTTCTCCAGATATTGCTGCCGCTGCTGCTGCTGCTCGTTACCACGCTGCTTGGTCTTAGTTTGGTGGGTCGTTCTGTAACGGCTTTCTTCTTCCTCCTCTGATGAGGAGTAGTAGGAAGGATCGGAAGACCAATGCGCAGCGTGGTACGTATCCATAATGACTTTTAKTGAGAAATTAATACGACAAAATACAAACTAACAAAGTGAAACAAAATGAAAACCGAAACAGTCCCATAACGTGAAACACACAAACACTAAACAGGAAATAACCACCCACGAAACCCTGGTTGAAAAAGGCTACCTAAGTATGATTCTCAATCAGAGACAACTAACGACACCTGCCTCTGATTGAGAATCATACCAGGCCACATGAAAAAACCAACATAGACAAACGAACATAGATTACCCACCCAACTCACGCCCTGACCACACTAAAACAAAGAAATAACAAAATAACTAGGGTCAGAACGTGACAATGGGTTGAAGATAAGTATGACATTGAGAGAAGGAGGGGGATGGAACTGCTTATGTCACCCCTAAGGGCACACACACAGACCAAGTAGAACTCAGTATTCCCTAAGTCAGGAAGCTGTTAAGCTTTAGCCCCAACCATCTTGTTTTGCCCCACTTGACGCTCTGGACGATGATTTGTTTAACTCTGGATAACATTAATACAGTTGACGTTAGCTAGCCAGCTAACAGTACACTTTAGCTTAAAACAGATAGACAGCTAGGTAAACAATGAACCTAGCTAGGTAAACAACGTTTATGTAACTATTTTCATCTGGTGAAGGAGAAGAGGACCAAAATGCAGCGTTGTAAGTGTTCGTCATATTTAATTGAAACTGAACACTACACAAAACAACAACGAGGAAAAAACGAAAATGAAACAGTTCTGCCAGGTGAACATACACTAAACAGAAAACAAACACCCACCCCCAAAATGGGGAAAACAGGCTACCTAAGTATGATTCTCAATCAGAGACAATGATAGACAGCTGCCTCTGATTGAGAACAAAACCAGGCCAAACACAGAAATATAACAACATAGAAAAAATAACATAGAATATCCACCCCAACTCACACCCTAACCAACCTAACACAAKGACATAAAAAAGGAACTAAGGTCAGAACGTGACAGTTTAAGATCACTAACCTCACGTAACGTTAGCTAACAAGCCAGCCAGCTAACGTTAGCTTGTTAAACAACAATGAACTATGTGGCAACAATGCCACAGTGCTTGGATCTAACCAACCAAGTTCAATGTTAGCTAGCTAACATTAGGCTCTAACTAGAAAYGCAAATGGCTCTGGGGAACAAATAATATTGTCAGCTAGGGAGCCAGCCAGCTAACGTTAGCTAGCTAGCTAACAGTACACTTTAGCTTGAAATTAAACCACTTTGTCAAAGTTTGAAATGTGTAATATCTGAAATGTAGCTAGCTAATGCTAGACTATCTTACCTGTGTAACAGTATAACRTTAGACCGTCCCCTCGCCCGGACACGGGCGCGAACCAGGGACCCTCTGCACACATCAACAACTGTCACCCACGAAGCGTCGTTACCCATCGCTCCACAAAAGCCACGGCCCTTGCAGAGCAAGGGGAAACCCTACTTCAAGTCTCAGAGCAAGTGACGTAACCGATTGAAACGCTATTAGCGGCACCACCGCTAACTAGCTAGCCATTTCACATCCGTTACACTCACCCCCTTTCGACCTCCTCCTTTTCCGCAGCCACCAGTGATCCGGTCAACAGCATCAATGTAACAGTATAACTTTAGTGCGTCCCCTCGCCCTACCCGGGCGCGAACCAGGGACCCTCTGCACACATCAAAACTGACACCCAGGAAGCATCTGTTACCACTCGCTCCACAAAAGCCACGGCCCTTGCAGAGCAAGGGGAAACCCTACTTCAAGTCTCAGAGCAAGTGACGTAACCGATTGAACGCTATTAGCGCGCACCACCGCTAACTAGCTAGCCATTTCACATCCGTTACACTTGCATACATGACCATGCATGATGGACGAGTCTCCCTGTAAGGAATGCCATACCATGGTTTTCTTAGTTTCAAAGATGTAATCCGGAGACAGGTGTTTTCTCCATCTCTTTAGCTGTCACACTCTAATTCCACTGATTTCAAAATTGATCCTCCAGAAAGTGGAAGACAACACTTATGCAGCTCCACTACACAATACTTTTTTTTTTAAAGCTGCATTCGACATGATTACCAACACAGACTGACAAGCTCAAATAGACAAAAAATGGCAGCCAATCACTCCTCTCTCAGCATGTCCAGCCCACTCATCATTCAGCCAATCATGGCTAGTGGGAAGGTTGCCAACTTTTTCTGTGGCTTAAAACTTCTTGACGCTACGGATCCCGTTAATGGATCATTTTCCTAAACAACCACTGAATTGCAGAGCGCCAAATTCAAAAATAATACTACAAATTTTTATAATCATGGAAATCACAAGTGAAATATACAAACACAGCTTAGTTGTTGTTAACCACCTATCGTGTCATATTTGAAAATATGCTTTTACAGCGAAAGCAATCCAGCGTTTGTGAGTGTATCAATCAATGCTAGAACAGCTAGCCTTATATTACTGGTCACGAAGTCAGAAAAGCAATAAAATTAATCGCTTACCTTTGATAATATTCAGATGTTTGCACTCACGAGACTCCCAGTTACACAATAAATGTTATTGTTGTTCGATAAATATTAGTTTTATAACAAAAAAACGGCATTTGTTTGCGCGTTATGGTCAGAAAAACGACATGCTCGTTCCGTCTGAAAGCGAGAAAATTCCAAAGTATCAGATTCAAAAAATAAATACTAAAAATATTTATAATCATGCAACCACAAGTGAAATATCCAAAACACAGCTTAGCTTGTTGTTAATCACCCTATATGTCAGATTTTGGAAAATATGCTTTACAGTGAAAGCATCCAAGCGTTTGTGAGTGTATCATGCATTGCTAAAACGTTAGCCTTAAATTGCTTGGTCACGAAAGTCAGAAAAGCAATAAAATGAATCGCTTCCTTTGAAATCTTCGATGTTTGTACTCACGAGACTCCAGTTACACATAAATGTTTTTTTGTTCGATAAATATTAGTTTATAACAAAAAAACGCCATTTGGGTTGCGCGTATGTTCAGAAAACCACAGCCCTTGTTCCGTTTGAAAAGGCAAGACAAATTCCAAAAAGTAATGCCGTATGTTCGTAGAAACATGTCAACGTTTTTTATAATCAATCCTCAGGTTGTTTTTAACATACGTAATCGATAATATTTCAACCGGACGGTAACCTATTCAATAAAAGAGAGAAAGAAAATGTCGAGCTACCCCTCTCGCTCGCAGGAACTAATCAAAGTACACCTGACTCGTTTTGAAAAATCTCYCTKATTTTTCAAAATAAAAACCTGAAACTATGTCTAAAGCCTGGTCACAGCCTGAGGAAGCCATTGGAAAAGGAATCTGGTTGATACCCCTTTAAATGGAAGAGGGGCAGGCAATGTAACAGGATAAACAATTTTAAAAAGCACTTCCGGGTTGGATTTACTCAGGTTTTCGCCTGCAGAATCAGTTTTCTTATACTCACAGACAATATTTTGACAGTTTTAGAAACTTTGGAGTGTTTTCTATCTTAATCTGTAAATTATATGCATATTCTACGATCTGGGCCTGAGAAATAGTCTGTTTACCTTGGGAACGTTATTTAACCAACAAGGCTCGTAATTTAACAATTGTCTTTGTTTTTACAGATASCATACACGTTTGTTATTAAGYCACATGAAAATTCACATGTTCGAGAAGGCATTTCTGCCCAAAAACGCTTTTTTATCAAATATMTTTTACATTCAAACGGCTCTCCTGTGAAGTCGTGACTTCCAACATACATCTAGTTTCCTGAATTTGGTCACACTTATGAAGACTTTAGTGATGGAAGTTACTTAAGACTCATCCCTTGTTCTCAAAACATAGAAATACTTTACAGATCCAATTGTACTATGATGACTTTGAAACTGCTAAGCCGGTTGGATCCAAGCATGGTGTTCACAAGATAGGTGCAATGTATTTTGTCCTCAGGAATCTGCCACCAAAGTTTCTCTGCTGTGATGAATATTAATTTAGTGTCATTATTTCATTATCAAGATCTAAAGAAATATGGCTTTGATGCCATTCTAAAGCCCTTTGAAATTGATGTAAAAAAAACTGGAGAGAATGTTGCCATTTTCAACTGATAGAATTTATGGCACTATCTGCCAAATGACTGGAGACAATTTGGAGATGCATGCAGTCTTTGGTTTCACAGAGTCCTTCAGTGGTCATTACTTTGCCAGAGTGCAAAGTAATGAACTTAAAAATGTATTAATAAACCAATTAGGCACATTTGTACAGACTTGATACTATTTGAACAGAAATGCAATGATTCATTGGATCTGTCTAAAATTTTYCACATAGACAAATCTAAATTGCACCTAAAATTAATATATTGGCCTTTCTCTTGCATTTCAAAGATAGATTTTTTTGGGGGGAAAACATGTTTTTTCATTGTATTATCTTTTACCAGATCTAATGTGTTATTCTCCTACATTAATTTCTCATTTCCACAAACGTCAAAGTGTTTCCTTTCAAATGGTATCAAGAATATGCATGTCCTTGCATCAGGTCCTGAGCTACAGGCAGTTAGATTTGGGTATGTGATTTTAGGCGAAAATTGACAAAAAGGGTCCGATCCTTAAGAGGCGAGAGAACAGTAGAAGTAGCATAGCACTTCATTCTATTCAAACTCTGTCTTGTGAGAAATGCTCCCTTGATTTTGGGTGGTGTTACACCACGAAATGAGAACTGGAATTTGCTGCTCATCTTACTGCAAATAATCATTGTTTTTTCACCTTTTCTTAGCCAGGGCATGATTGTGTATCTGAAGCATTTGATAATTGAACATCACACACTTTTCAAACAGGTTTACCTACATAACTTAATACCCAAACATCTCTTTATGATACATTACCTAGCATGCATAATACTAAAACCCTCAAACTTCAAGAACATTACTAAGTCCCTTGACAAAAAACACCAATTTGCTATAGGCCATCACCATTGCGACATACTGAGTATGGACTGATGAAAGCATGATGAGTGATTTTACTTGTGGTCAGGAGTTGGCAGCGTCACTTCAGGTTCATATGCAGTGTTACAACCTGGCTCTTAGATGGTGACAAACAAGGGAGTCCACACGTTGGCAGTTAAGGAATAACAAAAATGATTTATTAAACAACTAACAAAGTATAAAACTACAAAATAAAACTAACCTGTGAAGTATGAAAGTAGACATGTGAGGGGTGTAATGGAGATGCATGGATGAAGGTAAAATGTGTGTAAGTGTTGAAGGGTGCGCCTAATCAAAAAACAATCAACCAGATCACAAAACAAAATGGTGCTTGTGGAGAGAGAGAGCCAGGACTGGGCACCAGGAACTTTTATCTCCTAGCTGATCCAAACCCAGGTGCAACTTGTCACGTCAACGACCCAATCAGCTCCACGTGTCTCTAATCTGCAAATAAAAGCACAAACACAGAGAAGGAAGCAGGGAGAGGGTAACACCCCCTCCCATAAAAATCGGGGATTAACAAGGACCCGAAAACAAAACACACAACCACACAGACAACTGATCAAAAACCATAACTAATAAAGGTTCAGACACAAAATACTATACAAACCATAAATGTAAGAAGCACACCGGATGCCCATGACACCAACCCAACCAAATTGCCTGAACCCATCCAACCTCAGTACCTGAAAGCAACAATTTAAGAGAAATAAATGGAGACAGAGCGACAGGAGAGCAGAAGCCAGAGCAACAGGAAGGACAAAATAAACCCTGTACAGACCACCAACCGGAAAGAAAAACAAACGCAACAAAGGCGTCCGAAGATCGACTAAATCGATGCACGMGAAAGCGCATCAGCCACCACATTATCCACCACATTATCCACACCTTTTTACATGTCGTACATCCAAATGGAARGCCTGAAGAAACAAACACCAGCACATAATCCTGCGATTTGGGCAAAACATRGTGTGCAGGAAAGTAAGGGGGTTGTGGTCAATGTAAACCACAATAGGGACCACACCCGAACCCACATATGCCTCCTTCTCCCCCACTGAATAATTCAACTGATAGCTGTTAAGGACAGCCTACTCCTCCCTCCCCGTCTGGGAATTGAACCCCAGTCTCCCGCGTGCCCGCAAAACACAGGGATTATTTAGCTAAATAGCCCAGTACTGTGTAGTTGATGCCCAACCGTCATGTTGTACAGTGCCATATTTTCCGTTCCATCCTTGGAATTTAAACACCATAATATTAATCAAGTTAATCGCAAATTCTAAAAGGAATTGGAAAGGTTGGAAAGGTACAAACAAGATGCTTTGTTTTTATTTACAGTAGTGATGGACAGCTGGTGGCATTTTGAAAATAGGTTTTCAAACACTTGTAGCCCGATTAGCAGGACAATACTCTTTATAGCCCGGCTACTGTAGGTGTGAACATCCCTCTACCTACAATGTATTCAATGCTTAAGTACTCTGAAGTGTTACATTTKTAACTCAAAACAGCAGTACAGTATTTATTCAACATCTTTATGCTTTCGTTAACTTCTTTGGGGTACCCCCACCTTCTCAATTTCCGCCTAAAGACATACCCTAATCTAACTGCCTGTAGCTCAGGCCCAGAAACAAAGGATATGCATATTCTTGGTATCATTGGAAAGGAAACACTCTGAATTTTGTGGAAATGTGAATTGAATGTAGGAGAATATAACACACTAGATCTGGTAGAAGAAAATAGAAGGAAATAGACATACGTTTTCTGTTTTTCTGTTATTGTTGCTGCATCATCTTTCAAATGACCAAGAACAGCCAAACATACAGATAGGATGCTGTGGATGATTTGAATGAAGAACATAAGATGGCAACAATAGCTGAGCAAAGTTTTAGACAGATAACTTCAAAAATGAGCGAGCTACATGACATTGAGCATGAAGTCACCCAGGTGTCTGACACCAATGTACCCAAGTGCCCGAATTGGTACAGTGATACATTTTGAAGGAAATAACTATATACAAAATACATAAATGCTATTCTAACACACCCCCAAAAAATAAATATATATGAAAAATAATAATAATACACAAACAAATAACAAGGGTAACTATTTACCCATTTTCTATGTACAATAATGTATATTTTATAAATTAATAAATAGATAAATGCTGCAGTGGACTTGCTGTAGCTAGCAAGCTCCTGGATGAGCAGCTCCCTGAAGGCTAGCTGTGAGATGGGGGGCTGTCTCTATCAATTTCCTCTATAATTTGGGTTAAATCTGTATACCTAGACTTTGTTGTAGCTTTTCCTGATTTATTCGCCATAATTTAAATATATAAACTTGTTGAAAATGCTATTGAATATGTACTGCTATGCGTAACACTCATGGCTCCGTCAAGTAGGATTTGCAATGGTGAATGAATCTCTTTTACGCCAGAGTTTACGACAAAGGCTGGTCTTCAAACGTATAACCATTACATATTTCCMCTTACCTCAGCTCATTGGCTATCTTCCAAGCTAGATTTCAAGATGATCAGTGGTCATTGGGCCAAAATACAGTCAATCAACGATAGACCGGTCCTACCATTGGTGCGCAATGAGGTCATTGATTGGTGTCTTCAAATCGGTTTGTTTCAGTCAATTACGTCCCGGGAAAAGAGCCATCATGTATGGTTGTGTTAGTAACAACCAGAGGACTGCAATGAAACCAACCATGACTGGATAAACGTTTGTTTAGTGTGTGTAATTACCACGAACGCTTCGTCCAAKGTTGAATGAGACGGAAATCACGACGCAAACGGTTTACAAATGTTTCGTGTTAGGCTATAAAAATTGATGTAATCAAACAAAACGAACATTCACTGTGTAGTTAGGACACTTGGCATTGCCACCAGAGGAAGATCTTCAATGGTAAGCGATTTATTTTATTGTRATTTCGGACTTTCGTGACGCTAATGCTTGGTTGGAAAATGCTAGTAATACTTGTGTGTGTGGGGCGCCGTCCTCAGAAAATCGCATGTTTGRTTTTGCAGTAAACCTTTTTGAAATCTGACACAGCGGCTGGATTAATAAGACGTTCATCTTTTAAATGATGTAAGATACATGTATTTACAAAAAAAWTTWATACAACGAATGGTGTATTTWAAATATTAGCTCTCTGCAGTTTCACCGGATGTTGGCCTGGTGGGACGTTAGCGTCTCACCTACCCTAGAGAAGTTAACCTCTCTTGGGTAGGGAGCAGTATTTTCACATCCGGATGAAAAGCGTGCCCAAAGTAAATTGCCTGTTACTCAGGCCCAGATGCTAGGATATGCATATAATTGGTAGATTTGGATAGAAAACTCTAAAATTATGTCTGTGAGTATAACAGAACTGATATGGCAGGCAAAACCGTGAGGACAAACCACCCCCCCAAAAACAAAAATCAGCCTACCACTATTTACAATGGCTGTCATTTTCATTAGTGGAAGCCCTTCATCCAGTGGAAGCCCTCCCAGATTGCAGTTCCTAGGGCTTCCACTGGATGTCAGTCTTTAGAAAGAGTTTCAGGCTGGTTTTTGAACAGTTTTTCTAGGTGGCTCCCATTTTGGCTGTAGTGTTTCCAAGCACATGAATGAGAGCGCGTTCTTTGGAATTTTATGCCGGTAAAGACAATAACTATTCTCCGTCTTACATTCTCTTTTATTTACATGTTAGGCTACCTAAGGTTTGATTTTAAACGTTGTTTGACTTGTTTGGAAAAGTTTTAGTAATGTTTGGGATTCATTTTGTATGCATTTTGATGGAGGGAAACTGGGTGGATRATCGACTGAAGCGCGCCAGCTAAACTGAGTTTTTATGGATTTAAAAGACATTATCGAACAAAAGAACCATTTGMGATGTAACTGGGACCATTTGGAGTGCCAAGAGAAGATCAAAGGTAAGGCATTTATTATATTGCTATTTCTGACTTTCGTGTCGCACTTGCCTGGTTGAAATATGRTTTTCATGGTTTTGTATGCGGGGCGCTGTCCTCAGATAATCGCATGGTGTGCTTTCGCCGTAAAGACTTTTTGAAATCTGACACAGCGGCTGGATTAACAAGAAGTTAAGCTTTATTTTGATGTATCGCACTTGTGATTTTATGAAAGTTAAATATTTATAATTCTGTAGTTTGAAATTTGCGCTCTGCAATTTCACCGGATGTTGGCCAGGTAGCACGAGTCAGAGTGCATGCAGAGAATACCTCCGGGAAACTCTGTTTTCATTGATAATCCCTACATGGGATAGGGTATGAGAAACCACCAGAGGAGATACATCGAGTCGTTACCCAAAATCACATGAACACCGTCAACTGGCAGAAAGGGACCAAGGGAAACCTCACCTCGCATAAAGTCAAACGTACATCTGACCTAGTGCAAGGGTACAGACAATCTATTCAAACCTATCCTTTGAATCAGGACACTGGTTCCTGTATCTGTCTCCAGACAGAAAGGCAGAAAACACTCAAAAACAAACGATTCAGATGTGCCAGTAAAGATTCTACGAGAAACTGGTGCATCACTTCCCAATAGTGAAACATAACCCTCTGACAAACAGTGAATAATCAGTTCTAAAAGGTTTGGACAATTGAGCTTGCGCAACAGGATTAACTTCTTTGGGCTGCAAGCCCGACGTCGGTACACTTATGACAACAGCCAGGCCAAGTGCAGGGCGCGAAATTCAAAATATATTCTTTAGAAATATTTAACTTTCACACATTAACAAGTCCAATACAGCAAATGAAAGATACACATCTTGTGAATCCAGCCAACATYTCCGATTTTTAAAATGTTTTACAGCGAAAACACCACGTATATTTATGTTAGCTCACCACCAAATACAAAAAAGCACAGACATTTCACAGCACAGGTAGCTTGCACAAAACCAACCTAACTAACCAAGAACCAACCAAACTAACAAAGAAACAACTTCATCAGATGACAGTCTTATAACATGTTATACAATAAATCTATGTTTTGTTCGAAAAATGTGCATATTTCAGGTATAAATCATAGTTTTACATCGCACCTGCAATCACAAATAGCACCGAAGCAGCTAGAACAATTACAGAGACCAAATTGAAATACCTAAATACTCATCATAAAACATTTATGAAAAATACATGTTGTACAGCAAATGGAAGACAAACATCTTGTGAATCCAGACAATATTTCCGATTCTTTAAGTGTTTTACAGCGAAAACACAATATAGCATTATATTAGCTTACTACAATAGCCTACCACACAACTARATTGATTCAAGCCAACAGTYGCGATAGCGAATAAACCAGCAAAATATATTAATTTTTTCACTAACCTTCTCAAACTTCATCAGATGACAGTCCTATAACATCATATTACACAATACATATATGGTTTGTTCGAAAATGTGCATATGTAGCGGCACAAATCGTGGTAATACAATGTGAATACGTAGGCAAAATGCAATAAAAATGTCCGGAGAAATCTTGGAGAGGCACCTAATCTAATCAAATAACTATTCATAAACTTTACTAAAAAATACATGTTGGACAGCAAATTAAAGATAGCTTAGTTCTTAATGCAATCGCCGTGTTAGAATTCTAAAAATAACTTCAGTACGACATCCAGCTTACGTTATAGCGAGACACCGCCCAAAATCAAAGCAGAAAACACAACGACACATTTGACAGAAATAGGAAATAACATCATAAATGGGTCCTACTTTTGCTGATCTTCCATCAGAATCTTGCACAAGTGGTCCTTTGTCCAGAACAATCGTTGTTTGGTTTTAGAATGTCCTTTTTCCCTCTCGAATTAGCAAGCAAAACTAGCTAAGTGGCACGAAGCTGTCCATCGTCAACAAACGCAGAGAATGGAACACGCCAAAACTCCCGAAAAAAATTCAATAATCTGATTAAACTATATTGAAAAAAACATACTTTACGATGATATTGTCACATTTATCAAATAAAATCAAAGCCGGAGATATTTGCCGTCTATAACAACCGCTTTTCAGAAGCCAATGCGGAAGTCCTTTCCGCGTCTTCCTGAACAAAGGAAATTGGGGTCCTGTCATTCCAAGCGRTCTCTTTTGACCATAGAAAGAGCTAGAGACCCCATTTCACCTCTCACAGCCTATTGACATCTAGTGGAAGGCGTATGAAGTGCATGTATAATAATAGATTTCAAGCAAAAGATTATGGAGGCCCTGGAACAGAGCCTCGATTTCAGATTTTTCACTTTCTGACAGGAAGTTTGCTGCAAAATGAGTTCTGTTTTACTCACAGATATAATTCAAACGGTTTTAGAAACTTGAGTGTTTTCTATCCAATAGTAATAATAATATGCATATTGTACGAGCAAGAATTGAGTARGAGGCCGTTTGAAATGGGCACCTTTTATCCAAGCTACTCAATACTGCCCCTGCAGCCATAAGAAGGTTTAACATGACTCGGCTAATGCAACAGGTTTTAAATTTGTGCTGGCCAATCTGCTGACCTTTTTACCAAGGACAGGACATTCGTTCTTCCAGTGGCCTTTACCTTGACAATAATTACAGATTTTACTTACATCATTCTGTCCACATGAACCATGTTCGGATCTAGATGGAAATGTGTCATTACCAGAACCAAAGGAATTTGCTGACCGAAATCCACTTGAACTGATCCTCTGCCCCCTATCTCGCATACATGACCCTCAAACTGCCTTTGTGGTTCAGTACGTACTCATCTGCCAAAACAGCAGCTTCAGATGCAGTCCATACTTTATTCATTTATATAGGTAGCAAGATGATCAGGGACAGATTCTTAAAATTGTTCGAGGACAACCAGGTTGCACAAATCTTCAAAACTAGTGACTGCTGATGTAGTACACCCACAACG
Organism: Salvelinus sp. IW2-2015; assembly: GCF_002910315.2. NCBI lineage: Eukaryota > Metazoa > Chordata > Actinopteri > Salmoniformes > Salmonidae > Salvelinus > Salvelinus sp. IW2-2015. The sequence goes on from NC_036851.1 coordinate 20,599,123, forward strand.
GAGTTGAGTTAACAAATCCCGTGAACTAAACATGGGACTGTTTTTAACCTTTATTCAATGTTCTGAAACGCTYTCGATACACTTCAGGGACCAACTCGTTAGCATACAGGACAGCCGTTTTAACTTTACGTAATCGGCACTATCTATAGCGCTAAGAGATGAGTAAGCCTCCTGAGCCTTACCGGTCAAGACACACTGTAGCATCAAAGTACAGTCTGCATCAGGCCAAGCTCGAGAGTCTGCCAGTAAATTTAGGCATTAACCGGAGATAACTAGCAACATCAAGAGGAGAACAACCAAGGGAAGCGCATCCAATTGGGGAGCTTGAGTAATCATTCTCAAAAGAAATTCACCTGAAAGCTTGCCTTCTGACAAGTTCTAACCACTGATGTTGCAACCGCAATTTAGCTTCTTCCGTATCCTGCTTCAACCTTTYCAGAATCATTGTCATGATTTAGCTGCAATAAAAGTAACTCCTTTTTCTGATCAAATGTCAAACCAGCACGAGACCCAATTGGTACATCCAGTACAGCTGGACTAGGTTCACTCAATTCTGCCTTCAAAATACCAGCTGAAAGCAAATTAGATGACAGAATAGACCTCACAGTATCCTTGAGACATCTGTCACCAATCTTAACATGATAACTCAATCAACTGCATAAGCAACTCATCAGGAGCACGGACAAAATGTATAATGCTACTACCAAGTGAACAGATTAGTAGCCCAAACTTGAACTGCCCTAATGAGTATGTCGACTACAGAACAAGTACATAGCTGACTTAACAGRGCAAAAAAATGGTGCGTATTACTTGAGTTTACTCAAATCCTATTGTTAAACTTAACCTTAGTCTTGGGTGGCTTTGTGGCAGGTATTGATGCACTAYAGCCCGCTGACATGGAGGAACCAGCTCGCTGGTAACCAACCCCGAACCACAGATGTCCTCCGGAGAGAGAGAATGCTCTGGGCAGTTATGACTGCCTCAAAACTTCCCTGTCATACACGGCAAAGACAACTTACCGCCATAATTTGATAACCCAACAGGGAACAGAACGAAGTGTCTCTAGACAGTACAGGAAAATAGACTGGTCTTCTCTCCACCAATGCACCAAATCAAAACAATTCATCAAACCGATACCAGAGAAGGCAATTTCTCTAAACCAATCGAAGTGTGAATAAAACACTTACTACAAAAAGTCAACATGTAAGTCCCAATATACAATAGCACATACAAAATGGKCAAATAGCCATACAGGCTTCTGGGACAATACCAGAACTAAGCAAACCACAGGAACCACCAAAGAGTCAKAATTACAATAAATACTAGGGATAACATTAAAATAGCCAAGGCAAGAACCCAGACAAGCCCCCATTTGTCACAACCTGGCTTTTAGATGCTGACAAACAAGGGAGTCCACACATTGGCAGCTAAGGAATAAAAATGTTTATTAAATAACTAACAAAGTATAAAACTACAAAAGAAAACTAACCTGTGAAAGTAGGCATGTGAGGGGTGTAATGGAGATGCATGGATGAAGGTAAAATGTGTGTAAGTGTTGAAGGGCACACCTAATCCAAAAACATAATCAACCAGATCACAAAACAAAATGGTGATTGTGGAGAGAGAAAGAGCCAGGACTGGGCACCAGGAACTTMTATCTCCTAGTTGATCCCAAACCCAGTTGCAACTTGTCACGTCAACGACCCAATCAGCTCCACCTGTCCCCAATCTGAAAATAAAAGCACAAACACAGAGAAGGAGGCAGAGAGAGTGAGGGGGTGGCAATAGCGGAAAGCAATTTATGCTAACAGCTGGGTTAACATGGATGGCAAGGAGTACAGAGAGGGAATCTTGGTTTGCAATCAGATGGAGCATGAAATGCAAGTCTTTTGTAAAATAACTAAGATCCTTGTGGTTGACAATATTGTAGACCTATTGCTGGACAAGTTGCATACTGATAACTTCAGTGAACATTACCATGCATTCACTATGTTTGATGGTGTTGATGACAAAGTCATTGTCAAAGCTGCTGATCTGAAATTTTTTAAGCCTTTTGTCCTTCAAAGTGCTTATATTGCTGATGATAGCCTTTATATTGTTCCTTTGTTTGCCCTGATTGAGTAATAGTCAGATTATTGGCAACGTTGTCAAGAAAATTGCTTACCTAGTCTTAGGAGGACTTCCACTTGTGTTAAATAGCAACTCTGCAAATATTCTTGTTCCCATATAACAGATGTACTGAGGTGCTTGTGATGCACTGGTTTCATTCTGATGCGTCTGTGATGCACTGATTTCATTCTGATGCGTCTGTGATGCACTGATTTCATTCTGATGTTCCTGTGATGCACTCATTCATTCTAATGCACTCTCTCTGTGGCCTAAATAAATGAGTTACTACTCTTGTAACGAATCCTTTATTGCTCCTGTTTAACTCACCTATAACTTGCAGGCTTGATTTGAGTGGGAGAGAACCAGACTCAAAAAATATTTTCCAAGTGTGAACATTTAGCACTTCCTGGTGTCACTTCAGCTACAGGATGCATTCTCCAGAGTTGAAACTCAACACCGGAAGGTGTTGCGGCTCCTGTGTGGCACAGCTGTCTAAGGCACTGCATCTCAGTGCAAGAGGTGTCACTACAGTCCCTGGTTCGTATCCAGGCTGTATCACATCRGGCTGTGATTGGGAGTCCCATAGAGCTGCATATAATTGGCCCAGCGTCGTCTGGGTTTSGCCAGGGTAGGCTGTCATTGTAAATAATCATTTGTTCTTAACTGACTTGCTTAGGTAAATAAAATAAATAGTAATACTTAGGGGTGTTGAAAAAACACTCCCATGTGTCATTTGAACAACTATATTTTAACACTCCAAGTTTTTCAATATGAACACTCCAAAAAGTGTTAAATTGACACTGAGTGGCCCTATATAAACACTGGACGAGTGTTAAAATGAACACGCCTGGTGTTAAATTAACACTTTTAATTTTGGTGTTAAATCAACACTTTTAAATGTGCTGTGTTAGCTACAAACATGAAGAGGATGCAAGTAGCTCAAAGAAAGTATGGATAAATGTCACACAGACATACGATTGTCTCACTCCCCAGACTGTATGAGTGATTCTCAGATGTAATGAAGGCTTTGCTTTGCTTCTCTCAAACAATGAGGCTTTAGGTTCATACTACCCAACTGTCGCAGGAGCACTTTCTAGGACATCAAGAGAAAGACGAGAGAGACAGAGGGCACCCAACTATCCGTCTCTCATTCCTTCTCTTTATTACACTCTCAGTCTCTCTCCCTCTTAATCTCCCTCTCTGCACAGCCTATCTGTTGTTTTTGAGCTACTGTAAACTGTCTTCTTCCTGTGATATATTTTGAGCTATGCACACTCGTAGTCTGTTTCACTGTGATGTTAGGCTATGTGTTTGGCTAACAATCTGTTCCTTCACGATTACGTTTTGGAGGTGCTACYCACACATATCTGTTTTGTGCTGATGTTCTCTGAGATAACATTGTGCACAGCTCCACTGACCTCAACTCGTTTGGTGACCGACAGGTCCATCTGTATTTTATTCCGCTAGTCATGCACATGCATCTGACTACATCACTGATTCTGTCCCCGCCTCTCCCTCCTCTGTGCCAGGGCACGTCATCAAGGTCTTAGCTCTGATAATTACACATTGCTCATTGGATTTGATTAATACCACGTGGCCGCTGACTGCCCCCATGAAATCAGGCCTGGCCCTAAAATGAGTCACCCTCCTCCGTTCATTATGTCAGCAGCAGTTCACCCTACAGGGCACCAACGGCCATCTTTCACAGGCTTGCTGAAACCCTACCGATAGGCTGGCTAAAGGAGTTATCACAACCAGTCAAATCACAATCCAGGGTAAAACAACTCGACACACTCYCTCTGATATGGGTATTACATTGGGATTTCTTCTGCTTGTGGGTTTTTGTAAATAACAAGCAGCATTCTGGAATTATTTCAGAATTCTTACAGATGTTCAGTACTGTTTAAGAAATGAGCTCTAACATTACACTGTCTCTCAAGCCTTGTTTGGTAGTTCTGTTAGCCAAGCARGAACACACACACACACACTGACAGTTCTTAAAGGATCGCTCTGCCCATATCAGCACTCGCTATCTTAATAACCTAACGCTTCCTATTTTCCCGATGACACCCACTCCCATTATTTTCCTGTAAATGTGTATGCAGGGGAGATGAAAGATAACAGATGAAAACAATCTCCAGTTGTTGTTGATATTGGTATGAAATAATATTTATATATCAATAATGGAACAGGAAGTGGGGATAATGATGTTTGAGTAAGTTTAGTCTCTCTCTCTTTTCTTCTTGGAAACTATGATGTGTTTGTACTGATGAATCTGACATCAGAAAACCCATTAGCAAAATATTTGTTTTTGAAGTGATTTTCCCTATTCTCTAGTGTATTTTATCCAGCAGTATTTGTAATTTATTTTGAGTCCTGTGATTCTCACATTGTAATGTCTTACTGCATCATTGCTCTGCAGAGCAATACGGATACAGGTCTCTTTCCAGTTACTGTAGAGAGTTAAACCCAGCCTTAAACCCAGTGTTAAAAAAATGTATTACAACAGTAATAGTGGTAGTAGTAAAGTGTTAAAAGCCACAATATACTGCACTCTCAATCACATCACACTCTYTATTTCTACAAATAGATAAGGTAAATATAACCCATGACATCAATCCTTTATTGTTAGCGGCAAAAATATGAGTGTGTCCTCTGAGGTGGCTTGCTATGTGGAATGAATTGAGTGCACTGTGGGGCAGGCAGAAATGTTCTGGAAGCTGGACCACAGTGTCACCAGGTTAAATCTCAGAGGCAACCTTTCTCCCTTTGCCCTTGACCAAGGTTTCCTACCAGGGAGGATACTTGGGAACTAGGCTAAACAGTGGAGTTTGAAATGCCAGGCGAAGCCTCTTCCAACCACTTGCAGAGGGATTTTCGTACTTGCTCAAAGAGGTTAATAAATCCTCTTTGGGCTAGGGGGCTCTTTGGGCTAGAAAACACACTTTCTAAAACTGTTAAAATAATGTCTGTGAGTATAACAGAACTGATATGGCAGGCGAAACCCAGAGGACAAACCATCCCCCCCAAAAAGATTCAGCCTACCACTGTTTCCAATGGCTGTCATGTTTATTATGAGGCGAAATCCTCCCAGATTGCAGTTCCTAGGGCTTCCACTAGATGTCAACAGTCTTTGGAAAGAGTTTCAGGCCTGTTTTTGGAAAAATMAGCTAGAATTTGTAGTTTTTCTAAGTGGCTCCCATTTTGGCTGTAGTGTTTTCATGCACGTGGATGAGAGCGTGTTCTTTGTTGTTTATCTCCGGTAAAGACAATAACGATTCTCCGTCTTAAATTTGATCATTTATTTACATATTAGCGTACCTGAGGTTTGATTATAAACGTTGTTTGACTTGTTTGGAGAAGTTTATTGGTAACGTTTGGGATACATTTTGTATGCATTTTGAAGGAGGGAAACTGGTGGATTATTGAATGAAGCGCGCCAGCTAAACTGAGTTTTTGGGGATATAAAGAATAACTTTATCGAACAAAAGGACCATTTGTGATGTAGCTGGGACCTTTTGGAGTGCCAAAAGAAGCAGATCTTCAAAGGTAAGGCATTTATTATATCGCTATTTCTGACTTTCGTGGCGCACCTGCCTGGTTGAAATATGTTTTTCATGCTTTTGTATGCGGGGTGCTGTCCTCAGATAATCGCATGGTGTGCTTTCGCCGTAAAGCCGTTTGAAATCTGACACAGCGGCTGGATTAACAATAAGTTAAGCTTTATTTTGATGTATGACACTTGTATTTTAATGAATGTTACTTTTTCTATTTCTGTKATTTGAATTTCGCGCTCTGCAGTTTCACCGGATGTTGTCGAGGTGGGTCGCTGGCGCCACGCCTAGCCATAACAGGTTTTAGGTCGATATGAGAGATGGTTGCAATGTGCTTTTTTTGTCTCGCTTTGCCAACAGCTAGATTAGTTTCACAGTTAGATAGTGTAGTCATCAATGTCTTCAAGCTTCTCAGTCCAACACCAGATAATGGCCTGTACATGGCTTCTCTCTCTAGTTGGTTGACATTCTTTTTTATCTCTGGTAATGTCTGCTTCCCCCACTTGCAGTTCCATCAGAGCAACAAGCTAATGTATCCCTCTAAGGCACGAGGCAGCACTGTTGACTGATATGTAAATATCTAACCAAACCGTTTTGTCGAGCAACTTCCTTTCCCTGTTGTGAAACTCTTGAAATGCATCTCTTCTCTCTTTGAGTGTTGGATGATTTCAGGCATGTGTCGCCTCTCCTCTGTCTGCAAGCACAGGCTACCATTAACTTGTAAACACACTTTGAAATCTCCTCAAGACACTGTCATTAAAGGGCTGGGTTGTCTCAGTATGTCACTTAATTCAAAAAGCACGCCAACAGCTATGATTCACAATCTCTTCCTCTTTTGTTCTCTTTCTCTATTTCTCTCTGCATGTTTGTGTGTGCATGCGTGCCAGTATGACTGTCTTCTTGTGCTCATTCCACACTTGTCAGTATACGGCTAACCTACAATATGATTCATTCTATWTTCATTTGACTCTATTCACAAATGTTCAACATCTAAAGAAACTTGGTGCCATTGTGGCAGAGTAATATTAAAGTTGAAAAAAAATAAGATTTTCTATACTCTCTAATTGTTGTATATTTAGTGAGTGGCTGATCTGTTGATCTTGATGTTGTTATTTTGTTATAACTGAGGCATGGGCGGTGACGGTCCCTGGAGTGGTAGGCGGGCTGACAGGTCAAGTGCAGTCATGTGCTGCATCTTAATTTTCCTGTTTTTAATCAGCAACAGTAGAGAGAGTGATGTGCATGTGCTGAAACAAAGGCATGATTGGCTACATTACATAGGTTGTGTGTTCTGTGAGCTACAGAAACAGCAGTATGGCTCATAATTTTCTCCTACTGGAGAGTTGAAAAACTATGCCTGATCTTCCAGCCCACAGCATGTATGTGCATTGGCCATAAGTTTAGAAATTACCACACTTTTTATTTATTTAATTTAATTTTATCCCCCTTCTCCACAATTTTGATCTTGTCTCATCGCTGCAACTCCCAATGGGCTCGGAAGAGGCGAAGGTGGAGCCTTGCCCCCTGAAACATGACCCGCCTAACCGTGCACCTTAACACCTGCCAGCTTAACCCGGAAGCCAGCCGCACCAATGTGTCGGAGGAAACACCATTGATCTGGGTCAGCCTGCAGGCACCCGGCCCACCGCAAAGAGTCGCTAGGGTGCAATGAGCCATGTAAAGCCCCCCCGGCRAAACCCTCCCGTAACCCAGACGAGGCTGGGCCAATTATGTACCGTCTTAAGGGACTCCCGCTCACAACCGGTTGTGGCACAGCCCGGGAATGAACCCGGGTCTGTAGTGATGCCTCTAGCACTGTGATGTAGTGCCTTAGACCGCCGCACAACTCGGGAGGCCTTTACACACAATTTMAAATGTGTGTTAAATCTGAGATTAATTGAATTTCTGTGTTTTGTGTATTGACACTTATAACACACCTCACACATTAAACTATCACAGAACAACCTTGAAATAACCCTTCATTCTCGGTTCTTTTAAAAATCCCAACAGGGAAAATGTATTTTCAATAAAGAAAGTGTGAACCTTGTTCCAAATGAAGACATAGTCTGAAGATGTGGAGGGAGAACATCTGACAAATCGCACAGTGAGAGAGAAATTAATAGATTACCCATCAAACTGTGACTCTCCATGAAAAATGTGCTTCCACTGATAAGTGTTGATCTTCCCTGATTAAGTGCTACTTTTAAACAAATCTAGCTGCTATGGAAAGAAACTTTTGTGTTACGTTCAGGATCAATGTCAATACCCAGTCAGAAAACATATGTCCTCAGTTTGTGTTAACTAATCGATATAATTTCAATGAGCATGTTGATATGAGAGGTTGCGAGGGTTGTGCTTATGTGATTACTATCAAGGATAGGAAAAAACAGATGACTCTTATGAGATAACTCTCTTAATGTTCAAAGATGTGAAGCAAACACTGGAGCAAACAAAAAAGCTCAGCACTTGAACCTAAAAGTTCCTATAAATGTCCAGCACTCGCTGTACAAAACCAACTCTTCTTCAACCTATTACAGTCCAAAAATTGACTGTGAAACTCTGTAAAAGTCGCTCTTTTAGGGCAATCCAAACAAAGTAGAGATAGAAAATGACCCACTGGAATTGTGATACAGTGAATTATAAGTGAAATAATCTGTCTGTAAACATTTGTTGGAAATATTACTTGTGTCATGCACAAAGTAGATGTCCTAACCGACTTGCAAAACTATAGTTGTTAACAAGAAATTTGTGGAGTGGTTGAAAAACAAGTTTTAAATCCCAGAACAACAGCAAAGGACCTTGTGAAGATGCTGGAGGAAACAGGTACAAAGTCCTACATCCACATAACCTCAAAGGCCGCTCAGCAAGGAAGAAGCCACTGCTCCAAAACCGCCATAAAAAGCCAGACTACGGTTTGCAACTGCACATGGGGACAAAGATCGTACTTTTTGGAGAAATGTCCTCTGGTCTGATGAAACAAAAATAGAACCGTTTGGCCATAATGACCATCGTTATGTTTGGAGGAAAAAGGGGGAGGTTTGCAAGCCAAAAAACACCATCCCAACCGTGAAGCACAGAGATGGCAGCATCATGTTGTGGGGGTGCTTTGCTGAAGGAGGGACTGGTGCACTTCACAAAATAGATGGCATCATGAGGKAGMAKAATTATGTGGATATATTGAAGCAACATCTCAAGAAATCAATCAGGAAGTTAAAGCTTAGTCTCATACGGGTCTCCCAAATGGACAATGACCTCAAGCATACTTCCAAAGTTGTGACAAAATGGCTTAAGGACAACAAAGTCAAGATATTGGAGTGGCCATCACAAAGCCCTGACCTCAATCCTATAGACAATTTGTGGGCGGAACTGAAAAAGCGTGTGCGAGCAAGGAGGCCTACAAACCTGACTCAGTTACACCAGCTCTGTCAGGAGGAATCGGCCAAAATTCACCCAACTTATTGTGGGAAGCTTGGGGAAGGCTACCTGAAACGTTTAACCCAAGTTAAACAATTTAGAGGCAATGCTACCAAATACTAATTTWGTGTATGTAAACTTCTGACACACTGGGAATGTTTGTGAAAGAAATAAAAGCTGAAATAAATCATTCTCTACTATTATTCTGACATTTCACATTCTTAAAATAAAATGGTGATCCTCACTGACCTAAGACAGGGAATTTCTACTAGGATTAAATGTCAGGAATTGTGAAAAACTGAGTTTAAATGTATTTGGCTAATGTGTATGTAAACTTCCGAATTCAACTGTATGGTTTCCAGTTTGCCCAGCGAAGTTCCTTGATGGCCGTCTTGGTTTCCGCTTGTGGGGGGATATACACGGCTGTGACGATAATCGAGGAGAGTTCTCTTGGGAGATAATATGTTCGGCATTTGATTGTGAGGAATTCTAGGTCAGGTGAACAATAGGACTTAAATGTTGCTACAATTACACCATGAGTCGTTAATAATGAAACATACACCCCCACCCATCTTACCAGAGAGATGTTTGTTCCTGTCGGGCGCGATGCARTGAAAATCCCTTTGGCTGTACGGACTCCGTCAGCATGTTCCCAGCTAGCCATGTCTCTATGAAACAGTGTARGTTACAATCCCGGATATCTCTTTGGAAAGCAACTCTTGGCCTAATTTCATCGACTTTGTTAACTAGGAACTGGACATTAGCGAGTAATTTACTCTGAAGGGGTGGGTGGTGTGCGCACATCCGAAGCCTCATAAGAAGACTGCTCCGGCACCCTCTCCTCCGACGGCGTTGGTTTGGGTCGGCCTCTGAAATCAGTTAAAATGCCCTGGGAGGTGCAGACAAAGGATCCGCTTTGAGAAAGTCYTATTCCTAGTCGTAGTGCTGTTTGTGCTGGTAATTTTAAGTCTCTCTGTTTTCAAATAGTTKTTCCCGGCTGTATGTAATAACACTTAAGGTTTTCTGGGATAACAATGTAAGAAATAATACATAAACTAAATACTGCACAGTTTCCTTAGGACTTGAAGCGAAGCTGCCTTCTCTATCGGTGCCATCTTACTTAGGATATAGAATACCTCATGGTAAGCTGAAGACCCTTTTATCTACCAAGAGAGTTCTCATCTGTAATTATCACGACTGTCTACATCCCGCACCAAGCCAACACCACTCTGGCACTCAAAAAACTATATGGGGCCATAAACAAACAAGAAACTGCTCACCCAGAGGCAGAGTTTTTGGTGGGGGGGAGAATTTAACTTGGGGTGCATAAACTCTTGACCACTTTTATTCTACCCACAGAAATGCATACATGGCCCTGCCTTGTCCTCCCTTTGGCAAATCTGACCATAACTCGATTCTCCTGCTTCCTGTTACAAAACAAAAGCTCAAAACAGGAAGTACCAGTGATGTGCTCAATATGGAAGTGGTCAGATGAAGCAGTCGCAAGACTACAAGACTATTTGCTATTACAGACTTGGATATGTTGCGGGAAACATCCCATAGCATTGAGGAGTTTACCACAACAGTCATGGCCTTCATCAATAAGTGCATAGACAATGTTGTCCCTACAGTGACTATAAGACCGTATCCAAGCCAAAAACCATGGATTACAGGCAATATCCGCGCTGTGCTAAAGGCTAGAGCTGAACGGGATAAGGACATGGACACATACAAAAAAGTCTGCTACGATCTCCGATGAGAAATCAAACATTTATTTTTGTTTCACCTTTATTTAACTAGGTAGGCTAGTTGAGAACAAGTTCTCCTTTGCAACTGCTACCTGGCCAAGATAAAGAAAAGCAGTTCGACAGATACAACTACACAGAGTTACACATGGAATTGTAACGAACGTCGTCGGGAGAAGGAGAAGACCAAGGTGCAGCGTGATAAGTATTCATAATACTTTTAATAAATACGAACCAAATCAACAAAATGACAAACTAACAATTCTGCAAGGTGCAATACACAAAACAGAAAACAACTACCCACCAAGCACAGGTGGGAATGAGGCTACCTAAGTATGGTTCTCAATCAGAGACAACGATAGACACCTTTCTCTGATTGAGAACCACACCAGGCCAAACACCTAGAAATACAAAACATAGAACAAAACATAGAATGCCCACCCCAACTCACGCRCTGACCAAACCAAAATAGAGACATAAACAAGGAACTAAGGTCAGGTCGTGACAGGAATAAACAAACATACAGTCAATAACGCAAAATAACAATTTTTGGGGTCATGCTAAGGTAAAACAATTTGGCTAATCTATACTTCCATATTTCCAAGTCCTATTCTTCAAGATCAAGGGGTATAACATTTATTGGAATGACTGGAATTCTGATAGACTTTGGTTTTTAAATGTAAAGATATAATTGAATCGTATTATTATATGTAGTTGAAAGAACCGACGCTGGAGCTGAGAAGCAGGTACGGGGAGTCAACATTTAACTGCAACAGACATGGAACAAACAAGCAACAGCGTCAGCACCGGGTAACATAAGGACAGACAATGCAGCTGCGGGGAACAGAGCTGGTGAACTGACAAATATAGGAGAGATAATGTCAGAGGTGATTGAGTCCAAGTGAGTCCAATAATTGCTGAAGCGCATGACAGGGGAAGGCAGGTGTGCGCAATGATGGTGGCAGGAGTGCGTAATGCTGGGGAGCCTGGCGCCTTCGAATGCCAGGGAGCGGGAGCAGGCATGGCAGTAGTAGAAAGCGATGGGTTAGAAGAAGCCTACATAACCAACACATACAGTGAAATTGAACATCCATATATGGCCAGCTATGTAAAATTTAACATTGATTTATCCTGCAATAGATGTCGTTCAATCGGTAACATACATTTTTCTRTTCTTCTAATGCCTCTTAAAGGGAAAGTATTCTAAAAGTAACAGAATGTAATCAGATTATGTTACTGAGTTTGGGTAATCAAAAAGTTACATTACTGATTACAATTTGACAGGTAACTAGTAACTGTAACTAATTACATTTAGAAAGTAACCTACCCAACCCTGCACACTCACTCACACACATTCCCACACAAAAACCACACACATACACTATATATACACACACACACAAACACAATAACACACACAAGCACACTGACACAACACAAACACAAACACATAAACATCAGTTGCGGTCGGTGCCGTTTAAGATGAGGGAGGACGTTTTGTTTTGAAGAGCATGCAAATAGCCATTATATTAACTTCTTATGGYCAGGTGGGACAGTAGTGTCCCACCTGGCCAACATCCGGTGAAAATGCAGAGCGCGAAATTCAAACTACAGCATTATAAATATTTAACTTTCATAAAATCACAAGTGTAATACATCAAAATAAAGCTTAACTTCTTGTTAATCCAGCCGCTGTGTCAGATTTTAAAAAAGCATCATGATTCCACTATTTATAAGGCGATGTCGATAGATCAAATAGATTAGGATAKATTTCACTCTCCATATCAGAGTTCACCCTCTCCATTCACCATGGCAGGCTTATAATAGTTTCAACATCTTTAGTTCATAACAACAATCAAAACAATCCTTCAGCTTTAAAAATCATTCAATTTCCAAATAAAGTCATAATTAGAACCCAGTTAATTATCCAACCAAAATTTYGAATGAATTGTGATTGCTCAGTGATTTAATTTGGTCTTATCCCTCAAAGTAAAAAACTCAATTTAACACACATCAATATTGGCAGAATGTACATTCATATTAACATTCACTATAATTATCCCATAATTATACTATTAACTTTTTAATCACGATTATAATACAGATCAGTATCTCAATGCTTTCTTAATCTAAATTACTATCATTTTCCGTAGTGTAGACCTCTACAATCAACCTGATACCACAAAAGTCTAAAACAATTTGTTGGCACAGTTGACCAACCCCCTCCTTCAGGCATTGATTCTTCTGGCGTCCGTTTCGTTCTTCTTCAGATAACTTTACAGTTCAAAGTGGATGGCCCATGATAATGTCCCAATTTCAATGTCTCACCTTTACCACCCATTATGTCTTGTCCATTCGTCAACCAGTATACCAGCAACATAAGAAAAGTTTAGAACAGATCTCTCTCCATGCTCACTCCACGTGGACTCCTCTCACACTCCTGAGAGAAACATGAGAGAAAAGCAATTGATAGCTTAGATCGGATACTGTACACCGATTTCTGGCTTGGTTCCTTTCTCTCTGTAGAAGTGGTCCAGACAGTGCCTTATTCAACGCCTTTGTCACTCTTCTTCAGCCAMTTAGAGGGGGTTTTGAGGTATACACACTGTTCGGTCCAATTATCTCTTCCATGCAATGCATTAAGATACCGTCGGATGTCACTTTTCATGATAACCTCGAAAGAACAGATCAGAACAACAGTTTAGTTCAGTTCATTAACTACATGATAAATTATTACTTTTACCAATTATTCTTAATACACGTCTAAACATATTTCAAAGAGAATAACAACACATTCTATTGAAACTATTCTTTCAAATTGGCTTATACTCCCCATCACACTGTCAACTCCATCGTAGAGCCAAAGGATCAGGAAGTTAGACCTATAACCCCTCGGGAATAGAACAGAACAAACAACACAACAATACAATACACTCCTTCACATATCACTCAAGGTGTGTAAACTTCAATCCAAAAACTCAAAGAACTTTATCCTCAGCCATTTTTAACACATATCTCTCCATGAGAGTAATGTGATATATATATTTTTTTAAACACTACTACTGGTACAAAAGATAAAACAACATTTAAAATAACATACACAAATGAAAATCACTACTCTGAAAAACTTCACAAAGAAAAATGATTTTAKCCATATGGTCATAGGAAAATAGACTTAAAGCAGCCTAACCTTAGTTAATTTGGCTAAGAACTATATTTATCAATTACACAAATTACCTTGAAATCAGTATTCCAAATGTCCATAAATTCATTATCCAAATGGCTTTCCAATGAGGGTGATCAAGCCACAATGGAATGTCATGATAAAGGCCATAGGTCATACAAAACCCTTCAAAGAAGTGTTTCTTACTATATTAGACAAATAAAAAAAATAGTCAAACATTTCCTACATATTGTATCCCAGGTTCCCAGAACATTCTTTTATCAAAAGAATTCACGTGTTTAATTAAAACTCAGAAGGAAAAAAATTCCATGTGCGTGCATGCCCCTTTAAGATACCTTGGCTCTAAAACAAATGAAAAACTCACCAAACCCAAAGGAAATAAAAAGAAAAATCAAACAGTATATTAAAAACACCAACAAATAGTCATAACAAATGTGTTGTGTGTGTGTATTTGCAAACCTTAAGGTAAAAACACACAAAAACTTCCAGGCCCTTTTCAATTTGGTAGTTTACGGCCTCAATCTCACTCACTCTCCCCAAGATTATAGTCCCAGGAAACATTTCAAAGAGAGACAATGACACCCCCATTTTCCCAGAAAAAACACAAAACACTTCGTTAGCATTCATTATACTACACCGATTCAGAAACTCAAAAGTGAACTATAAACAAAACCAAATAGTAATGATAATTCCACTGTACCTCAAATCATTAATCATACATTTTAATCTACATCAATGTATATGTATGCTTAATTGAACATARACTACCTTTAGATACAATTATCCTGMTATCATTACTATCTAAATGTAAATATTTTTTTCCTCCGTCGCAAATGTAGTACATTTCTCAGCGTYAAGAATTAGTGATATTTAATCCCAGGCATTTAATAAAAATGTAGACGCGTTCTCCCATGTCTCCTTTAACTTACATACTTTAGGTAACTTCCATCCGTCCCGGAAGAAAGAATCCTACTCAAACACATCAGAGAATACAATGTTTAATTAAGTAAAATCAACACCTAAAATAAACAATAAACAGTAAACAAACCCATAAACCCTTTAATCAGCAATTTAATCATTAATCCTGATTTTTTTAACAAATCTAAAATCTTTCAAAAGTTGGCGCTGTCTCATCAGCATAAAAATAAAACAAACTTTTTTCCACTCATGTCCACAAGGTTTGCATTCCCCAAAGGTCAATACTGTTCAGCTCGTACATTAATGATCTTCCTTCTGTCTGTACAGGGTCTGAAGTTCCAATGTATGCAGATGATACAGTGATACATGCAAATAACAAACAACAAGCTACACAAGAACTCACTACTGTAATGGTTCAGATGACAAAATTGCTCAGAGACTCATGTTTGCATCTCAAAAAAACAAACACAGTCTGCATGTTCCTCACAAAGAAAACAACTGATGCCCCTGAGACAGATGTCTATGTATCAGGGGAAAAGCTCCAGGTGGTATCTGATGCCCCTGAGACAGATGTCTATGTATCAGGGGAAAAGCTCCAGGTGGTATCTGATGCCCTGAGACAGAGGTCTATGTATCAGGGGGAAAGCTCCAGGTGGTATCTGATTTTAAGTACCACGGCATCATACTTGATTCCAACCTCTCTTTTAAAAAGCAAATGAAAAAGATAACTCAAATAACCAAATTCAACCTAGCTAATTTCCCAAACATATGAAATTGCTTTGAGGTAACAAAACTATAATTAAAATCTATGATACTCCCCCACTTAACATACTACCTTARGAGTTTGGCCCAAGCTTGCTGTTCAACATTAAAACCAATTCAGTCTGTCTGCAAACAGGCTCTCAAAGTACTTGATAGGAAACCCAATAGCTGTCACGCCCTGGCTTTAGTTATATTTGTTTTCTTTATTTTTTGGTTAGGTCAGGGTGTGACATGGGTGGTTTGTTTAGTTTTTGCATTGTCTAGGGGTTTTCCATGTCGAGGGTTTTTGTTTATCTATGGGGATTTTGTATGGTCTAGGGGTATGTAGGTTTATGGTGGCCTGAATTGGTTCCCAATCAGAGACAGCTGTTTCTCGTTGTCTCTGATTGGGGAGCCTATTTACGTTGCCATTTTCCGCCTGTGTTTTGTGGGTAGTTGTTTTCTGTTTTGTGTTGCTGCACCTTACAGGACTGTTTCGTTTTCGTTTCACTCTCTTTGTTATTTTGTTTAGTGTTTCTGTTCTAATAAAAATAACATGAACACTTACCACGCTGCGCTTTGGTCCGATGACTACTCTTCATCCGAAGACGAATAGCGTTACAATAGCTATAGAAAGCATAAGCTCCTGAGTTGGACAAAATCTTATGCAATACACTGACGCCTATCTTGCATTCAAGATTCTAAATGTCCAGGCTCCCCCTCTACTCAGTACTTTTGTTAAGCAGAAAACCCAAACCTTATGGCAGCAGATCCGCCATGAGAGATGTCTGTATAGTTCCCTTAAGGAAAAGCACCTTTAGTCAATCTGCTTTCAGTGTGAGAGCTTCCCATGTCTGGAATATCCTGAAATTAGACACACACAACTGTGATAAATGTGCACTGTCCCTGTACAATGAAATTAACTCAACCTGCAATCCACTTTACTGACCTGACATTGTTCTACGTAATGGAAACAGATTATAATGTTAGAATACATTATCTTCCTGTTCAAATTCACTGGTGTTACCTAAACAATCAAACCAAGAATCAATAACCATCAGAATACATTATCACAATGTTTCCTTATTCACACCTGAATCACTTTCAGCTTAACATATCCTATTTTTCTTTCTTTCCAGTGGTTAAAAATATAACTCCTCTCAAACAACGTTCTGCCTTAACTCTATCGTAAGATTAAAACCAAACTTTACAACTTTCTCTTCTCTTTCCTCTTCCCACTTATGAAATGTCCAAGACTTTAAAAATAACAAATTTATAACATGTCAGTCAATCCATAAGAATGAAAAACATTTCGGTGGGCACCACTCTATCGCCATTATCTCTCCGCTATTATTTAGAATTTCTTTAATTTAGGTAACTGTCTCCTCTATGATACAGTAATTTAAATACGACCTCATTGTCAATACGTTATTGCCAGCACATTCATTTAGGCAAAGAGAACACCGTCTTGCATCGAAATTCGCCTTCGCTATTATTTGAATGAAATTGTCTTCTCATTTAACCTAAACATCTATGAAAATTATGTTCAATTTATGCCCTTGCATTTGGAACCAACAAAACACTATTAAAATGTTCAAAAAGCAGCCAGAGAAAATAATGAAAGAAAAAACAGG
>NC_036851.1:20616446-20639230 GCF_002910315.2 Salvelinus sp. IW2-2015
AAGTGTTAAAAGCCACATATACTGCACTCTCATCCACATCACATCTGTATTCTAACAAATACGATAAGGTAAATATAACCCATGCACATCAATCCTTTATTGTTAAGCGCAAAAATATGAGTGTGTCTCTGAGGTGGCTTGACTATGTGGAATGAATTGAGTGCACTGTGGGGCAGGCAGAAATGTTCTGGAAGCTGACCACAGTGGTCACCAGGTTAAATCTCAGAGGCAACTTTCTCCCTTGTGCCTTGACGCAAGGTTTCCTACCAGGGAGGATACTTGGGAACTAGGCTAACCAGTGAGTTTGAAATGCCAGCGACGCCTCTTCCCAACCATTGGCAGAGGGATTTTCGTCTTGCTCACGAGGTTAATAAATCTCTTTTGGGCTAGGGGGCTCTTTGGGCCCTAGAAAACACACTTTCTAAAACTGTTTAAAAATCATGTCTGTGAGTATAACAGAAACTGAATGGCAGCGCGAACCCAGAGGACAAACCATCACCCCCCAAAAAGATTCAGCCTACCACTGTTTCCATGGCTGTCATGTTATTATGAGGCGAATCCTAGATTGCAGTTTTCCTAGGGCTTCCACTAGATGTCAAAGTCTTGGAAAAGAGTTTCAGGCCTGTTTTTGGAAAAATTAGCTAGAATTTGGTAGTTTTTCTAAGTGGCTCCATTTTGGCTGTATGTTTTCATGCACCGTGGTGGAGCGTGTTCTTTGTTGTTTTATCTCCGGTAAAGACAATAACGATCTTCCGTCTTAAATTTGATCAATTTATTTACATATTAGCGTACTGAGGTTTGAATTTAAACGTTGTTTTGACTTGTTTGGAGAAGTTTTATTGGTAACGTTTGGGATACATTTTGGTATGCATTTTTGAAGGAGGGAAAACTGGTGATTATTGAATGAAAAGCGCGCAGCTAAACTGAGTTTTTGGGGATATAAGAATAACTTATCGAACAAAAGGCCATTTGTGATGTAGCTGGGACTTTTGGAGTGCAAAAGAAGGCAGACTTCAAA
The DNA here is from genome assembly GCF_002910315.2 of Salvelinus sp. IW2-2015. Classification (NCBI taxonomy): domain Eukaryota; kingdom Metazoa; phylum Chordata; class Actinopteri; order Salmoniformes; family Salmonidae; genus Salvelinus; species Salvelinus sp. IW2-2015. Next base: position 20,617,465 of record NC_036851.1, read on the forward strand.
GGTAAGGCATTTATTAATATCGCTATTTCGACTTTCGTGGCGCAACTGCCTGGTTGAAATATGTTTTTCATGCTTTTGTATGCGGGGTGCTGCCTCAGATAATCGCAATAGGTGGCTTTCGCCGTAAAGCCGTTTGAAATTTTGACAACAGCGGCTTGGATAACAATACAGTTAAAGCTTTTATTTTGATGTATGACACTTGTATTTTAATGAATGTTACCTTTTTTCTATTCTGTCATTTGAATTTCGCTCTGCAGTTTCACCGATGTTGTCGGAGGTGGGTCGCTGCGCACGCCTAGCCATAAACAGGGTTTTAGTCGATATGAGAGATGGTTGCAATGTGCTTTTTTTGTCTCGCTTTGCCAACAGATAGATTAGTTTCACAGTTAGGATAGTGAGTCATCAATGTCTTCCACTTCTCAGTCCAAGCACCAATAATGGCCTGTACATGGCTTCTCTCTCTAGTTTGGTTTGACATTCTTTTTTATCTCTGGTAAATGTGCTTCCCACTTGGCAGTTCCATCAGAGCAACAAGCAATGTATCCCTCTAAGGCCCGAGGCAGCACTGTTGGACTGATATGTAAATATCTAACCAACCGTTTTGTCGAGCAACTTCCTTTCCCGTTGTGAAACTCCTTGAAATGCATCTCTTCTCACTCTTTTGAGTGTTGGAATGAATTTCAGGCATGTGTCGCCTCTCCTCTGTCTGCAAGCACAAGGCTAAACCATTAACTTGTAACACACTTTGAAATCTCCTCAAGACAACTGTCATAAAGGGCTGGGTTGTCTCAGTATGTCCACTTAATTCAAAAGCACGCCAACAGCTATGATTTCACAAATCTCTTCCTTCTTTGTTCCTTTCTCTATTTCTCTCGCATGTTTGTGTGTGCATGCGTGCCAGTATGACTGTCTTCTTGTGCCCTCATTACCACACTTGTAGTATACGGCTAACCACAATATGATCATCATATTCATTTGACTCTAACACAAATGTTCAACATCTAAAGAAACTGGTGCCATTGTGGCGAGTATATAAAGTTTGAAAAAAAAAATAAGATTTTCTATACTCTCTAATTGGTGTAGTATTTAGTGAGTCTGATCTGTTTGATCTTGATGTTGTTATTTTGTTATAACTGAGGCATGGGCGGTTGACGGTCCCTGGAGTGGTGCGGGCTGACGAGGTCAAGTGCAGTCATGGTGCTGCAAATCTTAATTTCCTGTTTTTAATCAGACAACAGTAGAGAGAGTGGATGTGCATGTGCTGAAAGAAGATAAATTACATAGGTTTCGTGTTCTGCTTGAGTCAAACGCAGTAATGTCATATTTTCTCCTACTGGAGAGTTGAAACTCATGCTGATCTCCAGCCCACAGCAAATGTATGTGGCATGGCCATAAGATTTAGAAATACCATATATATAATATTATTTAATTTAATTTATATAACCCTCTTCACAATTTGATCTTGTCTGCATCGCTTGCAAACTCCCATGGGCTCGGAAGAGGCGAAGGTGGAGCCTTGCCCCCTGAAAACATGACCCCCCGCCTAAACCGTGACCTTAACACCTGCCAGCTTACCCGGAGCCAAGCCCGCACCCATGTGTCGGAGGAACAACCCGGCGACTTGATATATAGAGAAGTCAGCCTGCAGGCAATCCGGCCCACCGCAAAGAGTGCTAGGGTGCAATGAGCCATGTAAAGCCCCCCCGGCTAAACTCCCGAACCCAGACGAGCTTGGGCCCAATTATGGTACCGTTTAAGGGACTACCGCTCACAACCGGTTGTGGCACAGCCCGGGAATGACCCCGGGTCTGTAGTGATGCTTAGCAACTGTGATGTAGATAGATTAGACCGCCTGCACAACCGGGAGGCCTTTACACAATTTTAAATGTGTGTTAAATCCTGAAGATAATTGAATTTTCTGTGTTTTGTGTATTTGACAATATACACACCTCACACAATTAAACTATCACACGAACAACCTGAATACCTTCATTCTCGTTCTTTTAAATCCCACAGGGAAAATGTTTTTCATAGAAGCTGTGAACTTGTTCCATGAAGACATAGGATAGAGATAAGGATAGGAGAATCTGACAATCGCACAGTGGAGAGAAATTAATAGATTAAACTGTGAACTCTCGCATGAAAAATGTTAGCATTCCACTGAATAAGTGTTATCCTTCCTGACCTACTAACGTCTACTTTTAACAAATCTAGCTGCTAGAGAAAACTTTGTGTTACGTTCAGGATCAATGTCAATACCCAGATCAGAAACATATGTCCTCAGATATAGAGATGATATATATATATTAATTTAATGAGCATGTGGATAATGAGAGGTTGCGAGGGTTGTGCTTAATGTGATTACTCATCAAAGGATAAGGAAAAAAAACCGATGACTTCTTATGAGATAACTCTCTTAATGTTCAAAGATGGAAGCAAACACTTGGAGCACAAAAAGCTCAGCAAACTTGAACCTAAAAGTTCCTATAAATGTCCAGCACTCGCTGTACAAAACCAACTCTTCTTCAACCTATTACATCCAAAAATTGACTGTGAAACTCTGTAAAGTCGCTCTTTAGGGCATCCAAACAAAGAGAGCTAGAAAATGAAACCCACTGAATTGTGATACAGTATATATCTGTCCTGTAAAATTTGTTGGAAATATTACTTGTGTCATGCACAAAGTAGATGTCCTAAACCGACTTGCAACCTATCGTTTAACAAAAAATTTGTGAGTGGTTTGAAAGTTTAAATCCCAGAACAACGCAAAGGACCTGTGAAGATGCTGGAGAAACAGTACAAAGTCTACATCCACATAACTCAAAGGCGCTCAGCAGAGAACGCCACTGCTCAAAACCCCATAAAAAGCCAGACTACGGTTTTGCAAACTGCACATGGGGACAAAGATCGTAACTTTTGGGATGTCCTCTGGTCTGAGATAATTTGGCATAATGACCAATCGTTATGTTTTGGAGGAAAAAGGGGGGAGGTTTGCAAGCCAAAAAACACCATCCAACCTGTGAAGCAAGAGATGGCAGCATCATGTTGTGGGGGCTTTGCTGAAGGAGGGACTGTGCACTTCACAAAATTAGATGGAATCAGAGGCAGGAAAATTATGTGGAATATATTGAAGCAACATCTCAAGAAATCAATCAGGAAGTTAAAAGCTAGTCCATACGGTCTTTCCCAATGGACAATGAACTCAAGCATAATATAGAATGGCTTAAGGACAACAAAAGTCAAGATATTGGATGTGGCATCCACAAAGCCTGACCTCAATCTATAGACAATTTGTGGGCGGAACTGAAAAAGCGTGTTGCGAGCAAGAGGCCCTACAACCTGACTCAGTTTACACCAGCTCTGTCAGGAGGAAGGCAAATTCACACCAACTTATTGTGGGACAGCTTGGGGAAGGCTACTGAACGTTTAACCCAAGTTTAAACAATTTTAAGAGGCAATGCTACCAAATACTATTTAGTGTATGTAAATCTTCTGACACACTGGGAATGTTTGTGAAAGAAATAAAAGCTGAAATAAATCATTCTCCTACTATTAATTCTGACATTTCCACAATCTTTTAAAAATAAAATGGTGATCCTCACTGGACCTATAGACAGGGGAATTTCTACTAGGATTAAATGTCAGGCAATTGTGAAAAACTGAGTTTAAATGTATTTGGTAATGTGTATGAAACTTACACGAATTCAACTGTATGGTTCCATTGGCCCAGCGAAGTTCCTTGAGGCGCGTCTTGGTTCCGCTTGTGGGGGATATACACGGCTTGTGACGATAATCGAGGAAGCGTTCTCTTGGGAGATAATATGTTCGGCATTTTGATTGTGATGGGAATCTCTAGGCAGGTGAACAATCAGGACTAAATGTTGCTACAATTACAACCATGAGTCGTTAATAATGGAAACATACACCCCCACCTCTACCCAGAGAGATGTTTGTTCCTGTCGGGCGCGCGATGCATTAAAAATCCTTTGCTGTAACGACTCCGTCAGCCTGTTCTCCAGCTAGCCAATGTCTCTTGAAACAGTGGTAGTTACAAATCCGATATCTCTTGGAAAGCAACTTTGCCTACATTTCATCGACTTTGGTTAACTAGGAACTGGGACATTAGCGAGAATTACTCTGAAGGGGTGGGTGGTGTGCGCACATCCGAAGCTCATAAGAAGACTGCTCCGGCACCCTCCTCCTCGACGGCGTTGGTTTGGTGGCCTCTGAAATCAGTTAAAATGCCCTGTGAGTGCAGAACAAAGGATACCTTTGAGAAAGTCCGTATTCCTAGTCGTAGTGCTTTTGTGCTGGTAATTTAAGTCTCTCTGTTTTCAATAGTTCTTCCCCTGTATGTAAATAACATTAGGTTTTCTTGGATAACAATGTAAGAAATAATACATAAACTAAATACGCAAACAGTTCCTTAGGACTTGAAGCAAGCTGCCTTCTCTATCGGTGCCACTTACTAGGAATAATAGAATACCTCATGGTAAGCTGAAGACCCTTTTATCTACCAAGAGAGTTCTCATCTGTACTTATCACGACTGCTCTACATCCCGCACGCAAGCCCAACACACTCTGGCACTCAAAAACCTATATGGGGCCATAAAAAACAAGAAACTGCTCAATCCCCAGAGGCCGAGTTTTTGGTGGGGGGGAGAATTTAATTGGGGTGCATAAACCTCTTGACCACTTTATTCTACCCACAGAATGCATACATGGCCTGCCTTGTCCTCCTTGGCAATCTGACCCATAACTCGTTTCTCCTGCTTCTGTTAAAAAAAAAGCTCAAAACAGGAAGTACCAGTGATGTGCTCAATATGGAAGGTCAGATGAAGCCGTCGCAAGACTAAAGACTAATTTGCTATTAACCATGACTTGGATATGTTTGCGGGAAACATCCCATAGCATTGCAAGGAGTTTCCACAACAGTCCATGGCCTTCATCAAATAAGTGCATAGACAATGTTGTCCCTACAGTGACTATAAAGACGTACCAAGCCAAAAACCATGGATTACAGGCAATATCCCGCGCTGTGCTAAAGGCGTCGAGCTGAACGGGATAAGACATGGCAATACAAAAAGTTGCTACGATTCCGGATGGAATCAAAACATTTATTTTTTGTTTCACCTTTATTAACTAGGTAGCTAGTTGAAGACAGTTCTCCTTTGCAACTGTACTTGGCCCCGAATAAAGAAAAGCAGTTCGACGCAGTACAACTACACAGAGTTACACATGGAATTGTAAACGAACGTCGTCGGAGAAGGCGAAGACCAAGGTGCAGCGTGATAAGTATTCATAATACTTTTAAAATAAATACGAACCAAATCAACAAAATGACAAACTAACAATTCTGCAAGGTGCAATTAACACAAAACAGAAAACAACTCCCACAAGCACAAGGTGGAATGAGGCTACTAAGTATGGTTTCAATCAGAGACAAGCGATAGACACTTTTCTCTGATTGAGAACCACACCAGGCCAAACACCTAGAAATCAAAAATAGAACAAAACATAGAATGCCCACCAACTCACGCTCTGACCAAACAAAATAGAGACAATAAACAAGAACTTAAGGTCAGGTCGTGACAGGAAATAAACAAACATACAGTCAATAAACGCAAAATAACAATTTTTGGGGTCATGCTTAAGGTAACAACAATTTGGCTAATCTATACTTCCAATATTTCCAAGTCCTATTCTTCAAGATCAGCGGGTATAACATTTATTGAATGACTGAATTCGAACTAGACTTTGGTTTTTAATGTAAAGATATAATTGAATCGTATTATTATATGTAGTGAAAGACCGACAGCTGGAGCTGAGAAGCAGGTACGGGGAGTCACATTTAAACTGCAGCACGAAATGGAACAAACAAGCATACAGCGTCACACAGGGGTACATAAGGGACAGACATCAGCTGCGGGAACAGAGCTGGTGAACTGACAATATAGGAGAGATAATGTTCAGAGGTGATTGAGTCCGAGTGAGTTCCAATAATTTGCTGAAGCGCATGACAGGGGAAGGCAGTGTGCCGCAATGATGGTGGCATGGGTGCGTAATGCTGGGGAGCCTGGCCGCCTGACATGCCCGGGAGCAGCATGGCAGTAGTAGAAAGCGATGGGTTTAGAAGAAGCCTACTAACCAGAACACATACAGTGAAATTGAGAACACCATATAGTGGCCAGCTATGTAAAAATTTAACATTGATTTATCCTGCAATAGATGTGCGTTCATGTAACATACATTTTTCTTTTCTTCTATGCCTCTTAAGGGAAGTATTCTAAAAGTACAGAATGTAATCAGATTATGTTACTTGAGTTTGGGTAATCAACGTTACATTACTGATTACAATTTGACCAGGTAATAGTAACTGTAACTATTACATTTAGAAAGTAACCTAACACCACCGCTGCACACTCACTCACACATTCCCCACACACAAAAACACACGACATACACTATATATACTAAGCACAACTGACACAACAACAATAACACACACAAGCACACTGAACACAACCAAACACAAACACATACTCAGTTGCGGTCGTGCCGTTTAAGAATGAGGGAGGACCGTTTTGTTTTGAAGAGCACATGCAAATAGCCATTATATTAACTTCTTATGGGCAGGGTGGACACGTAGTGTCCCACCTGGCCCGATCCGGGTTGAAATGAGAGCGCGAAATTCAACACTAAGCATTATAAATTTTAACTTTCAATAAAATCACAAACGGTGTCAATAACATACAAAAATAAAGGCTTTAACTTCTTGTTAATCCAGCCGCTGTGTCAGATTTTAAAAAACATCATGATCTCCACTATTAAATAGGCGATGTCGATAGATTCAAATAGATTAGGATAAATTCTCACTCTCCATATCAGAGTTCACCCTCTCCATTCACATGGCAGGCTTATATATAGTTTCACATCTTTAGTTCATAACACAATCAAAAAAATCCTTAGGCTTAAAAATTTCATTCAATTTCAATAATAGTCATAATGTAGAAAACAGTTTAATTTCCACCAAAATTTAGACAATGAATTGGTGATTGCTCAGTGATTTAATTTGGTTTAATCCCTCAAAGTAAAAAACTCAAATTTAACACATCATAATAATTTGGCAGAATGTAGCATTCATATTAACCTTCACTATAATTGATCCCATAATTATACTATTACTTTTTAAATCAACGATTCTAATAAGAGCTCAGTATCTCAATGCTTTCTTATCTGAAATTACTTATCATTTTTCCCGTAGTGGTAGACTCTACAATACACGCTGATACTCACAAAAGTCCTAAAAACAATTGTGGTTGGCAACGTTGACCCAACACCCTCTTCCAGGCATTGATTCTTCTGGCGTCGTTTCGTTCTGCTTGTCAGATAACTTTACAGTTCAAAGTGGATGGCCCATGATAATGTCCCAATTTCAATTGTCCTCAAACCTTTAACACCATTATGTCTTGTCCATTCAGTCAACCAGTACCAGCACATAAGAAAAGTTTAGAAAGATCGTCTCTCCATGCTCACTCCACGTGGGACATCCTCTCACACTCCTGAGAGAAACATGGAGAGAAAGACAATGATTAGCTTAGACGGATACTGTACACCGATTTTTGGCTTGGTGTCTTTCTCTCGTAGAAGTGGTCCAGACAGTCGCCTATCAAACGGCCTTTGTCACTCTTCTTCAGCCAGTTAGAGGGGGTTTTTGAAGGTATACAACACTTGTTTCGGATTCCAATTTATCTCTTGCCATGCAATGCATTAAGATACGGTCGGATGTCACTTTCATTGATAACCTCGAAATTGAACAGATAGAACAACAGTTTAGTTCAGTTCATTAACTACATGATGATATATTATTACTTTAGACCAATTATTCTTATACAACGTCTAAACATATTTTCAAAGAGAATAACAACACATTCTATTGAACTATTCTTTCAAATTGCTTATACTCCCGCATAAACTGTCAACTCCAATCGTAGTAGCCAAAGGATCAGGAAGTTAGGACACTATAACCCTCGGGAAATGAACGAACAACAACACAAAATACATACACTCCTTCACAATATCACTCAAAGGTGTGTAAACTTCAAATCCAAAAACTCAAAAGAACTTTATCCTCAGTGCATTTTTATAGCAACATATCTCTCCTGAGAGTAATGTGAATTATATGATTTTTTAACACCTACTACTGGTTCAAAGATAAAACACATTTCAAATAAACATAACCATAATGAAAATCACTAACCTCTGAAAACTTCACAAACAGAAAAATGATTTTAACAATGGTCATAGGACATATAGATTAAAGCAGCCTACACCTTAAGTTAATTTGGCTAAGAATCAATATTTATGCAATTACAGACAAAATTAACCTGAATCAAGTATCTACACCCAAATGTCCATAATTGGCATTATCCAAATGGCTTTTTCCAATGAGGGTGATCAACGCCACAATGGATGTCATGATAAAGGCCATAGGTCATACAAAACCTTCAAAGAAGTGTTTCTTACTATATTAGACAAATAAAAAAATAGTAAAACATTTCCTACATATTGTATCCAGGTTCCAGAACATTCTTTTATCAAAAAGAATTCACGTGTTTAATTAAAAACTCAGAAAGGAAAAAAATTCCATGTGCGTGCATGCCCCTTTAAGATACCTTGGCTCTAAAACAAATGAAAAACTCACCAAACCCAAAGGAAATAAAAAGAAAAATCAACAGTATATTAAAAACACCAACAAATAGTCATAACAAATGTGTTGTGTGTGTGTATTTGCAAACCTTAGGTTAAAAACACACAAAAACTTCCAAGCCTTTTCAATTTGGTAAGTTTACGGCCTCAATCTCACTCCTCTCGCCAGATTATAGTCCAGGAAACATTTCAAAGAGAGACAATGACACCCCCATTTTTCCCAGAAAAAAACACAAACACACTTCGTTAGCATTCATTATACTACAACCGATTCAGAAACTCAAAAGTGAACTATAAACAAAACCAAAATATGTAGATATCCACTGTACCTCAAATCAGTTAATCAATACATTTAATCTACATCAATGTATATGTATGCTTAAATTGAACATACACTACCTTTAGATCAATTATCCTGTATCATTACTATCTAAATGTAAATATTTTTTCCTCCGTCGCAAATGTAGTTACACTTTCTCAGCGTGAAGAATTAGTGATATTTAATCCCAGGCATTTAATAAATGTAAACGCGTTCTCCCATGTCTCCTTTAACTTACATACTTAGTAACTTCCATCCGTCCCGGAAGAAAGAATCTACTCAAACACATCAGAGAATACAATGTTTAATTAAGTAAAATCAACACCTAAAATAAAACAATAAACAGTAAACAAACCATAAACCCTTTAATCAGCAATTTAATCATTAATCCTGATTTTTTTAACAAATCTAAATCTTTCAAAAGTTGGCGCTGTCTCATCAGCATAAAAATAAAAACAAACTTTTTTCCACTCATGTCCACAAGGTTTGCATTCCCCAAAGTCAATACTGTTCAGCTCGTACATTAATGATCTTCCTTCTGTCTGTAACAGGGTCTGAAAGTTCAATGTATGCAGATGATCCAGTGATACATGCAAATAACAAACAACAAGCCTACACAAGAACTCACTATGTAAATGGTTTCAGATGACAAACTTGCTCAGAGACTCATGTTTGCATCTCAAAAAAACAAACACAGTCTGCATGTTCCTCACAAAGAACAACTGATGCCCCTGAGACAGATGTCTATGTATCAGGGGAAAACTCCAGGTGGTATCTGATGCCCCTGAGACTGATGTCTATGTATCAGGGGAAAGCTCCAGGTGGTATCTGATGCCCCCTGAGACAGAGGTCTTATGTATCAGGGAAAAGCTCCAGGTGGTATCTGATGCCCCTGAGACAGATGTCTATGTATCAGGGGAAAAGCTCCAGGTGGTGTCTGATGCATGGACAGAGGTCTATGTACAGGGGAAAGCTCCAGTGGTATCTGATGCCCCTGAGACAGGATGTCTATGTATCAGGGGAAAAGCTCCAGGTGGTTATCTGATGCCCTGCAGACAAGAGGTCTATGTATCAGGGGGAAAAGCTCCAGGTGGTATCTGATTTTAAGTACACGCGGCATCATACTTGATCCACAACCTCTTTCTTTTAAAAAGCAAATGAAAAAGATAACTCAAATAACAAAATCAACCTAGCTAATTTCCCAAACATATGAAAATTGCTTTGAGGGTAACAAAACTATAATTAAAATCTATGATACTCCCCATTTAACATACTCCCTTACGAGTTTGGCCCAAGCTTTGCTGTTCAACATTAAAACCAATTCAGTCTGTCTGCAAACAGGCTCTCAAAGTACTTGATAGGAAACCCAATAGCTGTCACGCCCTGGCTTTAGTTATATTTGTTTTCCTTTATTTTTTGGTTAGGTTCAGGGTGTGACATGGGTGGTTTGTTTTAGTTTTTTGCATTGTCTAGGGGTTTTCCATGTCGAGGGTTTTTGTTTATCTATGGGGATTTTGTATGGTCTAGGGGTATGTAGGGTTTATGGTGGCCTGAATTGGTTCCCAATCAGAGACAGCTGTTTTTCGTTGTCTCTGATTGGGAGCCTATTTACGTTGCACTTTTCCGCCTTGTTTTGTGGGTAGTTGTTTTCTGTTTTGTGTTGCTGCACCTTACAGGACTGTTTGTTTTCGTTTCACTCTCTTTGTTATTTTGTTTAGTGTTTCTGTTCTAATAAAAATAACATGAACACTTACACGCGCGCTTTGGTCCGATGACTACTCTTCATCCGAAGACGAATAGCGTTACAATAGCTATAGAAAGCATAAGCTCCTGAAGTTGGAACAAAATCTTATGCAATACACTGACGCCTATCTTGCATTCAAGATTCTAAATGTCCCGGCTCCCCCTCTACTCAGTACTTTTGTTAAGCCAGAGAAACCCCAAACCTTATGGCAGCAGATCCGCCATGAGAGATGTCTGTATAGTTCCCTTAAGGAAAAGCACCTTAGTCAATCTGCTTTCAGTGTGAGAGCTTCCCATGTCTGGAATATCCTGAAATTAGACACCAACAACTGTGATAAATGTGCACTGTCCCTGTACAGAAAATTAACTCAACCTGCAATCCATTTACTGACCTGACATTGTTCCTACGTAATGGAAACAGATTATAAATGGTTAGAATACATTCTTCCTGTTCAAATTCACTGGTGTTACCTAAAACAATCAAACCAAGAATCAATAAACATCAGAAAACATTATCACAATGTTTCCTTATTCACACCTGAATCACTTTCAGCTTAACATATCGTATTTTTTCTTTCTTTCAGTGGTTAAAAATAATAATCCTCTCAAACAACGTTCTGCTTAACTCTATCGTAAGATTAAAACCAAACTTACAACTTTCCTCTTTTCCTCTTCCCACTTATGAAATGTCCAAGACTTTAAAAATAACAAAATTTATAACATGTCAGTCAATCCATAAGAATGAAAACATTTCGGTGGGCACCACTCTATCGCCATTATTCTCTCCGCTATTATTTAGAATTTCTTTAATTTAGGTAACTGTCTCCTCTATGATACAGTAATTTAAATACGACCTCATTGTCAATACGTTATTGCAGCACATTCATTTAGGCAAAGAACACCGTCTTGCATCGAAATTCGCTTCGCTATTATTTGAATGAATTGTCTTCTCATTTAACTAAACAACTATGAAAATGTTTCAATTTATGCCTTCATTTGAACCAAAAACAACTTTAAAATGTTCCAGTTTAATATCTTATCCAAACACTAGAGACCGTAGTCTTTCCAAGGCAAAACATATCCTAATAGTTGAATTACAACCAAAACTCTGATTTTGTCAGTGCATTGGGCCCGGGAATCGAACTCGTTACTCCTCCACTTGAAGGCGCAAATTCTTACTATTAACCACCATGCTATTTGAATAACTAAGACTCCCCGCCAAATAAACCCACTTTAAACAGTTGTCTTAGTTTAAAATCGAAGCACGTAACTACCAAGATAATTCCCAGAAAATAGCCCTAATTTAAATGTCCAAGCGTTAATCCGGCGATGCTTCTCACATGCCAATGAATAGAATTAGCAGTAAGAGTACAATCGACATTCATAGACTAGGAAACAGATCTGTGCGCCCTTTTAAACTAAAAGTAGATTATGTTTACTCATGCCACGTATTTAATTACTTTACTACATACAATTAATTCACTGCAATGAAATTAGTTTGATGATACCTTAGGCTTTGTATCGAGAACATTATATTACGTCAAGATTCCATCTTAATCTCGCTCTAAGACTATGGAAAACGGTTTTATTCAATAAATCCGCAACTCCTCTCATACTGGGAGATAGAAAAAATAAAACAGTTTCCCAGACCTTAAGGGCAGTTTTATTTCAACCTGTGCAGCCCAGACGGAGATAATCCAATAAGCGTTTATAGTTACAATGTTAGGGTAAGATAACCAAAAGTGGTCACACTCTATCAGTTTCCTAGAGCTCAATGCCCCAGATTTTGTAGACAGGTGCTTAAAACCTCATATTTATCAATTATCCATTAAAGATACCAACTCAAAACCTACGTACGTCTACGAATGGGTGGTTTAAATTGTACTAAGTTATATTCTCAGCATTACTTTATCAAATCTCAGTAATCGCGATTACACATATACAATTATCAATAATTTCAAATATTCACAGAATCCATATACAACGTAGAATTCTTAGGTCTCACACAAGAACTTTAAGGATCCCCCACACAGGATTGGTCCGATGTTCACACAGAACTGGTCAATGTTCCCTCAACGAACAAATATTTAATAATTAAAAGGTTACCCACACAGAGGCAACCTACCCCGCTCACACAGAACGCTCCTACAAATATTACCTAGTGATCCCATAACAAAATACTCACACAGAGTAACCCAGGGCATACCTGGCTAGCACATTTAAAATAATTGAAATTCACCACCTCTGAGGGTCACTTAGACAGTCACACAGACACTTTCAGAATGAGGTCCTTCTTCCAATAGGGCTTCACCAAGTACCGTGTTTCACACAGAACACACAGTTACCCTGGCCCCTCACCCCCACAGACCGCACCAATCCCCACTGTGATCAATTCAGTGTCAGGACGGCTCTAGGCCGCCCGCAACCGACCAATAGCAGAGTATATTTGAGTCCGCAAACTCTCAGATTACTCTCCTCTGACTCTGCCCTGTTTACACCTCCAAGGTGCCCTCTTCACAAAGGAATACACACTCAGAGCCTACGTAACAGAGGCTTTTCTAAAAACTCGACATCAATTGTGTGTGGTTCGCTCACCTCTTTCTTAAAAAAAACTAAGTTCGAGATGTGGTATCCACTCGGCTCGTTGCCTCTCAGATCAAAGGTGGGTCCATCTGCTTCGTTCCCYAAGTGTGGTTTCCCTGAGATCCCAAGTTTGAGGGATCCCTCATGCACGATTTACCTAGGTCGTCAGGAGCGGTCACAGAGTGAAGATTCACATCCCATCCTCGTCGCCAAATGTCGTGGCAATTCCCTGTATTACCAAATGAGGAGAGTTACAAACCACACACCAGTCAAAGTTATACTTAAATTTCATCTTTAATATTGTGAGCTTTAAAATCGCCCTTTGACTCTCAGATCAATTCAGTGTCTATAATGAATTCTGAGAGTGCCTATAAAAGAATTCCAAGATCTTTTATAGCCAAGATACACCCCCTAGTCGACATGACACACCACAGATAATAGGAACTCTTCACAAAGGGCCTTTTACTTGAGAAAGGAGTATCAAATAGCCAGATAGCATTAGCTATAAAATATCGTTCAGTTTGGTTTTTTAAGATGAGGTTCTAATCTTGTTCCTGGTACTTCATACTACAAAAACATTACCTCATTATCTGGAATGCTCTTTAGGCTTTATTGGCCAAAGACATCGTAAATCTCCTCTGTCAGTGCTATCTCATAGAGGCCCATCCTCAGTGGAACACTGAACACACAATAGTCGACAGATTATATTCTGTCGAATAAAACAGCCATTCTAATACAATACAAAGATTATAATCTTACAAGCACTATAACATAATCTCACAATTTTCCACGACACTGTTCAACTGTTGTCTTTCTCTCTCTTTGAGTCAACTACTCACCACATTTTATGCATTGCAGCGCTAGCTAGCTGTAGCTTATGCTTTCAGTGCTCAAAAGATTTTCTGATCCTTTGATTGGGTAGACATCATGTCAGTTCATCCTGAAAGAGCTCTGATAGGTTGGAGGATGTCCTCCGGGAAGTTGTCATAATTATTGTTTAAGTCAATYGAAGGGGGTGAGAACCACGAGTCTCCTAGGTTTTGTATTGAAATCAATATACCCAGCTGTCCTCTGGCGACACCTTGGTACTACTCTACAGAGTGCTGTTGAGGCTACAGTATACCTTCATTGCAAAACAGTGTGTTTTAATCAATCATTTTGTGATGTGAATATACAGTATGTCACGACTTCCGCCGAAGTTGGTGCCTCTCCTTGTTCGGGCGGAGCTCGGCGGTCGACGTCACCGGCTTTCTAGCCGCCATCGTTTCTTTTTCCATTTGTTTTGTCTTGAGTGTACACACCTGGTTTCCATTACGTTATAATTTATTCCCTATTTAACCCTCTGGTTCCCACATGGTTTTGTGCGTGTTTGTTCTTTGTTAAGTGGTCGCTCTTTTGTGTCGAGCTAGAATATTTTCCCTGTATGTAATTAGTTTGTGATTTATTCGAGTAAAGTACGTTTTTACTCAGTTCTGTGTCCTGCCCCTGACTCCGTCCTACCCGCTGCACACTGACACTTGACATAAACACGCACCACGATATGGAGTCAGCAGGTACACCCAGTCCTCCGTTACCAGTAGAGGAGCGCGTCCAGCAGCACACGACGATGCTCCAAAATCTTGGCACAGCCATGGATCGCGTGCTGAACACCATGGAGCGATGGGAGAGAGGGGATTTTACCACCCCCCCATCCACTTCACCCCAACCCACACCGCTGTCCTCTCCTCCGTCACCTGAACCCAGTGGGATTCGGCTCTCGCTCCCGAGGGCATATGATGAGACGGCTGCCGGGTGCCAGGGGTTCCTGCTCCAGTTGGAGCTCTACCTGGCGACCGTCCACCCGGCTCCCTCGGGACACGAGAGCTTGTCCGCCCTCATCTCCTGTTTGTCGGGGAGAGCACTTGAGTGGGCCAACACCGTATGGGGGTGAGAAGGCGCAGCATTGGTCCACTATGTGGATTTCACCCGCCGTTTCCGGGCGGTATTCGATCATCCACCTGAGGGGAGAGCGGCGGGGGAACGGTTGTTCTATCTTCGACAGGGGATGAGGAGCGCACAGGATGTTGCATTGGACTTCAGGACCCTGGCAGCCAGCGCAGGATAGAATGAAAGGGCCACCCTTAACCTCGACCAGCTGGTGGATTTATCCATCCGTCTGGATAACCTGTTAGCCACCTACGACGTCCGGATCGCGGCCCGTCCATTCCATCCCCCAGCACCTCCGACCCTAAACCTATGGAGCTCGGAGGTGCTGCTCAGACGGTGACCGAAGGGGGGGCCGTTTACTGCACCACATGTGGCCGCAGAGGGCACACTGCTGGTCGGTGCTGGGGAGGTTCCCCAGGGAGTCGAGGCAGCAGGCAGGGCACTGGTGGATCATCCCAGGTGAGTAGGCACCTGACTGACCCAGAGCTTCCTGTTGCGCACATGTGTGTATGTATAGAATTTCCAGAGTTTTCCCCGCATTCCCAGCATAAGGCGCTAGTAGATTCAGGCGCAGCTGGGAACTTTATTGACCGTTCATTTGCACTTAGATTAGGGATCCCTATTGTTCCTGTTGATGTGCCCTTCCCTGTACATGCCTTAGATAGTCGTCCTTTAGGGTCGGGCGGATTAGGGAGGTACAGCTCCACTTATGTATGATAACGCAAGGAGCGGTCATGAGGAAATAATTAGTCTTCTTTCCTGATCGATTTTCCTGTGGTGTTGGGCTTCCCTGGTTGGCACCTATCATGACCCACTATTTCGTGGCAAAGATAGCTCTCAAGGATGGTCACGTCAAGTGTTCAGGGAGGTGTGTAGGTTTTTCCATAGGTGCAACCACGGTGGAGAGTCCAAACCAGGTCTCCACCATGCACATCCCCTGAATATGCGAATTTGGCTTCGCCTTTTGTAAGTAGTAATTGATCACATATGTAGGTAGAATAATCACACATTAAACAATCAGACAGGTGTACATTAGAAAATAGGAGACGAAGGCAGACGTGAGTGCATTGCCATTCTGGTAAATACAGGAAACCAAAGATAGCAGATGCCAAAGTCATACGTGATTTAAAGTACATGTATGGGAAAAAGCAGGACACCATTCTGAAGATAAAATTGACAGGAACGGCCATAAGTGCTTGGTAAAGGCCATAAGTCTTAGGGCTAAGCTAGACATATATTCCCGTTCCCGGGTGCGAGTGGTCTGGGCACTGCATCGCAGTGCTGCTGCACACCAGACGTCTATGGTTTGGCGCCAGGCTGGGCTGGGTTGCCGCGCCAGGCTCTGTCGCAGCAGCCGGCCGCAACAGGAGATCCCATGGGCGACGCACAATTGGCATAGCTCGTCCGGGTTAGGGAGGGTTTGGCCGGAGGGAGCGGTTTGGGCCGGTAGGGATATCCTTGCTCAGTATGTAATAAAATGTATGCACTTAACTGTAAGTCGTCTGGATAAGAGCGTCTGCTCTTGGACGGTAGGGATATCCTTGTCTCAGTATGTAAAATGTAAAAAATGTATGCACTCTACTGTAAGTCGCTCTGGATAGAGCGTCCTTGCAAATGATAAAATGTAAATGTAAAAATGTATTAATTTTAGGGACAAGGGGGTCCTGCCCCAATTATAATGCTAATCAAGAGCGGATCCAAGGCGTTTATTGGGCGGTAGACAAGCAGGAAGCCTGAAAATGAAGGATAATGGTGGCAGATGACCATAGGAAGAAGTTAATTTAATTAATGTATGTATGATTGATGTGTGTGGATGTGTATAAAGAGCGAGCCATGCTCTGGGAAGGTGGTGGGATCCGCGGACGTTCCGGCCTTGTGATACAATTGTATTAAGTCTATTTGAATTGACAAAGTTTCTTGTAAAAGTGTTATGGTTTGAAACCGATTTTTCCCACGACATATTCTGTAAGAAGGCGGCAACTCAACCTACACCCCATGACGGGGAGATTGAGCGAAACTCTGGTAAGACCGCAAACACTTCCCAGGCTCAACGTGTATCCTCTGTCACAGGAGGAGACGGTGGCTATGGGAAACATAATGTCTCGATTCTCTGGGACAGGGATACATTCGCCTTTCCTCTTCAACTGCCGTCTCAAATGTAATTTTTTGTGAAATGAAGAAGGATGGAGGTTTACACCCGGTATTGACTATCGAGGTATAAATCAGATTTTCACGGTGAAGTACAGTTACCGTGCCTTCTCATAGCCAGTGGACAGAGTCATTGCAACGGGGCGCGCTTCTTCAAACACACATTGGATCTCAGGAGCGCTTACAACCTGGTGCGGTATCCGGGAGGGGGATGAGTGGAAGACAGCATTTTAGTCCACCTCTGGGCACTATGAGTACCGTCGTCATGCCGTACGGGTTGATGAATGCTTCATCAGTCTTCCTATCCTTGTAGACAAGATTTTCCAGGGATCTGCACGGCAGGGTGTAGTGTGTTATGATCGACATTCTAATATACTCCGTACACGCGCCGACATGGTTTTTTGGGTCCCCCGGGGGGTTGGGCCCGCCAAAAGGGGGGGTGGGGCTTGGTCGACTGTTTGGAGCATGACCTGTACGTCAAGGCTGAGAAATGTCTTTTCTTTATCAACAGTCCGTCCCTTCTTGGGGACCGGCCTGTCCACGTGCCAATAGGGAGATGGAGAATGAAACCGCATTTCATCCGTGCGTATGGCCGACTCCAACCACGTAAGGAGGTGCAGGGTTCTTTAGTTGTTTGCATCTATACCGGAGGTTTATCCGGGCTTTTGGTCAGGTAGCGGCTCTCCCATTAACCTTCTTGCTGAAGGGGGACCGTGTGTGCTTGCAGTGGTCAGCTGGGGCGTACAGGGCTTTTGGTCACCTGCAGCTCTGTTTACCTCGACTCTTCCCATGCTGGCTCATCCTGATCTGATCCTCCTTGGCATTTGTAAGTAGGAGGTGGACACGTCCGAGGTGGGCTAGGAGCCTTGCTGTCTCAGCGCTCGGGTACGGCACAAAGCTCCGCACTGTGCTTTCTTTCGAAGAAGCTCAGCCCGAGCGGAGACACTAATGATGTGGGGGGACCGGGAGCTGTTGGCTGTGTCAAGGCTCTGAAGGCGTGGAGGCATTGACACCCTTTCCTCATTTGGACTGACCACGCAATCTGGAGCACATAGGTACAGAGCCCACCTTCCCAACCAGTGTCGCCAGTTGGGCGTCTGTAAACGTTCCGTCTGATATCAGCGAATCGTTTGAACTGTTGGGGGCCCTTCTATCGCCAACACGTCACCTCCTCTGCATCCTGGATTGGGGACGTGCCTGTCTTAGTGGAAGTACTGGTTGCCACTTTAGCTAAGGACGTGAAGGGTTTATGTTCCTCCTGCTCGTGTGAGTCCAGTGCATGCACCTATGAGACACCTGCCCAGAGGGAATTACACCCTACCCGTCCACAATGGCCGTGTCACACCTATCGTGGATTTGTGACGGATCTTCCCCGTCACAGGAAACCCCACGATCCTGCATCCCTTCCTTTGCCCGGTTCCCTACGGCTCTACAGACTGCGGCCTGTTCACCCACGTCTCCGGCACCTACGGGGCTGCTCGACACGCGCATCTAGTTTCTGAATGCGCAGGTCCCCAGTTCACGTCTAGGGTCTAGCACGCGGCGTTTATGAACGCTCTGGGGGTCTCGGTCAGCTCACCTCAGGTTTCAACCCCGAGAGTAACGGGCAGGTGGAGAGAGTTAACCAGGATGTGGGGTAGGTTCCGCGGTCGTATTGCCAGGCACGGCCGGGGGAGTGGGCGGCTTTCATCCTCTGGGCAGAGATTGGCAAAACTCCTCCGCCACTAAACTATCTCCTTTCAAGTGTGCTCATAGGTTTATACCGGTCCTGGCACCGTGGCATCAGAGCAGAATCCGACGGCACCTGGGGTGGAGAATGTTTCGCGCTCGTGAAGGAGACACTGGACGCTGCCCATGTGCGCCTGCAACGGGCCATCACGCGGAGACACGCGCACGCCAACGACCGCAGTGAGGCCGGGTCCTGGCTCTCGAACCCGAAACTACCCCTTCGCCTGCCCTGCGGAAACTGGGTCCGTGGTTTGTGGGGCATTTAAAGTCTGAGGAGCCTGAAACGAGGTTTGTTTATAGTTTACCAGCTTCCCACCGATTACCGATTAATCCCCGTTCCATGTGTCTCTTCCTCAGGCCCGGTGTGCTGTTCCGCTCCCACGCATCTGAGGTCGGGAGGTTCCTCCGCCCCCTCTGGAATGAGGGGGCCCGGCGTATACTGTGCGAGCTCATCATGGACTCAAGGCATCGGCAGGGGGGCCTCAGTACCTTGTGGAGTGGGTGGTACGGTCGGAGGAGAGATGCTGGGTGCCCGTGGACGGCACATCCTGGACCCTTCCTTACTGCAGAATTCACTGTCTCCACCCGGCTCGTCCTGCGCCTTCGTCCCCGAGGCCGGTGGTCGGCCGCTCTGCCTGGAGGCCGCGCATCAAGGGGGGGGGGGGGGAGGGCGGGGGGGGGGTACTGTCAAACTTCACGAAGTGGTGCTCTCCTTGTTCGGCGGAGTTCGGCGGTCGACGTCACCGGCTTTCTAGCCGCCATCGTTTTTTTTTCCATTTGTTTTGCCTTGATTGTACAAACCTGTTTCCATTACGTTATAATGTATTCCCTATTTAACCCTGGTTCCCACATGGTTGTTAAAGGTTTTTCTCCAGGGGTGAAGGAGAGGAACCAAAAATGCAGCGTAGCCAGTGCTTGCACCATGTTATTAAAGAACAAGTGAAAACTACAAACAATTACAAAATAACAACTGAAAAACCGATACAAACCTATCTGGTCAGAAACACCCACCAACAGGACCAGCGCGATGGAGAAGGAAGGGGCAGGACAAAAGCAATGGAGAGAAGAGGAATGACATGGGAGCAATACTCAACGGAGACAGGACCCTGGCTAAGGTGGGGAGAGAAATCGCCGCTCTCCGGGAGGAGACGCGAGGCGCCACAGCCCAGGAGCGCGCTGGTATGAGAGGCAGCACGTACAGAGAGGCTGGAAGCCCGACGAGCGCTTCACCCAAAATTTCTTGGGGGGGGGATAAAGGGAGTGTGGCGAAGCCGGGTTGGTTAACCTTTGCGCAACTCCCCGGGCTTACCGTTGGAGTGAGAGGGCGTCGACTGGTAGACACCTGTTATGACGGTAAAGCGCACGGTGTCCCCAGTACGCGTGCTTAGCCCATGCGGGCTATTCCCCTTGCCACTGGGAGGGCCCTACCGCGCTTGGGCATCGAGCCGGATCATAGCCGGCCAACGTATCTGGCTGCCATAAACGTCTCCCTCGGGCCGGCGTACATGGCACCAGCTTACAGGTGGTGTCCCCCGGTTTCGCCTGCATAGCCCAGTGCGCTATTCACCTCGCCGCACTGGCAGGCACAGCTACGCGGGACCAATTCCAACCTGTAAGGTTGAGAGGCTGGTGCTCAAGAGCTGGTGTCCTACTTCACGGTCCGCCACTACTGGCGACTCTCCGCCCCAGCCCAGTACCACCAGTGCCCTACAACCACGCAACCAGGCTTCCAGTGCATCTCAGAGCCTGTTCTTTCTCCCCGCAATCTAGCCTGAGGTGCGTGTCCCCACCGGTACCACCAGTTCCGGCACACGCATCAAGCCTATTGTGCATCTCAGCCGGCCAGCAGTCTGCCGTCCGCCCAGCGGTGCCTGAACTGCCCGTCTGGCCCAGCGGTGCCTGCACTGCCTCGGCTGCCCAACCGTCTGAGCCATCTGTCTGCCCAGCGCCGTCTGGAGCATCTGGTACTGCCAACGGCCGTCTGCGCCATCTGTCCTGCCACGCTCTGAGGTCTGTCTGCCCACGCCGCTGAGCTCTGCTCGCGCCCAAGCGCGGTGCCGGTTCTGAGCCGTCGTCTGCCAATGCGTCCCCTGAGCGTCTGTCTTGCCCAACGCCGTCTGAGCCGTCCTGCTGACAACGCCGTCTGAGCCTCTGTCTGCCCAACGCCGTCTGAGCCGTCTGTCTGCCACACATATAGAAGTCTTCTGCCAACCGCCGTCTGAGCCGTCTGTCTGGCCAATGCCGTCTGAGCCGTCTGTCTGCCCAACCCCGTCTGACCGTCTGTCTGCCCAACGGCCGTCTGAGCGTCTGTCTGCCACGCCGTCTGAGCCGTCTGTCTGCCCAACGCGCGTCTGAAGCCGTCCTGTCTGCCAACGCCGTCGAGCCTCTGTCTGCCAACGCCGTCTGAGCCGTTCTGTCTGCCCACGCCGTCTGAGCCGTCCTGTCTGCCCAACGCCGTCTGAGCGTCTGTCTGCCAAACGCGTCTGAGCCGTCTGTCCTGCCCAACGCCCGTCTGAGCGTCTGTTCGCCCAGCCGTCTGAGCGTCTGTCTGCCAACGCCGCTGAGCCGTCTTGTCTGCCCAACGCCGTCTGAGCCCCGTCTGTCTGCCCA
>NC_036851.1:20639255-20645264 GCF_002910315.2 Salvelinus sp. IW2-2015
GTGCATCTTGCCTATGCCGTTCTGTACCATCACTCATTCATATATCTTTATGTACATATTCTTTATCCCATTACACTTGTGTGTATAAGGTAGTAGTTGTGGAATTGTTAGGTTAGATTACTCGTTGGTTATTACTGCATTGTCGGAACTAGAAGCACAAGCATTTCGCTACACTCGCATTAACATCTGCTAACCATGTGTATGTGACAAATAAAATGTGATTTGATTTGAATTTAAAATTGATTAAATTGCGATTTTTTGTCACTGCCCTACACACAATACCCCATACTGTCAGTGGAATTAGTGGAATCGGATTAATTGATTTGGCTATTTTAGCCCCCCCAGTTGCTGGCAGGTGTATAACATTGAGCAAACAGCCATGCAATCTCCATAAACGAACATTGGCAAAAAAAACTGAAGACCTCAGTGACTTTCAACGTGGCACCTTTATAGGATGCCACCTTTACAACAAGTCAGTTCATCAAATTTCTGTCCTGCTAGAGCTGCCCCGGTCAAATGTAAGTGCTGTTATTGTGAATGGAAATGTCTATGAGCAACAACGTCTCAGCCYTGAAGTGGTAGGCCACACAAGCTCACAGAACGGGATCACTGAGTGCTGAAGTGCGTAGTGCGTAAACATCGCCTGTCCTCGGTTGCAACACTCACTACCAAGTTCCAAACTGTCTCTGGAAGCAACGTCAGCACAATAACTGTTAGTTCGGGAGCTTCATGAATTGGGTTTCCATGGTCGAGCAGCCGCACACAGCCTAAGATCACCATGCGCAATGCCAAGTGTAGGCTGTGGTGGTGTAAAGCTCACCACCATTGGACTCTGGAGCTGTGAAAACTTGTTCTTTGAAGTGATGAATCACGTTTCACCATCTGGCAGTCCAACGGACAGATCTGTGTTTGGTGAATGCAAGGAGAACGCTACCTGACCCGATGCATAGTGCCAACTGTAAAGGTTGGTGGAGGAGCAATAATAGCCTYGGGCTGTTTTTTATGGTTCGGGCTAGACCCCTTAGTTCCAGTGAAGGGAAATCTTACAATGACATCATACAATGACATTCTAGACAATTCTGTGCTTCCAACTTTTGGGCAACATTTTGGGGAAGGTCCTTTCCTGATTCAGCATGACAATGCCCCCGTGCACAAAGCGAGCTCTATACAGAAATGTTTTTTRGCGATCAMTGTGGAAGAACTTGACTGGCCTGCAGAGAGCCCTGACCTCTACACCTTTTGGATGAATTGGAGTCAGGCCTAATTGACCAACATCAGTGTCCGTTTTGACTAATGCTCTTGTGGGTGAATGGAACAAGTCCCTGCAGCAATGTTCCAACATCTACTGGAAAGCCTTCCCAAAAGAGTGGAGGCTGTTATATCAGCAAAGGGGGGACCAACTTCATATTAATACCTAAGATTTTGGAATGAGATGTTCAACGAGCAGGTGTCCACATACTTCTGGTCATGTAGGGTACTTTAAAATGACTAAAATCAAATCAAAACTGTAGAAATGATGATGGACCTATACTCATACAGTTTCTTGGCTGTCCAGCTCGCTAATAATCACCAGACAATCAGGGAACATAGACAATTCCAAAAACAATGGATAGCTGTAGCTCAGACTCACATAACCTCCAGGCTACCATATCACACCCAAATGTACAGATACACAAACCCAGGGAAATAGCAGAGAGAGTAATTGTCTCATACTATAATTCCACCAGTATTGAGTCATGGTCCAAGTGTGTCTGTTGCTGTAGGCACTGGCATGAGTAAAACATTGAAGGGACTCCACAGGGATCCCCTCATCCCTAACTCCAATCCCKTTCCTCATACAAAACATATCAAAATAGCCTACCTCTTAACTGTAAACAATCCTGCAGTTAGAGTTACTTCAAATACATTCCAATTAGATTCTAACCTTTTTCCTTCTTGTCACACCCTGACCTTAGAGAGCCTTTTATTCTCTAAGTTGGTTAGGTCGGGGTGTGACTAGGGTGGGCATTCTAGTTTTGTTATTTCTATATTGGCCTGGTATGMTTCCCAATCAGAGGCAGCTGTCTATCGTCGTCTCTGATTGGGGATCATATTTAGGCAGCCTTTTCCCACCTGTTTGTTGTGGGATCTTGTTTATGTATTGTTGCTTGTGAGCACTGCATAGCTTCACGTTCGTTTTGCTCTTTATTGTTTTCTGTGCGTTTCACTCGAATAAAGATGATGAAACCATTCCACGATGCACCTCCGATTCTCATTCTAACGATCGTGACACTTCTAAACACTCTGGAGTGGTGTTATATTCAAATTACAATCATTTTCATTTCAATCTCAATTGGTTATGGGACAACGCCCCTTACGGTCTCCCACAGTGTTTCACAATACCTAATGGACACATACTGCTTATGGAATCTCAGAGCTAGATAATCAATTTCTGCTGATGGTCATTGTGACATCTAGCACTCTCACACACAGTACAGCAGTCAACATTGAATGCTTCTTAATAATGGAGTGCAGATTTATGCTCTGTACCTGTATACACTCAGTTTAAAGCTCTTTATTTATAAAGCCATCCCAGCTTTTCACATAAGATGCTTTCCTCACCCGCAGTAACATAATCATACAGTTTGGTGGGGAGAAGATATAGCGAACACAAGGGGAGAGGTAGAGAAGAGGAGAGATAGAGGAGAAGCAACAATAGGGTGATCTACAAATCTCTTGCTTTACTCCAGTCTCCCAGGAGGAAAAAAGAGMAAACAATGTATAACACTTCCCACGGCATAGTCGTGAAAAAGTTACAATTCAAGTGGATTCCATCCTCACCATGTGATCTTGGTGGTGAACAATATTTGATTTGTTATTTGAGAGCATATAATACTATAGACAATATGGTACATGAGTGTACAAAACATTAAGAACACATTCCTAATATTAAGTTGCTTTTGTCCTCAGAAAAGCCTCAATTCGTCCGAGCATGGAATCTACAAGGTGTCTAAAGCATTTCACAGGGATGCTGGCCCATGTTGACTCCAATGCTTCCCACTGTTGTGTCAAGTTGGCTGGATGTCCTTTGGATGGTGGACCATTCTTGAAATACACGGGAAACTGTTGATCGTGATAAACCCATAAGCGTTGCAGTTCTTGACACAAACCAGTGCGCCTGGCACCTACTACCATACCCTGTTCAAAGGCACTTAAATATTTTGTCTTGCCCATTCACCCTCTGAATGGCACACATACACAATCCATGTCTCAATTGTATCAAGGCTTAAACATTGTTATTTAATCTGTCTCCTCCCTTTCATCTACACTGACTGTTGAAATAGATTTAACAAGTGACCTTATTAACTTCTTATGGCTGAAGGGGCAGTATTGAGTAGCTTGGATGAAAGGTGCACAGAGGTGCCCATATTAAACGGCCTGCTCCTTAGTCCCAGTTGCTAATATATGCATATTATTATTCATATTGGATAGAAAACACTCTGAAGTTTCTAAAACTGTTTGAATTGTGTCTGTGAGTATAACAGAACTCATATGGCAGGCAAAAACCTGAGAAGTTCCACTTCCTGTTTGAATTGTTTCTGAGGTGTCAGATTTTCAACCATACTCTCAATTGAAATGACAGCGAGATATAGATGAGTTTTCACTTCCTACGGCTTCCACTAGATGTCAACANGCTTAGGGTAAAGGCCATAAGTGCTTAGGGCAAGATAGACATATATTAATTTTAGGGGACAAGAGGGTTCTGCCTCCATTATAATCTAATCAAGAGCGGATACAGGCGTTATTGGGCGTAGACAAGCAGGAAGCCTGAAATGAAGGATAATGGTGGCAGATGACCATAGGAGAAGTAATTTAATTAATGTATGTAATGATCTGATGTGTGTGGATGTGTATAAAGAGCGAGCCAGTGCTCTGGGAAGGTGTGGGATCCGCGGATCGTTCCGGCTTGTGATACATTGTATTAAAAGTCTATTTGAATTGACAAGTTCTTGTAAGTGTTATGGTTTGAACCGATTTTCCACGACATATTCTGTAAGAAGGCGGCAACTCAACTACCACCCCATCGACGGGGAGATTGAGCGATAAATCTCCTGGTAGACGCAACACTTCCCAGGAGTCACGTGTATCCTCTGTCACAGGAGGAGACGGTGGCTATGGAAACATATGTCTCCGATTCTCTGGGACAGGGATACATTCGGCCTTCCTCTTCAACTGCCTCCTCAAATGTATTTTTTGTGAAGAAGAAGGATGGAGGTTTACACCCGTGTATTGACTATCGAGGTATAAATCAGATCACGGTGAAGTACAGTTACCCGCTGCCTCTCATAGCCAGTGTGACAGAGTCATTGCACGGGGCGCGCTTCTTCACAAAATTGGATCTCAGGAGCGCTTACAACCTGGTGCGTATCCGGGAGGGGGATGAGTGGAAGACAGCATTTAGTACCACCTCTGGGCACTATGAGTACCTCGTCATGCCGTACGGGTTGATGAATGCTTCATCAGTCTTCCTATCCTTTGTAGACAAGATTTTCAGGGATCTGCACGGGCAGGGTGTAGTGGTGTATATAGATGACATTCTAATATACTCCGCTACACGCGCCGAGCATGTGTCCCTGGTGCGCAAGGTGCTTGGTCGACTGTTGGAGCATGACCTGTACGTCAAGGCTGAGAAATGTCTGTTCTTCCAACAGTCCGTCTCCTTCCTTGGGGACCGCCTGTCCACGTCAATAGTGGAGATGGAGAATGACCGCATTTCATCCGTGCGTAATTGGCCGACTCCAACCACAGTAAAGGAGGTGCAGCGGTTCTTAGGGTTTGCACCTACTACCGGAGGTTTATCCGGGGCTTTGGTCAGGTAGCGGCTCCCATTACCTTCTTGCTGAAGGGGGGACCGGTGTGACTGCAGTGGTCAGCTGGGGCGTACAGGGCTTTTGGTCACCTGAAGGCTCTGTTTACCTCGACTCCCATGCTGGCTCATCCTGATCTGATCCCTCCTTGGCATTTGTAGTAGGAGGTGGACACGTCCGAGGCTGGGCTAGGAGCTTTGCTGTCTCAGCGCTCGGGTACGGCACCAAAGCTCCGCACCTGTGCTTTCTTTTCGAAGAAGCTCAGCCCGGCGGAGCAAACTATGATGTGGGGGACCGGGAGCTGTTGGCTGCTGTCAAGGCTCTGAAGGCGTGGAGGCATTGACACCCTTTCCTCATTTGGACTGACCACCGCAATCTGGAGCACATAGGTACAGAGCCCACTCCCACCCAGTGTCCAGTTGGGCGTCTGTACGTTCCGTCTGATATCAGCGATCGTTTGAACTGTTGGGCCCCCACACGTCACCCTCCTCTGGCCATCCTGGCATTGGTCGGACAGTGCGCTGTCTTAGTGGGAAGTACTGGTTGCCCACTTTAGCTAAGGACGTGAGGGTTTATGTTTCCTCCTGCTCGGTGTGCGTCCAGTGCAATGCACCTAGACACCTGCCCAGAGGGAAATTACAACCCCTACCCGTTCCACAATGGCCGTGGTCACACCTATCGGTGGATTTTGTGACGGATCTTCCTCCGTCACAGGGAAACACCACGATCCTGCCATCTCCTTCCTTTGCCCGGTCTCCCTACGGCTCTACAGACTGCGGCCCTGTTCACCCACGTCTTCCGGCACTACGGGGTGCCTGAGGATATAGTTTCTGATCGAGGTCCCCAGTTCACGTCTAGGGTCTAGAGGGCGTTTATGGAACGCCTGGGGGTCTCGGTCAGCCTCACCTCAGGTTTTCACCCCGAGAGTAACGGGCAGGTGGAGAGAGTTAACCAGGATGTGGGTAGGTTTCCGCGGTCGTATTGCCAGGACCGGCCGGGGGAGTGGGCGGCTTTCATCCTCTGGGCAGAGATGGCCCAAAACTCCCTCCGCCACTAACCTATCTCCTTTTCAGTGTGTACTAGGTTATCAGCCGGTCCTGGCACCGTGGCATCAGAGCCAGATCGAGGCACCTGCGGTGGATGAATGGTTTCGGCGCTCGGA
>NC_036851.1:20648274-20802832 GCF_002910315.2 Salvelinus sp. IW2-2015
ACGTGAAGCTATATAATGATAAGTGCAGACACAGGCAACTTCACATAGACAATCACCCACGACATACCAATGAATATGGATGCCTAAATATGGTTCCCAATCAGAGACAATGATAAACAGCTGCCTCTAATTGAGAACCAATCTAGGCAGCCATAGACATACAAACACCTAGACTAGACAAAACCCAATAAACAATATAAAACCCTAGACATGACAAAACACCTACATCCCCATGCACACCCTGCACCTGACTAACTAAAATAATCAAGAAAACAAAGATAACTAGGCCAGGGCGTGACAGTACCCCCCCCAAAGGTGCGGATCCGACCGCAAACCTGACACAGAGAGGGAGGGTCCGGGTGGCCTTCTTACGGCGGCGGCTCGGGTAGGTGACATGGACCCCATTCCACCATAGTCATTCCCCGCTTTGGTGGCCTCCTAGGAACGGCGACCCTCCTAAATGACCCACTGGACTGAGGGGCGCCTCTGGACTGAGGGCAGCTCCGGACTGAGGGGCAGCTCCGGACTGAGGGGCAGCTCATGACTGAGGGGTAGCTCATGACTGAGAGGTAGCTCATGACTGAAGGGCAGCTCATGACTGGCTGGCAGATCTGGCAGCTCCTGACTGGCGGGCGGCTCTGGCAGCTCTTGACTGGCGGCGGCTCTGGCAGCTCTGACTGGCGGGCGGCTCTGGCGGCTCCTGACTGGCGGGCGGCTCTGGCGGCTCCTGACTGCCGGGCGGCTCTGGTGGCTCTTGACTGGCGGACGGCTCTGGCGGCTCCTGACTGACTGGCGGCTCTAGCGGCTCCTGACAGACGGGCGGCTTTGACGGCTCAGGACAGACGGGCGGCTTTGACGGCTCAGGACAGACGGGCGGCTCAGGCGGCACTGGACAGACGGCAGCTCAGGCGGCGCTGGACAGACGGCAGCTCAGGCGGCGCTGGACAGACGGGCAGCTCAGACGGGCAGCTCAGTCGTTTGTTGTTTTTGTAAGTCTGTTTAAGTATTCTTCGTTTCGTTATAATAAATAGAAGAATGTATTTATATCACGCTGCGCCTTGGTCCTCCTCTCTTCAACCATACGACGAACGTGACATAAGGAAACATTTATCATGTATTTTCTGGTTTCTGTTGAGTCCAACATGGCGGCTAATTTGGCTATTGTTCTGAGCTCCGTCTCAGATTATTGCATGGTTTATTTTTCCGTAAAAAAATGTTGAAATCTGACACAGCGGTTGCATTAAGGAGAGGTATATCTATAATTCCATGTGTATAACTTGTATTATCATCTACATTTATGATGAGTATTTCTGTTGAAACGATGTGGCTATGCAAAATCACTTTTTTTGCAACTAGTGAATCTAACGCGCCAATGTAAACTCATATTTTTTTATATACATATGAACTTAATCAAACAAAACATGCATGTATTGTGTAACATGAAGTCCTATGAGTGTCATCTGATGAAGATAATCAAAGGTTAGTGATTAATTGTCTCTATTTCTGGTTTTTGTGAAAGCTATATTTCGCTGGAAAAATGGCTGTGCTTATTGTGGTTAGTGYTGACCTAACATAATCGTTTTCGCTGAAAGCACTACATTTGAAACCGGATTACCTTTAAAATGATATAAGACACATCTATGTTTGAGGAATTTTTGAATTTGGCGCCCTGCACTTTCACTCGCTGTAGTCATATCATCCCGGTAGCGGGATGGCAGCCATAAGAAGTTTTAAGGGATCAAAGCTTTCACCAGGATTCACCTGGTCTATGTCATGGAAAGAGCAGGTGTTCTTAATGTTTTGTCCACTCAGTGTATAGTTGTGTTTTTTACTCTCAGCCTCAAATAACAGTCATGGCTATGAAGACTCTGGATCAGCGTTATAGTAAATGTTTATTAAGAAACGCTGGAATAAGGCCACACCATGCTGGAGGGCTTGTAAAGGTACATTTAATCAAGGGTAAAAAGCCAGGATGTAGCCCTGGTCAACCATTAAAATGTTACACTCGGTGGGCTGTTTTCACTCTGTACCTCTTCACAGCTTTCAGCCAGGTTAATTAGTCCCTCACCCCTGTACTTAAGAAAGGCTGTGTTTTTAACCTTTGATCTTGTGTGTGTGTGCATGGGTGTGTCCATGTGCACTGTCTGTTCTTCATCCATATATACTCAAAACAAAATATTTGACGCCTTTTTCAGTTAATAAAATAGTACTGTATGGTCTCAAAGACCTTCTCTCCTAGCCTATAGAGAGCTCATGTTAATATGCTCCAGGGCTCAGGTGTTAGACATCCAATGCCCAGAGGGACTCTATGAGCTCAACAAATCATTAGATAGGCCAAGCTGACAGCCCAAATATCTCTGGATTTATGTCTGCTGAGACCTGCTTTAACTTCTTGTCTTCTAAGACTTAAAACCTCTCATTGTGTAACTGGTGCCATCCCTGAAATGTGAAACCCTTGTTTCTCACTTTTCTTTGAACATAACATGTGAATTATAATGCATTTGGTCTTGGCATTTACGATCTGCTCTTCAGGTTGCTCTCCATCTGAAGAGTGTACAGGTACTATATTTAATCTGATCAAGCCGAACTGTAGATAGAAGGCTGGGTTGGTGGTATGGAAAGCGTGCAGTGTATTCTCAACCTGGAGCTGGCTGGCTTGTCAGGGAGGAAACTTGTAAAGGCAGATAGCTTACTGGTTCGTGATACGAGAGGAAGATAAAGAGCCTAAAGACATCAATTGAACCAAAATAAAACTCCAAAGCATGAAACGCCAAGAGCCACCTGGGGTGTATTCATTACGGAAACAGTTAACCATTTAAGAACCAAAACGAAAGCAAACCGAGCAAAAGGAACGAATTGGGTTGGGACTTACCTGAATTTGTCCAATAGAAACTAGTTTGCATTTTCCGTTTGGAGTAAACAGTTTCAGTTGCAAAACATTTAGCAACAGATGAAACGTTTTGCAACAGAATTAGCTTAATGATTACACCACTGATTTCCTCAGCAAGGTTGAGAAGACAAACATAGTAAAGGTTATTAAGCAGGGCGTACGCTACAAAATTTTGGCCCCGATTTAGCTGTCCCAGATACAGTGTTGCCTATTTGGGGCGCGCGGCTTTTATCGACGCTCGTTATTAAATGTGAGTGGGTCAGAGATTCAGTCTGAGGGCTACCAATGCTGTCTTTGACCCATCTCAGATGTCCCAATATTTTCAAACTTATTATATTTTAAGGGCACAYAATCTGCAATGTTCTTGTAGTGTGAGATGTGCAGTAACAAGTTTTGAGATCGGTGATCAGCAATAGCCAGAGAGCTTGCCAAAGAAGGAGCCAGTGAGATGATCGCGTTGTATCAACCAAATTGAGATGGTTTTGGATGAGTCGGACCGCAGAGTGAAGGAAAAGCAGCCAACAAGTGCTCAGCATATGTGGGAACTCCTTCAAGACTGTTGGAAAAGCATTCCAGGTGAAGCTGGTTGACAGAATACCAAGGGTGTGCAAAACTGTCATCAATACAAAGGGTGGCTATTTGAAGAATCTCAAATATAAAATATATTTTGATTTGTTTAACACTTTTTTGGTTACTACCTGATTCCATATGTGTTATTTCATAGTTTTGATGTCTTCACTATTATTCTACAATGTAGAAAATAGTAAAAATAAAGAAATACCCTTGAATGAGTAGGTATTTTAAAACTTTTGACCAGTTGTGTATGTAATTTGCTTTATGTAGATGAGACATTTCAATATTGTTAATACACAAAGTCATCAAAAACCTGATCTAATTTGCGTTTAAAATATAAATTTGCAGCAAATTTGCAGCAACAGTAGAATGTTCGCCACAAGTTTCCCAGAATTGTTTGTCAGAAGTTCACAAGTTGCAGCAAATTTGCCCCAAAACTAATTTGCCCCAGATTTGCCAGAACAATTTAACAGAAGCTGATATTTCGGGAAAGGGTTTGGTCTTATATGAGCCTCAATATTTTGCCTTGCGACCTGACATTTGTATTTGGGAGAGCCAGTGTGCCTTTAAAAAAGTATGCCAGATAATAATTGTTGAAATGTTTCAAGAAAGTGAGCGCAGATCCGTGACCGTTGTAATTGCGCTATTAATACAGAGAAACTACTTGTCTTTAGCCCAAACAATTCCAAAGATCCACCCATATCAACGCTGCTACGTTTTTCTCCCATATATTGCGCATTGGCCCCATTTTACATTCATAAACCATGTCGCAGGCCGTTCTAAACTAATCGCAGGATATAACCATTTGTTTATACCTTGTTCAGTCACTTCACCTCATAAGCTAGCTAACAATCTGGTCACTTTACCAGTACAAACATTTGGGCGGCACGGAAAGAAAGGAAAATAAAGTCACTTCCATCATGGGACTTTTATTAATTGTTTTATTTTGTTGTTGCAGCATTCAACCAAAATAATCTAAACCGAAACCGAAATCGAAAAGCATTATTATTTTTTATTAATCAAATTGAAACCCAACTGACCTCAAAAAGCAGTAATCGCTCAGCAGTAATCTCACTATWCCATGACACATCTCACATATACAGCGCCAATGGCGACAGCTAGTCTTACTGGGGTCCGACACATAACGAAAAGACATTACAAACAAAAACTTGCTTTACAATTTACATACACTTAAAAACATTAACATGTAGTGTGTGTGAGTGTGTGGTTACCTCTTGTCATCTTAACCACTGGCTCAGACAGGAACTAAAGTCTTTCGGAATTGGTCAGCTGCTCGATTAAATTCTGGGTCCATACCTGTTAAGAGAGGGGATTGAGATATGCTAGAATAAGAAGTGGAACCAGAACAAATCTATGGGCCGAATGTCCCCTCCCTCCCCTACCGGAATTGTAAAGATGCTAACACCTGCGAAATCGTGATTTGTCCAAATCACTAGTGACAAAAAAAGCCAAACACCACAACTACTGCTGCTCGTTATCCCATGCATCCCATTTCTTCCCAACAGAATTTAAGGTACAAGTTATGTTTACGTAGATCTGTCCTCAAGAGATTATTTGCCAGCCAACTTTTGAAATATTCTGCAACAAGTTTAAAGGCGGTCTTAGGGAAGGTATTGTATGGATTTGAAGTAACTTTCTTAATATGCATAAACCCCTAGTAAAACAACAGCTGCCATATTTCCATAATAAACCCTTAGGGGCAGTATGAGTTGTGGACATACTCTGTTCTGGGGGTGTGGCAGGCAGGGTAGTGGTAGTGGTAGTGTTTCAGTTACATATCATAGCTGAGCTTGGATAGGGCTTCAGTTCCAGGCAGACAGCAATGGATAACCATTCCCCACTGGACAGGTAAATAAGCCTTTTTCCAGTTTAAAATTGCATTATGATCCAATTACTTACTGTACAGCTGAGTAATTGATAAGCAAAGTAATGAGAGTTACTATAGGGCATCAGGGAAACTTAATTTATACATTTTTGCAGAGCTACTTTTAACTGTGTGTAGGTTGCATGGTTGCAGTTTTAGATGGCAGCTTCAGTCATGGGGTATTTTCTTGTGAGTTAAAATAAGTCAGGGCATACTTTGGCAGCTTGTAGTTTACGCATCTTAAATTCACCATCATCTGTTTATTTGATCCCTTAGTCAGAACAGAACATTCTCACAGGACCAAACAGTCAAGATGAGGTTAAAAGGTGAGATGCAACATTATTGGAGTATGTTAATGTGTACATATTTAAAAATAAACCCTGATGAAGACAGCTTGGCTGTCGAAACGTTGGTAATTACATTTTCCCACATAGAGGGAATCTGCATAGAATGCCTAGAATTTGTCTWCCATCAACAAAATCCCAATTTAACCCGTCATGCAGACAGATATTGCTTTATCRATGTGTTGACCATCCCAATGTCTTCCAGTGTTCAAAGGTGCTGCATATATTGGGGTGCTAATGTCCACACTCATTTTTCTGTGCTTCATCTGGTCCAAGCCCTCCATGGTACAGCCAAAGACCAAGGCTTTCAAAAGTATTTGGGTACAGGATTATTTTATAACACTCATAACAATAGATTATCACTATAGTCATTTCTTACGAAATCTTAGAGGAACATGGATGGTATAAAATATTTTTCTTCTTGTCTGCTGCATCAGTTTACATTTTTAGGCGTATTGAAGAGTGAAAAAACTCAAACACAAGTAAGTATAACACCGAAAGTAATCTACAGAAGCATTTTTTGTAAAATAGAGAATCTGAAAGCCTATAACTACATACTACTGGAACCAGTGCATAAAATAAACAACTGCCAACTGCCAAATGCGGTTGATATAGGTATTGGCGGGTAAGAAATAGGAATCCTATATCCCAATTTGCGCAGAAACAATACCTGACAGGGGAGCTGTGCCACTGAGTGAAGTGCTGATAGATTCATATTTGGAGACGTTGCGCACAGGCATAAAAGTCGGTCTAATTTACTCTAAAGTTTACAAAGTGAAACTTTGTCCTCGTGTTTCTTGGATATTTACATTGTTTTGTTAACAAGCTAGGTTGTTTCCAACTTTAGTTTGAGTCTGTTGCTTCAACTGATAGCGAAGAGATGACCTACTCAGATCCCAAATCTCACAAACACATACAAACACAGGCTCGAGCAGTGTTGCCAACTAATTTTCAGGGTAAGTTGCTAGAGGCAGATTGATTTGTTGCAAAAAGTTGCTAAATTACGTTGTGATGTCATTGCGTGATAACGTAGAATTGCGTCATTACGTTGAATACACAATAACGTTACTCAAATTGACTGGCCAGCTCGGTAAAAAATATGATTTGACATTTGTTCAGGTACAGACTCCCACTCTTTTCTGTACTTCTGGCTGTACAATTTTGATTGAGACATGTTGATTGATGTTGTAAGTTCTGTTCAAGATCAAACATTCGTGAGCAACTATATTCATTGGGTTTGGCTCGTCGAACCCGTACTACTGCTGCTGCAGTCAGCTAACAATGATTTGCAATTTGCTGAAATTGCAGCTGGCCTTCTGTTGCCTGTGCACGAGCTAAGCGCCTGCTGCTGACATCACTCACAATGCACTTTTGCAGCCAGGCACGTGTGTTGTGACTGAGTGTGTGACAGAGAACATKGTTTTTGTGTAATTTAGAGGGAAATTGCGTGAATTTTAGTGTTTGAGTCACTTTTCGAAAGTTGCTAAAAGTTCCAAATCAATTTTTAAAAGTAGCTAAATCTGTTGCTAGGTGCTGTTTGAAAACAAAGTTGCCAGGGTAGTCTAAAAAGTTGCTAAATCTAGCAACTAAATTGCTAAATTGGCATCACTGGGCTCGAGTGACCCCATTACCACGGTAACCTCCTGCCCTTAAAGGGGCAGCTGAACATTTTGTCTCTGATATTTTGGGTAAATGTAATACAATTGAGCAAAATGGCAAACAAAATATTTTGGCTGGTAAAAGATCTAAGTGGCTGGTAGATTTTTACATCTACCTGCCACAGTGGCTGGTGGACCAAAAAGTAAACATGTTTGCCCTGACTGGAGTGATTTCACTCTTAAATTAACTAATCAAACATTTAATTAACTGAGAATGTTGCTTTAGGTTGTCCATTAGTTACCCTCTTTCAGTGCTTTTCCAGTAATGCAARCTATCAATTTGCTCAGTCAGGGTCCTATTAATACCCTCAAGGATGTAGTGGGGTTCATAACAAAACCATTACTAAATGGCATCCTCTTTTTTTTCAATATGCTCAGTACTTTGATGCTCTCCCATCGGTGAAGGTAACACATTAATCATGACACCGAAATAATTTATTTAATGAACATTTAATTAAACAAAACTAAATAAATGGCAATGTGATGTCAAGCAGCTGTCCTAATCTATCACTAATGAGCACAGTAATTCCCTCACAGTAGAAATTGACCTAAACTCATAATCATCGCTTATTGATAAATGTAAATAATGCAGTTTTGTTATGTCAATATGGAAAAGATGGCTAATTGAATCTCAATTGATACATCAATACTTCAGGGTGACATGACAAAACAATTTAAGTAAGACATCCTTTTGTCATTCTCATACATTATTGATCATTAATTTTATCTGTGGGGAAAATAGCCCAATGCCTGCAGGCCGTTAGATTTCTAAAGAGTCAGAATGGGTAGGGCACGGCTATCCAGACAGTTAAATACTTCTGCAACAGCCCGGATATGAATGGCTTTGCATGTTAAAATGTTTTTATTTATTTAATCTTTGTTTAACTAGGCAAGTCAGTTAAGAACAAATTCTTATTTACAATGACAGCCTACCTAAAATGGCATGTTTTATGTATAAAAACTTATTGTCCATCTCAATAACCAGAGCAAGTTGAACAACCTCGAACCAAATGTGTCTTCAAAGTGAATGTCCACCAACTAACTTTGTCTTTCTCGTAAGAAGTGGTGTGGCGAATATAGTCGGACCCAGGATCTGCTTCGATGGCAAGACGTGAGTAGAGAGAGTGAGGTACTGAGAACAGGTCCATTTGGAACTGAGCACACATCTCAATTTAACTGCTGCAGATGGCAGTAGAAACTAAATTTGTGTCATTGTCGCCCAGTTTGTTGTACTGAGATCCTAGAGCTAGGGCTAACTACAAATTAATAGAAAGTGTAATTCTGTATAAATGTCTGTTCCCTAACAGTCTTAACTACCTGACTTTCCTCGTCTCTCATTCTGCATGACCCTTGATCTGAAAATGATTAAAACAATCGAAAGAAATTCATGATCAAGGTCAATTACCCATTCAGGAAGGGAGTAGAAGAGGATAAATATACTATTCCAAAGTATTGAGACGTAGCAAGGGAATGTATACTGTACAGTATGAAATAGTGTGTCATAGTGTAATATGACACCTTTTAATCTTTATAGCATCATGAGTGGCATTTACAACAACATCGGGGTTGGGCTGAATATTATCCTTGTGAATGGTGAGTTGCATTAGAGAAGCCCTACTGTGTAATAAAAACATTTACTATGGCACTATGCCAACTTTTAAGTATTTTAGTAAGTACATTCAAATATCTTTTGTCTTCCAACGTGAAAGGGGGGAGTTTAAAAAGATTGGTTCCTTCAACATGTATTCTGAAAATAAGTGCTTATGAAAAAAAGAAACTTGAAATTTGCTGATTCACATGTGAAATAGCTGTGTTCAGTTGTTGAGCTTAATTTTTTCACATGTGAAACCACCTTTACACATGTGAGGACAATAACATGCTTTCACTTCACGTGAATTGTGAAATTCACATGTGAAAATGCAAGTTTTCACAATTTTCACAATCACATTTAAAAATCCCATGTGATGTTTCACATGTTACAAAACTCCACATGTGAAAATCCAATTTGCAGTTTCACATGTTAAAAAACTCCACATGTGAAAATCTCACTTATACGGTGCATTCGGAAAGTATTCAGACCCCTTGACTTTTTCCCCCTCATCAATCTTCACACAATAGTCCATAATGACAAGGCAAAAACAGTTTTTTAGCAAAAATGTTGCACCTTTATTGAAAATTTAAAAGAATTATATCAAATTTACATAAGTATTCAGACCCTTTACTCAGTACTTTGTTGAAGCACCTTTTGCAGCGATTACAGCCTCGAGTCTTCTTGGGTATGACGCTACACCTGTTTTTGGGGAGTTTCTCCCATTCTTCTCTGCAGATCCTCTCAAGTTCTTTCAGGTTGGATGGGGAGCATCGCTGCACAGCTATMTTCAGGTTTCTCCATTGATGTTCGATCGGGTTCAAATCCGTGCTCTGGCTGGGCCACTCAAGGACATTCAGAGACTTTTCCCAAAGCCACTCCTGTGTTGTCTTGGCTGTGTGCTTAGGGTCGTTGTCCTGTTGGTAGGTGAACCATCGCCCCAGTCTGAGGTCCTGAGCGATCTGGAGCAGGTTGTCATCAAGGATCTCTCAGTACTATGCTCTGTTTATCTTTCCCTCGACCCTGACTAGTCTCCCAGTCCCTGCCGCTGAAAAACATCCCCACAGCATGATGCCACCACCATGCTTCAACCTTGGGATGGTGCAAGGTTTCCTCCAGATGTGATGCTTGGCATTCAGGCCAAAGAGTTTAATCTTGGTTTCATCAGACCAGAGAATCTTGTTTTTCATGATCTGAGAATCATTCAGGTGCCTTTTGGCAAACTCCAAGTGGGCTGTCATGTGCCTTTTACTGAGGAGTGGCTTCCGTCTGTCCACTCTACCATAAAAGCCTGATTGGTGGAGTGCTGCAGAGATGGTTGTCCTTCTGGAAGGTTCTCCRATCTCTACAGAGGAGCTCTGGAGCCCGATTGCTCATCACATGTAAAAATAACATTTGCAGTTTCACATGTTCGAAAACTCCACATGTGATTTTTCATGTGAATGATCCATGTGAAACTCAACTTTTTTTTACGTGACCAAAAACCACATGATTTTTTCATGTGATCTTTTTGTAAGGGTGGTATCTGCATACAAAACAGGAATGCAACATGATAGATAACTTCAATTTAACTTCCTGGTACTATTTCCATGCATCCCAAAGAGACAACTGTATAATATATAGGTAATTATCATTTCACATTGCAATTCTCAAGTACCTGGTAAATAGTGGACTGTAAAACACAGTATAAAAAAACATGTTTGGTGTATTTCCTGTGGCCTCCTTAGATGATCCAGCTACAAAGTAAGTTGTCAATAAAAAGAAGCTGAATTGACGTAACTGATACCAGACCTGTATGGTAGCTCCAACTCTAGGACGGGATAGACTAAGGAGACTTTTCTGTCTAGCATGCCATTAAAAACCCGACTAGCCAAAATCGAAAACTGTTTGATGCCATCWCTCAGGATGACCGACACAATCAGGGAGACGTTTGTCAGTATGGGGAGCACTGGGGCGAAGTCACTGGAGACCAGAGATGACTGGGTCTTTGTTGGAGCAGGTTACATGAATGGACAAAGCCCCTTGAGAAAGTACAGTAAGCATGTACTTTTCAATAAAGGTTATAGAATATCAAATAATGTGTGCACTTTGCTTCAAGGAATCATACATGTTCTTCTTTGTGTTTAGTTTGTTTTTGTATTCCTCCATATACTGTAGGTAGTGAAGCACAATGTTGAGACAAATGWATATGATGGCTAGCCAGGGGTGGTGGAGATGGGAGGCTGCATCCTGAGGAAGAACAGAGAGAGGGGAATATGATGGCTACACGGAAGAGTTCCTTACCAGAGCTGTCCTCATTATTCAATTTGTAAAACATTCCATGTTGATGTTTAGTTATTTTTTCAGTTTACTTCAACTGTATCAGTTTATCTATCCTTTCAGACTTCAAATCAAAAATGTTGTGTCTCGTAAACAGTTTAGCAGATATTATAGCGGGTGCAGCGAAATGCAGATGGTAGTAGCTCCTAACAATACATTAACGTCAAACAAGTGCACAAATAATCCAAAAATAAAATACGGGATCACGTGACCCTTGAACGAGATGACTGCATGAACTGAGAGCTCCGCACAAGTAATTTCCAATTCTTAATCTTACCTCCACTTCAAGTTAGTCAAAAAGTCATGGCGGCTACAAAAGGCGAAATTACATGTGACATTTTTACCCAGACTCAGAGCAATAGCCATGGAAAAAGCCTCCAAGAAACAGCTACCTTCAGAAAAAGCTAGCGCCATTAGCCAGGGGCAAGAGGACCCATCTCTTCCCGAGGCCCAACAAATGCCAACCGTCCTCTGTCGAAGACATCCTTTCTGTGCTGAGATCCCAACGTACAGAACTCAACATCAAACGAGATGTCATTAACTCTCAGCTCAGTGCGATAGGGAGCAAGGTGACAACCCTAGAAAATGCCTTGCCTGACATCAACAACAAGATAACCATCAACACGGGGCGCCTGGATAAGGGGGGGGGGAGAATCCTATTCATGGAAAACTCACTGGCAGACGCAATGGAAACAATAGCATCTGCTAAAAAGAAAATAGAGCATCTGGAAGAGAAAACAGAGGACCTGGAAAATAGGGGGCGAAAGAATAATTGTGTTTTATTAAACCTGGCTGAAAAAGAAGAAGGAAACATGCCACTGATCCGCTACCTGCAAGACAAACTTCGTAGTGGCTCCACCTGTCCACCGACAAGCCCATAAAACTCGAGAGAGCTCACCGAGCACAGTCACCATACGTTTCCTGAGATTCACCGAAAAGGAACGAGTCCTACAGGCGGCAAAAATCAACACCATTACAGTGGGAAAGCCAAACTCATTTACACCAGGACCTGTCAGCTTGAATATGCCGAAAGCACTGAGAGTTTGACAAGGTTAAGAAACACGCCATTGACCGAGGCATCATCAGGGGATTCAAATACCAAAACGAGCTCAGGATTCTTCACCAAGAAGCCCTGCGACACTTCAAAACTCCCYAAGAGGCAAAACATTTTTTGAAGGACAGTGCTGCCAACTGAGAAATGGACCAATGACTAAAAGCGATTACTGCTATTACCAATGGAGGTAAGACAACATATAGTCGCCATCCAATGACCCACCCGCCCTGCTAAATGTCTTTATAGCCATCTAATATTTATTTTCTTTTAGCTGAGAGAGGGATAGGCCTACTAACGTTTTAGCCTACTTTTATTTCCCCTTTTATGTCAAGTAAGAAAATTAGCCATTTACAGCCTGTTATCTTGTCTGAAGAACAGATTGACTAGCTGGCAGACAAAGTGATCAGATACTSTGAATTTATACTAGGCCTATAGACTATTTTTTGTAATTTTTTTGTTGTTGTTGTATTTATCATTTTCACATAGGCCTTGATCATTTATCACCATTTATAGCCTTTCGATTAAGACACATCTACAGACCTAACGAGAGGCTCAGTGTGTCAATTATCTCCATGCCGCCTAACAAGTCCCCAGGCCCAGACGGATTTCCCAGAGAGTTTTACAAAGCTTTTTGGCCCCAGCTTAGCCGTATTTTCATTCCAATGCTGGATGAATTTTGCAAAAACTGAGCTCTCCCAGACTCGAATGTACACAGCCCGAGTTACAGTGTTGCTCAAAAAAGGCAAGAACCCTCTATCCTGCTTGTCCTTTCAGCCCATAAGCTTGTTGGATTTTGACAAAAAAATGATTACCAAATTGCTCGCCAAAAGACTAAACACTTTTCTTCCCAAAATAATAAAAGCGGACCAAACTGGATTTATTAGAGACAAGTACTCTTCTGATAACATTCACCGTTTTCTTTCATATTATAGATCAAGTAAACGCACAGAAGACCCCTGCCTTGCTGGCTTCACTGGATGCTGAGAAGGCGTTCGACAGAATGGTGGAGCTTTCTGTTCTCAATCTTAGAAAAGTTCAATATGGGCCCAAACTGAATCCAGTAGTACGTTAGAATGCTTTCCCTGGGACACTTGCCCGATTTGTGGCAGCTGCTCCTAGTGGCCAAATTCTCAGACAGGGAAGGGGACGACACTCAGAACCTGGGACTGTATTTCAGTCAGTAAACGACAGACGAGGGAGTAAATAAGGGTATAAGCGAGGGAACAACTTTCTGGAATTAAATGCAGCTCTAGCAGAGCCTGAAAAGGTCAACCTAAAGAGGTGAGAAGCAGAAAAGACCATAACAAACAGTTATAAACTCCCACACACACTCACACATCTAGGCATGGTCCGTCCAGCCCAGTGTTTTCCAGCTCCTGGTAGTAGCCAGGGGGATGACTGGTGACATAGCGACAGTGACAACCCAGGCTGGAGCTTCTGTCCCACAGTGTGCTTTCTCCCTGGGTTCCTGCACTGTCAGGCCCAATTAACATAATCCCCCTTACTGTCCTTAAGTCTGCTAAGAATGGGGAGTCAGCCAGCAACAGGTGGCTGAGAAGGGTCCGCTCTTGTACAATGGCCATGCTCAGACACGTGCTCACTCACACACATACAATCCTCTCTCTCTTTCTCTCTCTCTCTCTCWCACACACTACCCAGCCTCATTCTTACTCCCCCTCTCTTTATACGGTCTAACTGATAGCATGACCTTGCAATAGTTGAGGTTTGATTTGTGGCGTTATGGATCCCTCCTCAACCAGCCAGGATAGCCAGTCTTGAGGAGCACCTTGTGAACTAGCCTTGTCTGGAGTACAGTACAGCACCCCTGTCTGTTGTTGTCAGCGTGCCAGAGGGAAAGCTAGGAGGCCCCTCTTCTCTACCGTCCATCTGCCCCCTCCCTGGAGCAGGTAGGCAGGGTGGACAGAGCAGAMCTGAGGGAGAGCCTGGAGCCTGGCCCTGCCCAGAGGAGTAGAGAGACGTAGGGAGAACTGTGGTGAGGGAGACCCAAAAGAGCCACACCTGGCCGGGCATACAGAGCTAGCAGACCTCTACATGCAGGAGCATGGGGGCATCTTATTCAAAGAAAGTAAGTAGGCTTCCTCTTCTAAGACGGGCTGGAGTTGCTGTTCAACACTGTTAATAT
Source organism: Salvelinus sp. IW2-2015 (assembly GCF_002910315.2). Classification (NCBI taxonomy): domain Eukaryota; kingdom Metazoa; phylum Chordata; class Actinopteri; order Salmoniformes; family Salmonidae; genus Salvelinus; species Salvelinus sp. IW2-2015. The sequence continues at coordinate 20,662,729 of NC_036851.1, forward strand.
GTCTTACTATACTGCCTCAATACATCTTGTTAACTAACCCTAGATATGTTTGGTTGCTTATTTATTGATTTACCTGTTGGGGGTGTAGGGAAGGTATGAGAGTGAGTCACATTCGTTGGCCTTTGTGCTAGACTACTACTTGTAACTAAAGCTATGGTATATAATTTGCTGAAAACATTATTTATTTGAAGACTCATTATAAAGAACCAAGAACGCCTTTTGCAGGCAATCTCTTTAATGGCTTAGAAGAGACAGAAATACCTGTCTGTTTGCTATAATACCATGTTCAGTATAGTAACTGTGTACTTTACAGACTAACAAATTAATTGAATCACTTGGCTGAACATCACACAGAACATAAGCAACTTTTACTAGTCAGCCTTGAAATATGTGATATTAGCTGTTTGAATGGCAGGATTAGCAACCTTGACCTTTCCATTGTTTACCGTCACACATCCATGCATGAATGTAACTGTGGATAATGCTGGGCATGAAGGCATGCATAGAGAATATAAATTCCGCAAATACTCCGGAGGTTTCTGATTAACTAGGGAACTTCATTGTTGGCCATTGAGCAAGCAGACCATGTCCAATAGTGTATGCATAGGGCTGCATTCACAAACATTTGAACTATGGGGTGGGACGCGCCTGTTTGAGGGTGTGGATCAGGTTGTGTTACCATGGAGCCAGCGGATGACAGCTGACAGCTGGGGTTCCCAGAGGGTTACTAGAGCATTATGGGATGCATGTGTCCTCTCATCACCCGAGGGGCCTGTGTCATATCTGAGGGGAATTTATGACCGAGTCAGATTAATGGGCGTATGTCTGACTGTAATTCATACAGTATCTATTTATGTGCTATGGTGAATGGTATCTATGGTATCTATTTATGTGCTATGGCCAGTGTAACACCCGGGGTGTAGTGGGTGAGAAGTCAGACGCAGGAACTTTTTATGCACCATAACGGTGAACATACGCCAACCTAAACAAATGCCCCAAACACGGGGGACTAAAACAGTCCAGCAAAAAAAAAAAACACATGGGAAAACCGTGACACACAGACCTGTACACATGTACATCGAACAATCCCGCACAAATAAAGCCCAACCAATCAGCCTAAAACAAACACAGGTGAAACCAATAAACAMAAAAGGGGAAAAGGGAAGGGGTGGCAGCTAGTAGGCCGGTGACGACGACCGCCGAGCGCCACCCGAACAGGAAGGGGAGCCACCTTCGGTAGGAGTCGTGACAGCCAGTTTTTGCTGTTACAGCCTTAATTCAAAATCTATTAAATAGTTTTTTCTCACCCATCTAGACACAATACCCCATAATAACAAAGTGAAAACATGTTTTTAGAAATGTTAGCTAATTTATTGTTAAATTGGTTTTTGATCATTGCTAGACAACCATTTTCAAGTCTTGCCATAGTTTTAGAAGTAGATTTAAGTCAAAACTGTAACTCGGTCACTCAGGAGAGCAACTACAGTTTAGATTTGGCCTTGTGTTTTAAGTTATTGTCTTGCTAAAAGGTGAATTCATCTCCCAATGTCTGGTGGAAAGCAGACTGAACCAGGTTTTCCTCCAGGATTTTGCCTGTGCTTAGCTCCATAACGTTTATTTTTTATTCTGAAAAACTCCCCAGTCCTTGACAATTACAGCATACCCATAACATGATGCCGCCACCACTATGCTTGAAAATATGGAAAGTGGTACTTAGTAATGTGTTGTATTGGATTTGCCCCAAACATAACATTTTGTATTCAGGACAAAAAGTGATTTGCTTTGCCACATTTTTTGCAGTATTACTTTAGTGCCTTGTTGCAAACAGGATGCATATTTTAGAATATTTGTTATTCTGTACAGGCTTCCTTATTTTCACTCTGTCAATTAGGTTAGTATTGTGTAGTAACTACAATATTGTTGATCCATCCTCAGTTTTCTCCTATCAAAGCCATTGATAAACTGTAACTGATTTCACCATTGGCCCCATGGTGAAATCCCTGAACAGTTTCCTTCTTCTTTGGCAACTGAATTAGGAAGGACACCTGTATCTTTGAAGTGACTGGGTGTAAATATATGTAACCGATGTGAAATGGCCATACAAAGTGTAATTAATAACTTCACCATGCTCAAAGGGATATTCAATGTCTTATTTTAAAAATGTTACCCATCTACCAATAGGAGCCATTCTTTGCGAGGCATTGGAAAACCTTCCTGGTCCTTGTGGTTGAATCTGTGTTTGAAAATCACTGCTCGACTGAGGAACCTTACAGATAATTGTATGTGGGGGGGTACAGAGATGAGGTAGTCATAAAAAATGTATGTTATACACTATTATGCACAGAGTGAGTCCATGCAACTTATTTAGGCTTGCCATAACAAAGGGGTTGAATACTTGTTGACTCAAGACATTTCAGATTTTAATTTTCTATTAATTTGTAAAACTTTAGAAAAACATAATTCTACTTTGACATTATGGGGTATTGTGTTTAGGCCATTTTATCACTTGTAAATTCAGGCTGTAACACAACAAAAGTCAAGGGGTGTGAATACTTTCTGAAGGCACTGTAGATTGTTGAAACTTTATCAGGTTGACCTTACTAAACTCATATTAATCATAGAGGGGAAGAGATGCATGTAACACCAGGGTCTTTTATTTGACTGCAACCATGATGAGACAGAGCATGGATATGGCTCTCAGTTTCTTCACTGATAGTACTGCATTTTCCCTACTGCTATCTGGGACATCGAGTAGAGTTGAAACTGTCTTGTGCCAAAAAAAACACTGAGGCAGATTAAGGCAATCAGAGAAAATCCCTGTCCACATTACCCAACGGACAGACTAAAAATACTGGCTACCTCTTTAGAAAGAGTTTAACTGCAAAGTAACTGGTGTTATGGACTCAGGCATGCAGAGAAACTACAGTATCAGTGCTATGTTTTTTCACAGGTCTAAAGGTATCCTAAAGRTTGCCATTTTTATTGCACAGTAATGTACACTGTTGGTCCCATGTTTCATGAGCTTAAATAAAAGATACCCACATTTTTCCTATAAGCACAAAAAGTTTATTTCTCTCAAATTTTGAGCACAAAAGTGTTTACATGCTGGGGACTCTAAAATGTGCAGTTTTTTCACACAACACAAAGATGTCTCAAGTTTTGAGGGAGTGTGCAATTGGCATGCTGACTGCAGGAATGTCCACCAGAGCTGTTGCCAGAGAATMTAATGTTTATTTCTCTACCATCTCTAACATAAGAATTTGTCAGTACATCCAAGTGGCCTCACAACCGCAGACCACGTGTATGGCGTCGTGTGGGCGATGTCAAAGTTGTGAACAGAGTGCCTCATGGTAATGTTGGGGTTATGGTACGGACAACAAACACATTTTATCGATGGCAATTTTAATGCACAGAGATACCGTGAAGAGATCCTGAGGCACATTGCCGTGCCATTCATCCACCGCCATCACCTCATGTTTCAGCATGATAATGCATGTCCCCATGTCGCAAGGATCTGTACACCATTCCTGGAAGCTGAAAATGTCCCAGTTCTTCCATGGCCTGCATACTCACCAGACATTTCACCCATTAAGAATGTTTGGGATCTTCTGGATCGATGTGTACGACAGCGTGTTCCAGGTCCCGCCAATATCCAGCAACTTCTCACAGCCATGGAAGAGAAGTGGGACAACATTCCATAGGCCACAATCAACAGCCTGATCAACTATGCGAAGGAGATGTGTCGCGCTGCATGAGGCAATTGGTAGCCACACCAGATACTGACTGGTTTTCTGATCCACGCCCCTACCTTTAAAAAAAGGTATCAGTGACCAATAGATGCAAATCTGCATTCCCAGTCATGTGAAATCCAAAGATTAGGGCCTCATTTATTTATTGAAATTGACTGATTTCCTTATATGAACTGGAACTCTGAAAAATCTTTTAAATTGTTGCATGTTGCGTTTATATTTTTGTTCAGTGTATTTGATAGAACAGCACTGTAAGAATTCTGCTGAGAAACCATTCGTCTGTTACCTACAAATCCAGAATATATATGTAGGTATTTCTTACATAATTGTTTAATTAATTAGACTTTCAGACATAAGACCAGACCCATGCAGAAATTTGGAATGCTTTTTTATTAAACTGCCTGGCTCATTGATGGGGTTCTTTAGTCACTATTGTCTGTGCCCACCAACAGTGTCTAAATCAGGGAAGGAAGAGAAAGATGGTGGAGGAAGGTGAGAGTTGATGGYTAGTAGCCAACAGGTCTGTCCTCAAAGTGCTAGGTCATGGCTAATTAGGTGCTAAGAGTGTTTAAAAATGGAAAGCATTCTGAATCCCCAAACAGTTTACAGTCAATTACTGGGCACAGACGTCAATTCAACATCTATTAATTTCATTGAAATGTCATGGAAACAACCTTGATTCAAGCAGTGTGTGTCCAGTGGGAATGCACAATGGAATTGGAGTACACTGGGGCACTAAAGAAAACATTAACAACCTATTTTGAAATGTACTCAGTACTCTTTTTGTTATTTTCTATAAGTACCATTAGATCAGGTGTGGAGCTTTGAGTAAACAGTCACAACATTCTCCTTGAGAGTTTTTGGGAGTAAATCAAGTCATTGTTGAGGTGAGGCACGGTAGGTGCGAAAGTATTCACCCCCCTTGGCATTATTCCTCTTTTGTTGCCTTACAATCTGGAATTAAAATAGATTTTTGGGGGAATGTGTATCATTTGATTTACACAACATGCCTACCATTTTGAAGATGCWAAATATTTTGTATTGTGAAAGAAATAACACAAAATAACAGAAAACTTGATCGTGCATAAGAAACAAAATAAAGACAATCCCGCACAAAACAAGGGCGGGTCTACCTACTYAATATAGGGAAGCTCATTAACCGAAAACAACAGAAACACAGGTGAAACTAATAAGACAAAACAAACAAACGAAAAAGGGATCGGTGGCGGCTAGTAGGACGGTGACGACGACCACCTTCCATATGTTTGGGGAGTCTCCCACATGCCTTTTGGCGAACACCAAATGTGTTTGCTTATTTTTTTCTTTAAGCAATGGCTTTTTTCTGGCCACTCTTCCGTAAAGCCCTGCTCTGTGGAGTGTACGACTTAAATTGGTCCTATGGACAGATACTCCAATCTCCGCTGTGGAGCTTTGCAGCTCCTTCAGGGTTATCTTTGGTCTCTTTGTTGCCTCTCTGATTAATTCCCTCCTTGTCACGTCTGCTCCCGCTCTTCCCTCCCCCTGGCGCTTGAGGGCGCCAGGTTGCCCTGCATCACGCACTCCTGCCATCCTTCACGCACACCTGCCTTCCCTTGTCACACGCATCAGCATTATTGGACTCACCTGGACTCACTTATCACCTGTTTATTTCCTCCCCTATATTTGTCAGTTCCCCAGCTCTGTTCCCCGCTGCTGCATTGATTGTTTTTTAGTCTTTGTTTTCTGTATGCTGATGCTATTCCTGTCTCGTTATATGTCCMTTATTAAATGTTACTGCCATCTCTTGGTGTAACCGATGTGAAATGGCTAGCTAGTTAGCGGTGGTGCACGCTAATAGCGGTTCAATCGGTGACGTCACTCGCTTTGAGACCTTGAAGTAGTGGTTCCCCTTGCTCTGCAAGGGCCGCGGCCTTTGTGGAGCGATGGGTAACGATGCTTCGTGGGTGACTGTTGTTGATGTGTGCAGAGGGTCCCTGGTTCGCGCCCGGGTCGGGGCGAGGGGACGGACTAAAGTTAAGCTGTTACATTGGCAGGTTTTTTGTGGTGCCATATTTTTTACATTTTTGAATAAAGGATTTAATGGTGCTCCGTGGGATATTCAAAGTTTCTGATATTTTTTTATAACCCAACCCTGATCTGTACTTCTCCACAACTTTGTTCCTGGCCTGTTTGGAGAGTTCCTTGGTCTTCATGGTGCCGCTTGCTTGGTGGTGCCCCTTGCTTAGTGGTGTTGCAGACTCTGGGGCCTTTCAGAACAGGTGTAAATATACTGAGATCATGTGACAGATCATGTGACACTTCGATTGCACACAGGTGGACTTTATTTAACTAATTATGTGACTTCTGAAGGTAACTGGTTGCACCAGATCTTATTTAAGGGCTTCATAACAAAGGGGGTGAATACATATGCACTGTCACGTTATTCTCTATGTTTGGTTAGGTCAGGGTGTGACTCGGGTGGGAAAGTCTATGTTTTCTATTTCTTTGTTTTGGCCATGTGTGGTTCCCAATCAGAGGCAGCTGTCTATCGTTGTCTCTGATTGGGGATCATATATAAGTTGTCATTTTCCGTTTGGGTTTTGTGGGATATGGTTTTCTGTTTAGTGTTTCTGCCTGACAGAACTGTGCGCTTTCACGTTGGTTATTTTGTTTGAGTGTTTTTGAATATTAACATCATGAACACTTTCCACGCTGCGTCTTGGTCCACTTCATTCAACAAACGAGAGCCGTAACATGCACGCACCACTTTTCCATAATATATATATTTTGCATTTTTTGAAACAAGTTTTTTATTTCACTTCACCAATTTGGACTATTTTGTGTATGTCAGTTACATGAAATCCAAATAAAAATCTATTTAAATTACAGGTTGTAATGCAACAAAATAGGAAACATGCCAAGTGGGATGAATACTTTTGCAAGGCACTGTAGGCATGAAGGTTTTTAAAGAAATGTTTCCATTCATGGTTAAAGGCTGTATATGTTGGCTCAATCAGAAATTCCCTTTACAAGCTGCAATGCCTAAGGCCCATGATAGGATAGAATCCTGGCAAAATTTAGGAAGAACATTTTTGGGGAATAATGCGAAGGGGGATTAATACTTTTACAAGGCACTGTATCTGTAATGATATGGCTGTAGTGAGAGGGTGAGGGTAGGGTATCTTAGGTAGATGGCTACATTGAAATAGGAAACATCCATTAGCTATGTTTGTTGATGATTTGTGGGCCCCTATGCCAACCAGATGTACTGCTTACTTAAACACACAGAGGTGGTAATGATGATAGGACTTCTGACTAAAACCGCTAAGACTGACAATAAACTTAGAAACTGTAATGTAATGGTTTACTGTAACGCCCTAATGTTCAAGATGCTCCAAAGACCAAGCTCTGGGCAGGACAAATTCCATGCCTGAAAACCAAGTCACATGAGTTATATGTTTAAAACTGTGAGACAGAAGACTAGGACTTGCTATTTAAACTGAACACAAGCCAAAAAGGCCACTCAAGATTAAGGCTAAAGAGTAAGCCGCATACTAACCTTTCCCTGACTTTCTGCAAATGCTTACTAAAGGCCCCCACCAGAGGGCAATGCTTAATTCCTGTCCTAGAGCGGAAATTCTTGTTTAGGTTCCACCTCTGAAGAATGACGCAGGCTGCTAATACTTATTCACGAATTGAGGGTTGGAACGTTGCGGTGATTTCCACATGGTGGAGAAATAACAACAAGTAGGGCATTGACAGCTGTCAGTGTAGCTAGCTAGCATATATAGCAACCTAATGCTATCTGTTTCTGTTGTTTTTACTACACCATATTCAAAAGATTAGCTACCTGGCTAGGCTATCACACATGGAAAAATACTATAGTGTATACTATGTTAGGAATACTATAGTTCACTGTAGTGTTTTGCAGACTGAAGTATGGTATACTGTAGTATTTACTATAGTTTTTTTGCGGACTGTGGTGTACCGTAGTATTTACTGTAGTGTTTTGTTATTATCTTTAATATATACGTGGGGGGCTTTCTCCTTGAGAAAACCTACTGGATAAATACTAAAAGAACAAATGTTCCATTACAGACAGACAGACAGGCAGGCAGGCAGGCAGGAATAAAGAAAGTAATAAAGGAAGGACTGGGGTCTGTACATTCAGTGCTTCAGCTGTCTTCCATAACTGTAGGGAACACTATATATGGCCTATACTTGGCATGTAGGTTTCTCACTTACGGGTGGCACATATTAGGATATGGGGGAGAGGAATMGYTAGGGTATATGCTAATTAAATACTGTAGTATTTACTATAGTTAAAAAATATATGTTTTTGCGGACTGTAGTGTTTTTGCGGACATTTATTAAATATTTTGTGTGGATAATACTTTAGTATTTACTATAGTATTCTACAGTATACTACACAATTCTATACTAAGTACTACACATGGTTGAGGGATAGCCTACTACAGTGTGTAGTATAGTATTCTACTTAAGTGATAATGTCCGAGAAGCGGGTGTTTGGAGGACATATTGGCACGGATGTTGGGCAAACCGTGCAAATATATCCTCCAAACACCGGTGTCTCGGGCATTATCACAACGGGTTACCAACATTTTCAAATAATGATTTATATATTTGAATAAAAAAAAACATTTTGATTAATTTATTCATATTATTTCATCCTTCCACAAGATATAGTCCTGAAACAAATCTAGGGTTGCTACCCAAGCCGGCTGGTCGTTCGTTCTATTGGTTCAGTTGCCAGAGACGCGACCCAGTCATTTAGTCTTTTTGTTCTGTATCTATGGACGTTCAGTCGTTCGTTCTAAATGTACCATTGCCATACTGGCTGGCAACGTTCTCATCCAATGCTTGCTAGCAAGCCAACGACAGCTAACTTACAGTCAGGTCAAATAGTGCAGCCAGAATAACAAAAGTAGCTGCATTTGCATTTGTTTAAGCTGTTTTCTAGTGACATTTATTTGGATACATCCATAACAATGAGCTAATGAGGCGTTATTTTGCCTGGCATAGAAAATGTGCTCTCTCGTCAGGATGCTGTTGTTCAGGGGAGCTAGCCAACAACACAGCTCACACAATCAATTCAAACTAAAGCTGGAAAGTCTACAAACTAGCTGCACCGTTTCGTTTTACCTTCTTCAATTTACATTTATACGTTGTATATATTCATAAAAATGATGCCAGCTGATTCATGATTTAGACTGGCTGAGAAACGTTGCATGCCTGTCTGTCTCGTCCCGACTCCCGACATGTTCATTACTATGGGACAGCTGGAGATCGAATTTGAATATTTAAACAATGTTGCAAATGCCGAAAAGACAGAGAGCAAGGTTTATACAAATCTCCGCTGTTGAAAACTAAATGTTAGTCTAAAATAAATGTGTGATAATGTCTAGATGTATTTTATTGTGGATATCAAGTTTATAAATTACCTGGCTAGGCTGATGAGACAGTGGATTGCGCAGTCAGATGGAACAGAGTAAATAGGAATTTTAACGTCATAGATTTAGCCGGTGGTAACTTTTGGAATAGACACCGTCTGGAATGCAGTTTTAACCAATCAGCATTCAAGATTAGACCCAGCCGCTGTATAAAGAATACTACAGTTTACTCTAGAATTCTATAGTAAACTGTAGTATTTTGTATGTGGGATAGCTGGTTCTGGAGCAGGATTTGTCATATGCATTTAGGGAAAACTTCGCCACAGATGGATAGGGGAAACCAGCATCTATTGTTATCTCCAAAGTTGTGTCATCTTACATATTGCAGATGCAAATATGCCATAGAAATAGAAGGTATAAAATGAAGCTCCGGTAATATGCATAGCCTAACTACTGAACGGTTTGGACTAGAGACACGTGTTTCTACATTGTAATTGACACAGAGAAACCTTTGGTAGGCTGCTGGCAGGATATTCGGCTGCAATGCTATACTGGACTCGCTAAATGTACAGTAGCCCTTAGGGTGCTAAGCAACTAACAGGTCCAGAACAAATGCTAAGTCAGCCAGTGCTCATACCATGGTAGGCTACAATGACTTTGCTCATGATGCACGCCGCAAATTACATGTAACAACACTGCGAGCTCATCGGACATGTAATGAAACACCAATACAAATGTAACAACAGCACACAAGTTTGTGGAATCTTCTTTCGCGGATGCCTTTCCATTATAGGATACACACTTGTGGATTCTAGCTGAACCAATCAAAGGAGTGGGCATCGTCTTTCAGCAACAAAAAAATTAAGTGAATTCCGCTCCAGTCTGCGTTTAAAGGTTCCTTACGTATCAACAGGTGCTCGGGGAGTATCCATGACCCTTTGTGATACAGCAGGGGGCGGAAGTTCAAATGTGTTCAAATCTCTTTAGGGCATCTACAGGACTCAGCCCCCTTGATGGTTTGCACATAGTGTTGAGCAGGGGCACAACTTTCACTGGGGACGGCGGGGGGGAAGTCCTCCCCCCACTTATAAAACCAAAGTTGTGCCCATGGTGTTGATTGTGTGCTGTTGGACATGTTGTGGTGAGGAAGGAAGCACCTCAGACACCATCCTGGCCTCAGAGCCYTACAAAATATACTTTACATATTTCTGAGCACCTCCAAGACATATGACACCTACTAATGGTCTAGTTACTTTAGCRAGAAACGAAAGTAGGGAGGTTGGTGAGGGAGGATGGGTAGGCGTAATCCGTGACGGTCTAGAAATCCAAAGGTTGAATGTTCGAGATGCGTCGGGGACAACTGTAGCATTTTAGCTAACCCTTCCCCTAACCCTTATTCAAAACTTAACCCATGCTATGTAAATTGTCATTTTAGTTTTCCTAACCGCCAATGTAAATTCTCCCTGTAATTCTCCTTTGTTATGGCGCAACAAGCAACCTGGTCTCAGATAAAGATGTGTAATACTATACATCCTCCAAGAGGAATGATAAGTTACTTCATCSAATTCGTATGCTATTGTACGACCGGGTAAGATGTATGATACTATACGTCCTCTGATTTGTATGATATTGATATTGTATCCATTCATTATGTAACCTAACGTAATTGAACATATCATACTAAATGGATTGCCACATATTTACATTCAGATTAACACAAATTGTCCTGAGACCACGTTGCAGACACAGCTTGCCCTGGCAGTATCCGTAAGACTTCATTAAACAGGAGGAATTCAGGATCAGTCTCAGTGAGTACAGAGACGTCTGTGGATAATGGGTTTAAATATGCCCAAAACAGCAGTTTGTGTCCTGCTAATTTCTATATAAGGCAATGTGGAAAATAAAATTATACATTAGTATACACTTGCCAAAAGTGAATGAGGAGCGATGTGGATGTCTGTATCTGTTGTTATTGTTAAGGTTCACTGAATGTTTAAAAGGAAGGATTGACCATTGCTCTCTGGGCCATGACATTTAGCCTGATGCCTTTGATACATTTTGAGCTGTAACAATCCCAGGGCCTCCAATCCTCCAATCACCAGTCACTCCCTCAACCATGAAGCCAGTGTGATGCTGTATTTAGACAAAAAATATACACTCCAAGCAGGAGAGATAACATTAAAAACACTTATCACAGAGAGAGAAAACAGAGAGAACCATAATGTAGCTTCATTCCCATATCTGAGAAGAACTGGGCTGGACGGAATGTGCTGTAGCTGTGTCTTTCTATTACATATTTTAAAGCTCCTATAGGTTAATGTAACCTAAGCTCCTATGATTACATACTTCTTCAATAAACTATCATGACTATTATTGTTATCAAGAAAACTGTCATCATCCATGTTTTGTAATAAACTAAATGGTACTCTACAATATGTTATGGAAACAGTACTGCATTATGACAGTGCTGCTGATTAAAAAATATTTCACATGTAAACATTACAATGATGGTTTGTCCTTGAGAACATTTCAGTCATTCTAGAATTTGAGAAAATGCACCAACAGCAGCAGAGAGAGAAGTTTACACAATAATGTCTGTATCATGGCAATAATGATAAGATATCAAAACATGTGGAGTACTCACAAATTCCAATTGTAAATCCACTTGAGCCCAACCCTGCTGMACAGGCAATCAATAACAAGCTGGCAAAGCAGAAAACCCAGACACAACATCATACCAGCCAGGCCTGGTCTCTCACCTGTGTGCACACATTTTGATCCCAGGCCATGCCAGGCTGACGCTGGTGTCAGTGCAGCCTATGATGGAACTACAACCTGCTCTATGTCGTCCGTCCTTGTGTGACATGCTGTCAGACATCTGTCCCTGTTGCTGGCATGTGACCTACAGTCGCCCAGCTGCAGATCCATATGACCAGATGGTGTTTGTGTTTACCTGCATGGTCCTGTCCTCATTACAAGCTCTTCTGGCTCCACCATATAGGACATTATTTTATTTGTATTTTATTTCACCTTTATTTAACCAGGTAGGCCAGTTGAGAACACATTCTCATTTACAACTGRGACCTGGCAGTTATACTTAAAATACTATACCATCCAACAGTTAAAATCCCTCAGATATCAGTTTATTCACCAAAGCTGAAATTGTACTGTAGCTGTAATGAGAGTAGAGGGCCTGACTTGGACTAGCTCTGAAGGTGCTGCTATCACAATCAGTTGTGGCACATATATGCTGAATGTACAAAACATTAAGAAAACCTTCCTACTATTGAGCTAGCCCTCAGAACAGCCTAAATGTGTCAGGGAATGGACTCTACAAGGTGTTGAAAGCATTCCACAGGGATGCTGGCCCCTGTTGAGTCCAATGCTTCCCACAGTTGTGTCAAATTGGCTGGATGACCTCTGGGTGGTGGACCATTCTTGATACACACAGGAAACTGTTGAGCATGAAAAACCCAGCAGCATTGCAGTTCTTGACAAAAACCGGTGTGCCTGGCACCTACAACCAAATCCCGTTCAAAGGAACTTAAATCTTTTGTCTTACCCATTCACCCTCTGAAAGGCACATACACACAATCCATATCTCAATTGTCTCATAAGGGATCATATCTTTCACCTGGATTCACCTGGTCACTCTGTCATGGAAAGAGGTGTTCTTAATGTTTTGTACACTCAGTGTACAGTAGATGTGTTTCTCCACTAGGGGGCAGAATCAGTAGTCTCAACAGAGTTCAATCTGATAATGCATAAATCTGAATTTGTATGAATGTACTGTCCTGAGGTGTACACTGCCCCTGAGCACTGATCTAGGATCAGGTTCATGGAGTGGTTATCATATTTGTTTACTTTCAGTAAACAAAAACAACTGTCTAGTCAGGATCTTGACTTACCAAGGAACTACCTCAACTTTTCCAAGTCCTCAAGGGAGTCGACAGTGGGTTAACAGCAACACTGACTGTGTCGTTATCCATTATCAAGGGGCAATGCTGAAGGGCCTMTRACCAGCATGTGGCTGTCCTACTACATGTGTCAGGTTCTAAATCAACATTACAGGTTTTAAATATGCACACTCTCTTGGGTAGTTCCCTCTGTCTCTTCCAATGAACTAGTCCTGAATACCTCTGACAATCCTTCTGTTTTGACTGCTCTTTCATCTTATCTAGAAAGCAGTGTGTTAAGGGACTCATATAGGGTACTGCACTGAGGCAATGTGTCAGCCACAAGACTTGATTGTGTAAGATATATACATTTATATACATGTTTTAAATGGCCAATGATGACACTGCGTCCTTTCAATATTGAAATATGTAGTAATACTATTCAGAGGGTATAATGCAAACATAATTATAACGTTGTGTAATTATCATGATATACTCACAATGTGGGTGTGGACGTGTTTAACAAAAACACAACAAACAAACATTTCACCAACTGGGGACATTTTGTTAGTCCCAACAAGGTCAAATGCTATTTCTAGGGGGTTTAGGGTTAAGGTTAGATTTAGTGTTTGGGTTAGAATTAGAATTAGGTTAGGGTTAGGCGCTAGGGTTAGTTTTAGGGTTAGGGTTAGGAGCTAGGGTTAGGTTTAGGTTTAGATTTTCGGGTTAAGGTTAGGGTTAAGGTTAGGGTTAAGGGTAAGGAAAAATAGGATTTCGAATGGGACTGAATTGTGTGTCCCCACAGGTTAGTTATACAAGACTGTGTTTGTGTGCATGTGTGTGTGTAACTGAATGCATAACACTGATCTCTAATGGGAATGATGCAGGTAACCAGTCCTGCTCCTGGCGGTTTCAACCAGGCAATATCAAGGTGAGGGTTAAAGTTAGAATTAGTGGTTAGAAGGTGCCATGGTTGTGTACTTCCTAGCAACCCTGCTCTCCCGTCCGGAGCCTCTGCTAACAGCCTGTGTCGTCTGGGTAACCTGAGCACCCTGAGGTGTGAAACCAGAGCACCAGATCACCGGACCAGGGTCCAAATCYATTTGACAAAAAAAAGTCCAACCTCTTTGTCTCAAACCTTATTATGGGGTAGAGGCATAGAGGCACTTTCTCAYGATGCTTAATAAAACCTGAGGAAAATCAAACAGGACTCTGAATGGAAAGGTCAAATGACCACTGGTGGTAAGGAGACACTTGGCCAGGGCAAAACACAACATAACATTCTAAACCCAGGTCAGCCAGCATGTAGGCATACAGTAGGATGCTTTATGAACGCCGTGTTTCCCGCTATCTATTGCTGTTCACTGGACCCTATGATTACTTGGRTACATAGCTGATGCCTGCTGGACTGTTCATTAATCACGYTACTCCATTTTGTTTATTTTGTTTATCTGTCGGCACCAGCCTCAAACTCAGGCCTTGTGTGTAGTTAACTGACCCTCTCTGTCCATTCATCGACATTGTACCTGTTGTTGTCTTAAGCTGATTAGTTGCTGTCTTACCCATTGTTGTCTTAGCTAGCTCTCCCAATCAACACCTGTGATTGTTTTCTGCCTCGCTTTATGTCTATCTCTAATGTCAATATGCCTTGTATACTGTTGTTTAGGGTAGTTATCATTGTTTTATTTTACTGCGGAGCCCCTGGTCCCACTCAACATGCCRCAGATAGCTCTTTTTTCCCACCTCCCACARATGAGGTGACCTCACCTAGTATAACTAGTGCCTCCAGAGATGCAACCTCTCTTATCGTCACTCAATGCCTGGGTTTACCTCCACTGTACACACACCCTACCATATCCTTGTCTGTACATTATGCCCTGAATCTATCCTACCATTGCTCAGAAATCTTCTCCTTCTATTCTCTGTCCCCAACGCACTAGACAACTAGTTTTGAWAGCCTTTAGCCGTACCCTCATCCTACTCTTCCTCTGTTCCTCGGGTGATGTAGAGGTTAATCCAGGCCCTGTGTGTCCCCAGGTGCTCTCTTTTGTTGACTTCTGTAACCGTAAAAGCCTTAGTTTCATGCATGTTAACATCAGAAGCCTACTCCCTAAGTTTGTTTTACTCACTGCTTTGTTTTACTCACTCCGCCAACCCTGATGTCCTTGTCGTGTCTGAATCCTGGCTTAGGAAGGCCACCAAATATTCAGAGATTTCCAACATTTTCCATCAAGATAGAACTGCCAAAGGGGGATGAGTTGCAATCTACTGCAGAGATAGCCTGCAAAGTTCTGTCATACTTTCCAGGGCTATGCCCAAACAGTGCTTCTAATTTAAAAAATAATCTCTGCAGAAATAAGTGTCTCACTGTTGCCTCATGTTATAGACCCCCCTCAGCTCCCAGCTGTGCCCTGGACACCATATGTGAATTGATTGCCCCCCATCTATCTTCAGAGTTCGTTCTGTTAGGTAACTTAAACTGGGATATGATTAACACCCCGGCCGTCCTACAATCTAAGCTAGATGCCCTCAATCTCACAAAAATGATCAAGGAACGCACCATGTACAACCCCAAATCCGTYAACATGGGCACCCTCATGGGCACCTAATATCTTATCCTTGCCCTCCAAATACACCTATCCTATTTTCATTCAGGATCTCAGCGATCACTGTCTCATTGCCTGCATCCGTAATGGGTCCGGGGTCAAACGACCACCCCTCATCACTGTCAAACGCTCCCTAAAACACTTCTGCGAGCAGGCCTTTCTAATCGACCTGGCCCGGGTATCCTGGAAGGATATTGACCTCATCCCGTCAGTAGAGGATGCCTGGTTGTTCTTTAAAAGTAAATTCCTCACCATCTTAAGTAAGCATGCCCCTTGCAAAAAAATGTAGAACTAAGAACAGATATAGCTCTTGGTTCACTCCAGACCTGACTGCCCTCGACCAGCACAAAAACATCCTGTGGCATACTGCACTAGCATCAAATAGTCCCCGCGATATGCAACTTTTCAGGGAAGTCAGGAACCAATACACACAGTCAGTTAGGAAAGCAAAGACTCGTTTTTTCAAACAGAAATTTGCATCCTGTAGCTCTAACTCCAAAAAGTTTTGGGACATTGTAAAGTCCACAGAGAATAAGAGCACCTCCCAGCTGCCCACTGCACTGAGGCTAGGAAGCACTGTCACTACTGATAAATCCACGATAATCGAGAATTTCAATAAGCATTTCTCTATGGCTGGCCATGCTTTCCACCTGGCTACCCCAACCCCGGTCAACAGCTTCGCACCCCCCGCAGCTACTTGACCAAGCCTCCCCAGCTTCCCCTCACCCAAATCCAGATAGCAGATGTTTTGTAAGAGCTGCAAAACCTGGACCCATACAAATCAGCTGGGCTTGACAATCTGGACCCTCTCTTTCTAAAATTATCCGCCGCCATTTTTTCAACCCCTATTACTAGCCTGTTCAACCTCTCTTTCGTATTGTCCGATATTCCTAAAGATTGGAAAGCTGCTGCGGTCATCCCCCTCTTCAAAGGGGGTGACACTCTAGACCAAAACTGTTACAGACTTATATCCATCCTGCCCTGCCTTTCTAAAGTCTTCGAAAGCCAAGTTAACAAACAAATCARTGACCATTTCAAACCCCACCGTACCTTCTCCACTGTGCAATCCGGTTTCCGYGCTGGTCACAGGTGCACCTCAGTCATGCTRAAGGTACTAAATGATATCATAACCGCCATCGATAAAAAAACTGTGCAGCCGTCTTCATCGACCTGGCCAAGGCTTTCGACTCTGTCACACACAGTATTCTTATCGGCAGACTCAACAGCCTTGGTTTCTCAAATGACTGCCTCGCCTTGTTCACCAACTACTTCTCAGATAAAGTTCAGTGTGTCAAATCGGAGGGCCTGTTGTCCGGACCTCTGGCCATCTCGATGGGGGTACCACAGGGTTAAATTCTTGGGCCGACTCTTTTCTCTGTATATATTAATGATGTCGATCTTGCTGCGGGTGATTCCTTGATCCACCTCTATGCAGACGACACCGTACTGTATGCATCTGGCCCTTCTTTGGACACTGTGTTAACAAACCCCCAAACGAGCTTCAATGCCATACAACACTCCTTCCGTGGCCTCCAACTGCTCTTAAACGCTAGTAAAACTAAATGCATGCTTTTCAACCGATCGCTGCSCGCACCCGCTCGCCCGACTAGCATCACTTCTCTGGACGGTTCTGGCTTAGAATATGTGGACAACTACAAATACCTAGGTGTCTGGCTAGACTGTAAACTCTCCTTCCAGACTTACATTAAGCATCTCCAATCCTAAATTAAATCTAGAATCGGCTTCCTATTTCGCAACAAAGCCTCCTTCACTCACGCTGCCAAACACACTTTWMTAAAACTGAKTATCCTACCGATCCTCGACTTCGGCGATGTAATTTATAAAATAGCCTCCAACACTCTACTCAGCAAACTGGATGCAGTCTATCACAGTGCCATTCATTTTGTCACCAAATCCCCATATACTACCCACCACTGCGACCTGTATGCTCTCGTCGGCTGGCCCTCGCTACATATTCGTCGCCAGACCCACCGGCTCCAGGTCATCTATAAGTCTATGCTAGGTAAAGCTCCGCCTTATCTCAGTTCACTGGTCACGATAACAACACCCACCCGTAGCACACGTTCCAGCAGGTATATCTCACTGGTCATCCCCAAAGCCAACACCTCATTTGGCCGCCTTTCCTTCCAGTTCTCTGCTGCCAATGACTGGAATGAATTGCAAAAATCGCTGAAGTTGGAGACTTATATCTCCCTCACTAACTTTAAGCATCAACTATCTGAGCAGCTTACCGATCGCTGCAGCTGTACACAGCCCATCTATAAATAGCCCATCCAACTACCTACCTCATCCCCATATTGTTTTTATTTACTTTTTTGCTCTTTTGCACACCAGTATTTCTACTTGCACATCATCATCTGCACATCTATCACGCCAGTGTTAATTTGCTAATTTGTAATTACTTCGCTACTATGGCCTATTTATTGCCTTACCTCCTTATGCCATTTGCACACACTGTATATATCATTTTCTATTGTGTTATTGACTGTACTTTTGTTTATCTCATATGTAACTCTGTTTTGTTMMTTTTTTGTCACACTGCTTTGCTTTATCTTGGCCAGGTCGCAGTTGTAAATGAGAACTTGTTCTCAACTGGCCTACCTGGTTAAYTAAAGGTGATTTTATTTTTTATTTTTTAAGTAGGGGCTAGGTCCAGTGCTTACAGAAGGGATTTGGCCCAGGAATCCTCTACTGTAACTGGGATTTCTGGATAACGTGGTCATTTTGYGAAAGGTACCAGAATTTTGCAACCCTAGTACTGAGACAGACCTGTTATAGGACAGGTTGAGCCTGCTTGGATTTGATTGTCCACTTATAGAGGCACGGCATGAACCTCGATACACTCCTGGGGCAGGAAAATTAAGAGGATAAAGTTATGGACACTCATAAGCACTGGAGATTAATACAGAGCTTACTGTGGGTTATTCAGACAGTATGAGTTGACTCATCAATGAGAGAGGGGCTTATGCAGTGTGTGGCTGTAACTATAGAGGGATTTTATTCCACGCTAAGCTCATTTAAAACTTGACTCTATTGTTATTGGCACAGGCTTTTCTTCTTATACCTTCTTAGAGAGCCCCCTGGTAATTGTAATACTGCTTAGAGCAACTCTGTTGTACTTCAAAGAAATGAGAGAAAGCATTAATATAAAGAGCAATGTATTGCAAAAAAGTGATTATTTTCTATTATAACTATTCAATTTTTACAAAAATGTATTCCATTTACCATGAAAAAAAGAAACATCTTTAGACATTATCATGACTGAAGCCTCTATTTTGATCACGTCACAAAAAAAAATGTGTATCATAGTACATTATACAATCAACAGATATTATGTATTTTCCATGTGAGGACATGTATTATTTATACTTTTTCATATTCACAGAACATMTTAGAGTTGGGAGTACATGAGGAACACCCTGTGTTCAGATTTAGGAGAAACCTCAAAACCTCCATCCCCCCCAACTCTCCATTTCCATGCAAGACACAGAATTCACCCCATACCCCACCAMTGGATTAACAGAAAAGCCCCCACCCCAGTAATGCCAGGTTGTGGGTTGGTGGGGGGACTCAAGACAGTAAGGGCCTTGTCACCACACCAAGCCTTAGAAGGCCTCACCTAGCAACCGTAGACGGCAACACAATAACCTTTCACACAGCCGACAGGACGTCCAAAAGGCCCTTTTGAACGGAGCTCAGTTCACCCCTGTGAAGAGGCTGTGCTGCAGTGCTTCATTATGAACAACCATGCCTCTGGAGCCCTGCCAGAGGAGGGAGGGAGGGAGGAGGGGAGGGAGGGAGGAGGGAGGGAGGAGGGAGGGAGGGAGGGAGGGAGGAGGGAGGGAGGGGAGGGAGGAGGGAGGGAGGGATGTGGGGAGGAGAAGGATGAAGCAGTTACAGGATGGAGTAGAGGTATGGGGAAGAAAGGGGAATAAAGGTGAGGAGGATGAAGGAGGAAGATGAAGAGAGGAATGGATAGGAGTAAATTGAGTAAGAGGAGTAGAAGTGAGAGGGATGGAGGAGGAATGGAGGGGAGAGAGGGACAGGACACCAATGGAGGAGTGTTTCAGTTCTGTTGTCACTGTGCCAGTGGCCTTCAACTGTTTATAGACCCCAGACCGGTAATGTCCATTTAAAATCAATGAGGAGAGACACTAATGACGTCACAAGCATGGTGGGCGGATYTGATCAAATTATCAGGGTCTGATGTATCGTCTGAACCGATTTCTGCCCCCCCCCCTCTCTCTCTGCAGAAGGCGTACAACATCAACCAACAGCAGCAGCGTGTGAAAAGCGGAAAGCACCGGAATGGCACAGGTACGTCTGGCCTTCTAAGTGTCATGAAACAATAACAGGTCTGGGAAGTAAAGCCAAGCACCTCTGAGTTACCATCCTGTGTTATCAGCCTTTCCATGTACATAGAAGAGTAATGGACCTGGGCCTCCACTCACCTGTCTTCCACACACTTGGCACATTGGACTGTTTACTGGTCTGGTTACAGTGTTTGTGTTATGCATGAAAACATGTTTTAAAGGGTCCAAATCATCCAGCAAGAACCTTAAGAGTCTTACAAGAGTCTTARAATTCAGGACCTGTACTAACATGATAAACTCTGATTACGTCGATTTTGTGAAATAAAATGACCTATGTGGTACTCAACAGAGACTTAAGAGTCCAACATTAAGTCAACATGTCTTGGAGAGTTTTCTTCAGAGTGCTAAAGAGATTTATTTTTAATCCTAATCCCATGTCTCACTTTGTTGAAAAACMAAGGATATGTTTAATGAAAAGCAATATTCATAACTGTAACAAATAAGTCAGTGAACAACTTGTCACCCAGTTATCTTTTCCATAGTGGTAAGTAACCCTTTCTTTGTCAGGAGAAAAATATCACAGTGATACTGATAACCCTATGGGTGATGGCAGGCAAGCTCATCATCTCTGTGTAGCCTAGCTAATGCTGTATACATTCTACATCCCCTTAAAGCAGAGGCATTGGAAAAGTCATGTGGAGATGAACAGCCCAGTGTGCTCTCGCAGTACAGCCAGCCTGTCTACTGTACTACACTCTGCTGAGTATGAAAGCACCCAGATGATTTATGGTTAATATGAGCATTGGGCCAGAGAGCTTAAACTCTCTGCTAATCCTACCAGCTATAGACCATTGAGGATCAGAGAGAGGAGGAGAGATGGAGAGAGACAGTGGGGGGGGGGAGAATAAGGAAATAGAGAGAGGGGGGTAGTGGAAGAGAAAGAGAGAAAATAGTGAGAAATAATTTTTAAAAAAAAGAGAGAGAGTAGGGGAGAGGGAAAGGGAACGTGAGAGGATAGAGGAAAAGAAAGAGAGAGACAGAAGATAAAAAATGTGTAAGAGAGAGCATGAGAAAGAGAGAGTGAGAGGGGGAGCGAGAGTATCTAACAGCATGTTAGAGAGGGAAGGGAGAGGCAAAAGAGAGAGTAATAATATTAGAGGGAGAGTGAGAGAGCACAGAGGGGAGGGGAGGAGAGAGGGAGGGAGGGGCGGGGCAGTGGAATGCCCAGGGTCATGTGACTGTTTACTCTAGCCTGGGCACAGAAGTTTAAAGGAGTGCTGCACCAGCCCTGCCTCTGACGGGCTTCTACACAGATACATTTAGGTTTCAGAGACAGGACACACAGAGACACCCGGACAGAGAGAGAGAGAGAGAGACAGACACAGAGAGAGGCATGGCACAGAGAGTCACCCACAGCCACAGCCTGTTCCCTCCTGGCCAGTCTGGGAGGCCCAGGGACGTGCTGGTCAAGTCAGGTAAGACCCATGCAAAGCCAGACTCCACTCTGTCACTATGGCAGAACAGCAGGGCTGACAGAGGAATCAGCAGAAGCCAGATTTTGCAGGACAGTGTTTTCTATGTTATAGACTTTGTTTATTTAGGGGAAAGGGAAATTGTGCAAGTACAGAGAAGGTAGTGAGATCTGTACAGTATGTTGATAATACAACATGGTTTCGCAAGGACAGTGGGATGTATTATTGAGGTTAGCTGGTGGGAACTTTGTAGATACTATATGTTGTTGTCGATTTCTATTTATGGGTGAGAACGTGTTTCAGACAAATCTAAGAGTGTTCATTGGCAGTGCCTAGAACAGACAAACATGGAGCGAAAAAATATACTCGAAGTTGTGACATAAAAAGCATTAGATCAGTTTCACAGAAAATCACTTGTGGACAGCTAGCTTATATCTATGACTGATGCATTGGCACAGCAGCACAGATTGTCATGTTAACAGTTTGGGAACGATGTGCTGGACACACCAAGGTGCCACAAAGCTCTCTGACTTCACATGGCAAGATGATGACAGCATAGCATTTGTAATCACTTAATTTGATTATTTTCTAATCCMTAATCCTTGAATAAAGTGTTAAAAAAAAWWAWWAAAAATTCAACTTTGTTTAACCAGGTAGGCCAGTTTAGAACAAGTTCTCATTTACAACTGCGACCTGGCCAAAATAAAGCAAACCAGTGTGACAAAAACAACAGCACAGAGTTACACATAAACAAACGTACAGTCGATAACAGAAAAAGCTATGTACAGTGTGTGCAAATGTAGAAGATTAGGGAGGTAAGGCAATAAATAGGCCATTGAGGCYAAATAATTACAATTTAGAATTAACACTGGAGTGATAGACGTGCAGATGATGATGTGCAAGTAGAGATACTGGGGTGCAACAGAGAAAAAATAAATGACAATATGGAGATGAGGTAGTTGGGTGGGCTATTTACAGATGGGCTATGTACAGGTGCAATGATATGTAAGCTGCTCTGACAGCTGATGCTTAGTTAGTGAGGGAGATATAAGTCTCCAGCTTCAGTGATTTTTGCAATTCGTTCCAGTCATTGGCAGCAGAGAACTGGAAGGAAAGGTGGCCAAATGAGGAGTTGGCTTTGGGGATGCTGTTTATTTCAYATAGATTAATTCAGATAATGTCCAAGCAGAATTTTCATGTTTTGTACCCTTGAGAGTCTTGGGACATTAACATGTGCTCTGGGCAGAAAATCCTTACGTCCAATGTCCGTCATTTGGACAGTGCAGGGCCTCCTATGTGCACTTTAAACTGATCAATGGTTGCTCTGTTGTCATATATTGCTCAAACTGTATGAGACTTCCACCTTTCGCAACCTATTTTTCTGTGATTTCACTTGCAGTATCTGGATGTCTTGTTTATTTAAGTAGAATAACACTGGGTTCACCTCTGTGGTATAATGGCTGAGTTGTGATCAAGTCAAATAAACTGTACTGCCTGCCGGGCATGTTATCAGAGAGTGTGTGACCGACTGCCCTGCATGAGTATGGAAACAGTAACATACTCTACTTAAACATACACACCATGTACTTGGGTCCATTATTCAAGCAGAATGTGCGTACCGTTCTGTCTGTATCACTAATTCATCTAGTGACCCTGAGTGAATAATTTGCTTAATTCAACTCTACAGTCACAATTCTAAGTAGTGTACTGTATGATTCTGATGGCCTGTCTGGTTAGGCTTAACATCCGTCTTCCTTGGCTGCTGCTGATACGAGGTTAGACCCCTGCCTTTTTTAATGATAATGACTTCATGGAGCCTCAGTCTGAATTTCATGGTGTGTCGTCAATCTGTATTCACAGTGTATTCTGGGAAAACAACTCTCCCACCCTGCKCCGTGGGAGCCCGCGTTGCCACGACGACAACCAGTGTTCTGTTTGTATACAATCTGAGAACTCTTTCGCTCTGATTTMTCCTCCCAAGGTGCGTAGCGTCAGAAAGAATAAATTCCCTACCCAAGCCATCTGCATACACTTCCTAGAATACCAGGGAAGTAAATCTCACTGAAAAACATTAGAATGTGCCTTGGTTGAAAATCATAAGGAAATAATTGAWTGACAGGCCAAGCCATTTCACCTTAATTTCCCAAAGTAATATATAATCAAACAATGTGTAGCCTGCTTTCACTGCAATAACCACTTCCTCAGGATAACATAACTTAATATTGGCAAAGAAAGCATTTAAAAGAACAAACAGCGACTCAAACTACATTGCCATAAAATGGTTTGCTGTAGATTGTGGGAGGATGGGGACTGAAAGGGCTCATGTTTCTCTAGCCACTGTAGCCTGAGCCTGCTCTCCTGCTACAGACACCAAGAGGAAAATATTATTTCCCATGCTCTTCAAGGGTTATCAGAGAACACTCTAAACGCATTGTCACAATGCAACTGGATGATGGACTCAGGGCACAGAGGTACAATTAACTTACCCAGGGTACATTGAGATGACATCTAGCTTGGTCTAAATGTCAAATCAATACCACCACAGTCAGGATTATATGACTGAAGAGCTACTGAATTCACCTACGTGTCCGTCTCCCACGTGACACTCTGTATCTCTCTCTTGATCTTTCGAGAGAGTCTTGTCTATTTTACACACACACAGTACATACACAGTACACCCATAGAGAGCAATTCCTCTCACTGTATGAGTGGTTGTGTAGAGATGTGTAGAGATCCAGCAGAGAATTGGAGTACAGTAAGCTTCTTTAGAAATCGCTACTGCTTTAGAAACAGCCAGAGGTGGGACCAAGTCATTATTACTCGAGTCAGAAGCAAGTCTCAAGTCACAAGGTCTGAGTCTCAAGTTGAGTCCCAGGTGGTGAAGGTAGGAAACAACACCTCCACTTTGCTGAATCTCAACACAGGGGCCCCACAAGGGTGCGTCCTCAGCCCCGTCCTATACTCCCTGTTCACCCATGACTGCGTGGCCATGCATGCCTCCAACTCAATCATCAAGTTTGCAGACAACATAACAGTAGTAGGCTTGATTACCAACAATGACGAGACAGCCTACAGAGAGGAGGTGAGGTCCGTGGGAGTGTGGTGCCAGGAAAATAACCTGTCACTCAATGTCGACAAAACAAAGGAGCTGATCGTGGACTTCAGGAAACAGCAGAGGGAGCACGCCCCTGCCCACATCGACGGGACCGCAGTGGAGCAGGTGGAAAGTTTCAAGTTCCTTGACGTACACATCACTGAAGGTCTGAAATGATCCACCCACACAGACAGTGTGGTGAAGAAGGTGCAACAGTGCCTCTTCAACTTCAGGAGGCCGAAGAAATTTGGCTTGGCACCTAAAACCCTTACAAACCTTTACAGATGCATAATTGAGAGCATCCTGTCGGGCTGTATCACCGCCAGGTATGGCAACTGCACCACCCGCAACCGCAGGGCTGTTCAGAGGGTGGTGCGGTCTGTCCAACGCATCACCGGGGGCAAACTACCTGCCCTCCAGGACACCTACAGCACCCGATGTCACAGGAAGGCCAAAAAGATAATCAAGGAAWACAATCACCCGAGCCACTGCCTGTTCACCCCGCTATCATCCAGAAAGTGAGGTCAGTACAGGAGCAAAGCTYGGACCYAGAAACTGAAAAACAGCTTCTATCTCAAGGCCATCAGACTATTAAAAAGCCATCAGTACGCAGCTTCCACCCGGTTACGTAACCCTGCACCTTAGAGGCTGCTGCCCCATATACATAGACTTGAAATTATTGGCCAATTTAATAATGGAACACTAGCCACTTTAATAATGTTTACATATTTTTGTTTTACTCATCTCATATGTATATACTGTATTCTATTGTATTTTAGTCTATACCACTCCGAACATATTTATATTTTCGTTAATTCCATTCTTTTACTTTTGGATTGTGTGTACTGTTGTGAATTGTTAGATATTACTACACTGTTGGAGCTAGAAACACAAGCATTTCTTTACACCCGCAATAACATCTGCTAAACATGTGTATGTGACATATAAAATTTGATTTTGATTTGAAGTAGAATGGGTCAAGTCTCGAGTCAAGTCCAAGTCGTGAATTCTAAGAGCAAGTCCAGTCACACGTTTTCAAGTCTTAGGTCAAGTTTAAAAAAATCTGTACATACAACGACTTGTTCAACTACAAATCTTTGTCTAGTTATTGAGGCTACCAGATAGCCCTGTCATTCTTTTGTCTACAACGAATTTTGATTTGCCTATGTAGTTGTAAAATAGGGATCTTGTAGCAGTCGAAAGGGCATAAAATCAGCAGAAGGCAAGGCAGGTTGACATGTTCAGAGTGTAGAATTATTTACAAGTCTTGGTGATCCAATGGTGTTAGCGCCATTTCATACAAAATATACAAGTAGATTTACCAAATATACACGGGCAATAGCCCAAACTATATAGCCTCTGTATCAGGCTTAACGTGTCCTATCTGAACAAACACAGGTAGGGGGCTTGACTGTACAGCCTCCCCATGAGAAACCAAATTGAATCTGTCTAACAGGAGCTCAAACAGGTAGGCCTGCATAATATAAGCACTTGGCCCACAATAGACCATACAATAAAATAAAATAAAATAAAAAATAAAATCACATTTTATTTGTCACATGCACCTTATACAACAGGTATAGCCTTCACCTTACAGTGAAATGCTTTCATACAAGCCCTTAACCAATAATGCAGAAAAAACAAGTGTAAAAAAAGTTTACAAAATAAACTGAAGTAAAAAAGAAAATAGAAGAATAACAAATAATTGTAAGAGCAACATAATTGAGGTAATATGTACATGTAGGTAGAGGAAAAGTGACTGTGCATAGATAATAAACAGAGAGTAGCAGCAGAGTAAAAATGCAAATAGTCCGGGTAGCCATTTGGTTAGCTGTTCAGTAGCCTTAAGGCTTGGGGGTAGAAGCTGTTAAGAAGCCTTTTGAACCTTGACTTCGTGTTCCGGTACCGCTTGCCATGTGGTAGCAGAGAGAACAGTCTATGACTAGGGTGGCTGGAGTCTTTGGAAATGTTTAGGGCCTTCTTCTGACACCYCCTGGTATAGAGGTCCTGGATGGCAGGAAGCTTGGCCCCAATGATATACTGGGCCATACGCTCTACCCTCTGTAGTGCCTTGCGGTCAGAGGCCGAGCAGTTGCCATACCAGGCGGTGATGCAACCAGTCYGGATGGTCTCGATGGTGCAGGTGTATAACATTTTGAGGATCTGAGGACCCAAATAGTTTCAGTCTCCTGAAGGGCAATAGGTGTTGTCGTCCCCTCTTCATGACTGTCTTGGTGTGTTGGTGATGTGGACACCAAGGAACTTGAAGCTCTCAACTTGCTCCACTACAGCCTCGTCGATGAGAATGGGGGCATGCTCGGCCCTCCTTTTCCTGTAGTCTTGATCAGGTTGAGAGAGAGGTTGTTATCCTGGCACCACACTGCCATGTCTCTGACTTCCTCCCTATAGGCTGTCTCATCATTGTCGGTGATCAGGCCTACCACTGTTGTATCATTGGCAAACTTAATGATGGTGTCGGAGTCGTGCTTGGCCATGCAGTCATGGGTGAACAGGGAGTACATGAGGTGACTGATCACSCACCCTTGAGGGGCCCCTGTGTTGAGGATCAGCATGGCAGATGTGTTGTTACCTACCCTTAACACCTGGGGGTGGCCCATCAGGAAGTTCAGGATCCAGTTGCAGAGGGAGGTGTTTAGTCCCGGGGTCCTTAGCTTAGTGATGAGCTTTGAGGGAACAATGGTGTTGAACGCTGAGCTGTAGTCAATGAAGAGCATTATCACATAGGTGTTCCTTTTGTCCAGGTGGGAAAGGGCAATGTGGAGTGCAATAGAGATTGCGTCATCTGTGGATCTGTTTGGGTTGTAAGCAAATTGGAGGGGGTGGGAAAATGGTGGTGATGTGAGCCATGACCAGCCTTTCAAAGCACTTCATGACTACATACGTTAGTGCTARGGGTCGATAGTCATTTAGGCAGGCTACCTTGTCCTTTGGCACAGGGACTATGGTGGTCTGCTTGAAACATGTTGGTATTAAATACTCATTCAGGGACAGGTTGAAAATGTCAGTGAAGACACTTGCCAGTTGGTCAGCATATGCTCAGAGTGCACGTCCTGGTAATCTACCTAGCACTGTGGCCTTGTGAGTGTTGACCTGTTTAAAGGTCTTACTCACATCGGCTACAGAGAGCATAATCACACAGTCGTCTGGAACAGCTGGTGCACTCATGCATGCTTCACTATGCACATTTAAAGGCAATGTTTTCGTGCTCATGCTGATGTTGGTTGAATCGAACATTATTTTATTTTTTTTGTCCTTTAGCTTGTCTGGTAGGCTCGTGTCACTGGGCAGCTCACTGTGCATCCCTTTGTAGTCCGTAATAGTTTGCAAGCCCTGCCACATCTGACGAGCGTCGGAGCCGGTGTAGTAGGATTCAATCTTAGTCCTGTATTGACAATTTGGCTGTTTGATGGTTCGTTGGAGGGATTCCTTATAAGCATCCAGGTTAGAGTCTCGCACCTTGAAAGCGGCAGCTCTACCCTTTAGCTCAGTGGGGATGTTGCTTGTTATCCATGGCTTCTGGTTGGGGTATGTACTGTGGGGATGGCGTCATCGATGCACTTATTGATGAAGCCTGTGACTGATGTGGTGTACTCCTAAATGTCATCGGAAAAATCTGTGCTTGCAAAACAGTCCTGTAGTTTAGCATCTGCGTCATCTGACCACTTATGTATTGAGCGAGTCACTGGTACTTCCTGCTTTAGTGTTTGCTAGTAAGCAGGAATCAGGAGGATAGAGGTTTGGGCAAAAAAATTACAAATGGAGGGCAAGGGAGAGCTTTGTACGTGTCTCTGTGTGTGGAGTTAAGGTGGTCTAGAGTTTTTTTTTCCTCTGGTTGCACAAAAATATAGATGAAAACAATCTTGGTAAATAGTGTGGTCTACAGCTTATCATGAGATACTCATCTGAGCAAAACCACGAGACTTCATTAATATTAGATATCGTGCACCAGCTGTTATTGACAAATAGACACAGACCACCACCCTTCGTCTTACCGGAGGCAGCTGTTCTATCTTGCCGATGCATGGAAAACCCAGCCAGCCGTATGTTATCCATGTCGTCGTTCAGCAACGACTCGGTGAAACATAAGATATTACAGTTTTTAATGTCCTGTTGGTAGGATAGTCTTGATCGGAGCTCATCCAGTTTATTATCCAATGATTGCACGTTGGCTAATAGGACTGATGGTAGAAGCGGGTTACACACTCGCCGACAGCCRCCTGACCTACGACCCCTATATCCCTGTCTCTTCTTCATGGGGATTTGGGTCTTGTCCAGTGTCTGAAGTAAATCCTTTGCGTCCGACTCGTTAAAGAAAAAATCTTCGTACCAGTATGAGGTGAGTAATCGCTGTTAAGGATAGGGGGCAGCATTTTCACTTTTGGATGAATTGGTGCCCATAGTGAACTGCCTCCTACTCTGTCCCAGATGATAATATATGCATATTATTATTACTATTGYATAGAAAACARTCTGAAGTTTCTAAAACTGTTTGAATTATGTCTGTGAGTATAACAGAACTCATATGGCAAATTTCCAAACAGGAAGTGAGAATTCTGAGAAGGGTCGATGTGAAAGTCATCGCCTATTCAATTCCCTGTAATATATGGATATGTTTGCACTTCCTACGCCTTCCACTAGATTTCAACAGTCTGTAGAACGTGGAATGAAGCATCTAGTGTGATGTGGGGCCGGATGGCTGCTATTTGAGTCAGTGGTCTGGCAGAATGCTAGTTCCTGGTCACGCGCGCTAGTCATGGAATGACCATGTGTGCCATTACTTATACAGACATGAAGAAATGCTCCGGTTGAAACGTTATTGGATATATATGATAACAACATCCTGAAMATTGATTCTCTACTAAGTTTGACCAGTTTATTCGACTTGTAATATAACTTTTTGAAGTTTTCGTCCGACGTTTGCCTGCATCTGCTCCAGCGTTTGGACACGTGTACTACACATGCTAGCAAAAGTTGCGAATTGGACATAAGTAATGGACATTATCGAACAAAACAACGATTTATTGTGGAACTAGGATTCCTGGCATTCAAATCTGATGAAGATAATCAAAGGTAAGGGAATATTTATGATGTAATTTCATATTTCTGTTGACTCCAACATGGCGGAGACATTTTGTTAAATCTGAGCGCCGTCTCAGATTATTGCATGGTGTGCTTTTTACTAAAGTTTAAAAAAAAATTGACACAGCGGTTGCATTAAGAACAAGTGTATCTTTAATTYTATGTAAAACATGTATCATTCATCAAAGTTTATGATGAGTATTTCTGTTATTTGACGTGGCTCTCTGTAATTACTCCGGATATTTTTGAGGCATTTCTGAACATGGCGCCAATGTAAACCTAGATTTGTGGATATAAATATGCACATTATCGAACAAAACTTAAATGTATTGTGTAACATGATGTCCTATGAGTGTCATCTGATGAAGATTATCAAAGGTTAGTGATTCATTTTATCTCTATTTCTGCTTTTGTGTGACTATCGTTGGCTGGGAAAAATGGCTGTGTGTTTTTTGGGATATGGTGGTGATCTAACATAAATATATGTTGTGTTTTCGCTGTAAAACATTTAAAAAATCGGACACGATGGGTAGATTAACAAGATGTTTATCTTTCATTTGCTGTATTGGACTTGTTAATGTGCGAAAGTTACATATTTCTAAAAAATATTTTTGAATTCCGCGCGCTGCCTTTTCAGAGGAATGTTGGGGGGGGGGTTCCGCTAGCGGAACGTGTGTCCTTGAAAGGTTTTAAGATATCCAGAATCTCTTTTTGGTCATAGGAGACGGTGGCAGAAACATTATGTACAAAATGAGTTACGAATAACGCGAAAAGACACGAACAATAGCACAATTGGTTAGGAGCGCAGGCCACGTAGCCTATTTCTATACCCACTGAGGTGCACGCGCTCCTATTACGCACAACCATGAATGACAAGCGGCATAGGACACAGACACACGGAACTCCGATATTACCCGGAAAATATGAACAAAGGAAACCATACATTGAGTTAAATAAACATAGCTTCTACCTCATGAGTCTTGTGAACGTTCATGTGCACAATAAACGTTGCGCCCACTCAGTGGGTAAGAAATGGTTGGCTAYATTAAAATGTATTGTTGGTCTATCAAACATGAAACATAAATGTCTACGTGTTGCAATGCAAGGCACAGGAATGGAATGATGAAACGCTAGAAATGATTGTAGTATTAGATGGAATATAGATTTATCACATAGGGCCGATGCAAACGTGTGAAAGCAAGAACACACATTTCAACAAGAGAAATAGCACTCCCCATTGGCGGGAGTTTGGAGTGTGCAAGTGAAGAGCCMTGATGATGTGCCTATGATGTGTCTTCGCCACAGTAATAATTCATTTTAAACAAATTCCAAATGCAAGCTTCATAAGTACAAAAAAATGTATAATACCAGTAGGCCTATATTAGTAATTGTTGCCACATTGCTGATGAGCTTGCAAAGTAAACAGTTAATATTCTTGAATACCAAACKATTTTTGGAGCTGCAAATGTATTTATTATGGCACTAGCCAATCTGTTGCAGGTTTTTTTGCAAGGGCGATGCTGCGGCTACTGTCTCTGGCTGCATGTAGAGTAATCCAACTAGACTCTGTGCCACAAAATGAGTGACAAAACATTACAAAACCTGGCCAGATAAGTTCAAGTCATCAGTCTCAAGTCAATGTCGAGTCCTGAGTCTTGAGGCTCCGAGTCCAAGTAAAGTCTCATGTTATTTTATTTTCATCAAATTTGTGACTTGTGGACTGGTGTCCACAACTCTGGAAACTGCTCCCTCCATTTACCACCAAGGCTCACTATAGAAGGCATCTGTGATTACAGCGAGTCTGCATTGCTGGACCCGCACTCATAAAAAACAATGACTCTGGTTTTCTCTTTCTGTATGTCTCTTTGTATTACTTTCCATGTATCCCTCCCTCCTTTCCTGTGTTGCTCACTTACTTTCTATTAATTTGTTTATCCCACATCTCTCTCCCTACTGTATTTCCCTCTCTCTCATTTTAATACTTCTGTTATCTCCAGCTCTTTCTGTACTGCTCTCTTTCTTTTGAATACTATATCTCTCATCTTCTCCTTCTCTCTATTGTTTTCTCTCTTTCTATTACTTTCTATCTTTCCCTCTCGGTGAATTGCATTTTACCTGTGCTCTCCCTCTCATCTCTGTAGACTGACAGGCCCACTCTGTTCAGTGATTAATAATGCCCTTATAATCCTCAGACAAACTGGACCTCCTGGGTCATATACTTCTGCTGTTGTTCCTTACAAGTTACTGCAGGTTACTGCACTGTACACAGCTAAAATGCAAGACTGGCACGGTACTTGTCATCCTGCTGTTAGTGGCATTCTGTCCAAATGAGAATGAGGTAGATGAACAAAATGGCCCTAACTAGCATTTCAAACAATGGCCTGAATTCAATGACCTGTATTTCCACGGCAACCCAAGAGACACATTTATTTCTCCATCTAAAATGAGTTGATGTATGTCTTACTGTTTTCAATGCCCAACATCATCTCCTGTTGGTCCCAGTCCATTAACATCCTGTCACTAGCCCTGATTGGGAAATACTGAGACAAGACAACCACAGCTCATTTAATTTTCTGAAATATTAAGTAGCAGAGATGGTGTCTACTTGCACTTGCGAAAGAGAGTCATTGTTCTGAGCGAGCCTACTTGCGTATGACACCTGATCTCTCTCCAGAAACAGTCTGGCACGGATCAGGTGCCTCTTAATCTGTCTGTTCTGATGGAGAAAAAAAATGTGGGAAAAACAAAGGGCTGGGACATTAGGTACAGACAGTATAAACCCATGTCTTTGCTTTA
Organism: Salvelinus sp. IW2-2015; assembly: GCF_002910315.2. Classification (NCBI taxonomy): domain Eukaryota; kingdom Metazoa; phylum Chordata; class Actinopteri; order Salmoniformes; family Salmonidae; genus Salvelinus; species Salvelinus sp. IW2-2015. The sequence goes on from NC_036851.1 coordinate 20,695,166, forward strand.
TGTACACTATATACAGTACCAGTCAAAAGTTTGGACACTTCTAATTRAAGGGTTTTTRGTTATTTTTACTACTATTCTACATTGTAGAATAATAGTGAAGACATCAAAAGTATGAAATAACACATATGGAATCACGTAGGTACCAAAAAACTGTTAAACACATCAAAATATATTTTATATTTGAGCTTGTTCAACGTAGCCACCCTTTGCCTTGAAGACAGCTTTGCACACTTGGCATTCTCTCAACCAGCTTCATGAGGTAGTCACCTAGAATGCATTTCAATTAACAGGTGTGCCTTCTTCAAAGTCAATTTGTGGAATTTCTTTCCTTCTTAATGCGTTTGAGCCAATCAGTTGTGTTGTGACAAGGTAGGTGTGGTATACAGAAGATAGCCCTATTTGGTAAAATACCAAGTCCATATTATGCCAAGAACAGCTCAAATAAGCAAAGAAAAACGACAGTCTATCATTACTTTACGACATGAAAGTCAGTCAATTCCGAAAATGTCAAGAACTTTGTAAGTTTCTTCAAGCACAGTTGCAAAAACCACCAAGAGCTATGATGAAACTGGCTCTCATGAGGACCGCCACAGGAAAGGAAGACCCAGAGTTACCTCTGCTGCAGAGGATAAGTTCATTAGAGTTAACTGCACCTCAGATTGAAGTCCAAATAAATGATTCACAGAGTTCAAGTAACAGACACATCTCAACATCAACTGTTCAGAGGAGATTGCGTGAATCATGCCTTCATGGTTCAATTGCTGAAAAGAAACCACTACTAAAGGACACCAATAATAAGAAGAGACTTGCTTGGGCCAAGAAACATGGACTTTAGACCAGTGTAAATCTGTCCTTTGGTCTGATCAGTCCAAATTTGAGATTTTTGGTTCCAACCTCGTGTCTTTTTGGTTCAAACAACCGTGTCTTTGGGAGACGTAGAGTAGGTGAACAGATGATGTCCGAATGTGTGGTTCCCACCGTGAAGCATGGAGGAAGAGGTGTAATGGTGTGGGGGTGCTTTGCTGGTGACACTGTCTGTGATTTATTTAGAATTCAAGGCACACTTAACCAGAATGGCTACCACAGCATCGATACGCCATCCCATCTGGTTTGCTCTTAGTGGAACTATCATTTGTTTTTCAACAGGACAATGACCCACCACACCTCCAGGCTGTGTAAGGGCTATTTGACCAAGAAGGAGAGTAATGGAGTGCTGCATCAGATGACCTGGCCTCCACAATCACCCGACCTCAACCCAATTGAGATGGTTTGGGATGAGTTGGACCGCAGAGTGAAGGAAAAGCAGCCAACAAGGGCTTAGCATTGGTGGGAACTCCTTCAAGACTGTTGGAAATGCATTCCATGTGAAGCTGGTTGAGAGAATGCCAGATTGTGCAAAGCTGTCATCAAGGCAAGGGGTGGCTACTTTGAACAATCTCAAATATAAAGTATATTTTATTTGTTTAACACTTATTTGGTTACTCCGTGATTTCGTATGTTATTTCATAGTGTTGATGTCTTCACTATTATTCTACAATGTAGAAAATAGAAAAATAAAGAAAAACCCTTGAATAAATACGGGGGTCAAAAATTTTGACTGGTACTGTATATACAAAAGTATGTGGACACCCATTCAAATGAGTGGATTCGGCTATTTCAGCCACACCCATTGCTGACAGGTGTATAAAATTGATCACACAGCCATGCAATCTCCACAGGAAAACATTAGCKTAAGAATGGCCTTACTGAAGAGCTCAGTAACTTTCAACTTGGCACCGTCATAAGATGCAACCTTTTCAACAAGTCACTTCTTCAAATGTTGGCCCTGCTAGAGCTGCCCCAGTCAACTGTAAGTGCTGTTATTGTGAAGAGGYAACGTCTAGGAGCAACACTGGCTCAGCCGCGAAGTGGTAGGCCACACAACCTCCCAGAACGGGACTGCCAAGTGCTGAAGCACTTAGCGCGTAAAAATCGTCTGTCCTCGATTGCAACACTCACTACCGAGTTCCAAACTGCCTCTGGAAGCATTGTCAGCACAAGAACTGTTCGTCGGGAGCTTCATGAAATGGGTTTCCATGGCCGAGCAGCCGCACACAAGCCTAAGATCATCATGCGCAATGCCGAGCATTGCCTGGAGTGGTGTGAAGCTCACCACCATTGGACTCTGGAGCAGTGGAAACGCGTTCTCTGGAGTGATGAATCACACTTCACCATCTGGCAGTCCGACGGACGAATCTGGGTTTGGCGGATGCCAGGAGAACGCTACCTGCCCCAATGCATAGTGCCAAAAGTAAAGTTTAGTGGAGGAGGAATAATGGTCTGGGGCTGTTTTTCATGTTTTTGGCTAGGCCCCTTAGATCCAGTGAAGGAAAATCTTAATGCTGCAACGTACAACAACATTCTAGACGATTCTGTGCTTTGTGTCAACAGTTTGGGGTAGGCCTTTTCCTGTTTCAGTATCACAATGCCCCCGTGTACAAAGTGAGATCCATATAGAAATGGTTTGTCGAGATTGGTGTGGAAGAACTTGACTGGCCTGCACAGAGCCCTGACTTCAACCCCATCGAACACCTTTGCGATGAATTGGAACGCTGACTGCAAGCCAGGCCTAATCACCCAACATCAGTGACTGACCTCACTAATGCTGTTGTGGCTGAATGGAAGCAAGTCCCCGCAACAATGTTCAAACATCTAGTGGAAAGCCTTCCCAGAAGAGTGGAGGCTGTRATAGCAGCAAACTCTATATTAATGCCTATGATTTTGGAATGAGATGTTCGACAAGCAGGTGATTACATACGTTTGGTAATTGAGTGTATCTGTGTATGTTCTGATGGGACCATTTACATCCTAACATTGGAACCAACATTCTATGAATGATTCTATAACTTCCATTGAGAGCACTGGGGAGTGACTAAATCCCATGCACTTCCCATGTCACTTAGGAATGAGTTATAGTCACCCCATCTTTATTAATTAATTAAAAAMAAAAAAMAAAGTCAAAGCTCGGTGAACCTGGCATTCCCTCTGGGGTTTGCTTGTGTGTACAGTCGTGACCAAACGTTTTGAGAATGACACAAATATTATTTTCCACAAAGTTTGCTGCTTCAGTGTCTTTAGATATTTTTGTCAGATGTTACTATGGAATACTGAAATAAAATTACAAGAATTTCATAAGTATCAAAGGCTTTTACTGACAATTACATGAAGTTAATGCAATGAGTCAATATTTGCAGTGTTGACCCTTCTTTTTCAAGACCTCTGCAATCTGCCCTGGCATGCTGTCAATTAACTTCTGGGCCACATCCTGACTGATGGCAGCCCATTCTTGCATAATCAATGCTTGGAGTTTGTCAGAATTGGTGGGTTTTTGTTTGTCCACCCGCCTCTTGAGGATTGACCACAAGTTCTCAATGGGATTAAGGTCTGGGGAGATTTCTGGCCATGGACCCAAAATATTGCTGTTTTGTTCCCCGAGCCACTTATCATGTTTGCCTTATGGCAAGTGGCTCCATCATGCTGCCAAAGGCATTGTTCATCACCAAACTGTTCCTGGATGGTTGGGAGAAGTTGCTCTCGGAGGATGTGTTGGTAGCATTCCTTATTCATGGCTGTGTTCTTAGGCAAAATTGTGAGTGAGCCCACTGCCTTGGCTGAGAAGCAACCCCACACATGAATGGTCTCAGGATGCTTTACRGTTGGCATGACACAGGACTGATGGTTGCGCTCACCTTGTCTTCTCCGGACAAACTTTTTTTCCGGATACCCCAAACAATCGGAAAGGGGATTCATCAGAGAAAATGACTTTACCCCAGTCCACAGCAGTCCAATCCCTGTACCTTTTGCAGAATATCAGTCTGTCCCTGATGTTTTTCCTGGAGAGAAGTGGCTTCTTTGCTGCCCTTCTTGACACCAGGCCATCCTCCAAAAGTCTTAACCTCACTGTGCATGCAGATGCACTCACACCTGCCTGCTGCCATTCCTGAGCAAGCTCTGTACTGGTGGTGCCCCGATCCCGCAGCTGAATCAACTTTAGGAGACGGTCCTGGCGCTTGCTGGACTTTCTTGGGCGCCCTGAAGCCTTCTTCAAGACAATTGAACCGCTCTCCTTGAAGTTCTTGATGATCCGATAAATGGTTGATTTAGGTGCAATCTTACTGGCAGCAATATCCTTGCTTGTGAAGCCCTTTTTGTGCAAAGCAATGATGACGGCACGTGTTTCCTTGCAGGCAACCATGGTTGACAGAGGAAGAACAATGATTCCAAGCACCACCCTCCTTTTGAAGCTTCCAGTCTGTTATTCGAACTCAATCCGCATGACAGAGTGATCTCCAACATTGTCCTCGTCAACACTCACACCTGTGTTAACGAGAGAATCACTGACATGATGTCAGCAGGTCCTTCTGTGGCAGGGCTGAAATGCAGTGGAAATGTTTTMGGGGGATACAGCTCATTTGCAAGGCAAATAGGGATGTTGCAATTAATTGCAATTTATCTGATCACTCTTCATAACATTCTGGAGTATATGCAAATTGCCATCATACAAACTGAGGCAGCAAACTTTGTGAAAATTAATATTTGTGTCATTCTCAAAACTTTTGGCCACGACTGTTTGTTTAACAGTTAGCGAAGAGGGTGTAAACTAACGTTTCAGCATCTCAACCCACAGCTCCAAAGAGCCCAAACAGAGCCAAGTGCCTTGCAGATCACCTGCCGTTGCTCAGCTGTTGCTAGTGTGTCAATGAGCAGGAATATTTTCCCATCTCATGTTCTGTGGATGCAGCTGCTATTGCCCCTTTATGGAAATGTGGAACCTATGGCCACCTTCCTGTTTCCCTCGCTCAAGCCTCAATTGCTAGTATATTATTACCCTGTTTCCTTTCACAATCACTAACACTGGTATCTTTCTCTGTTCATTCATCCTGTCCCACCATCTCTTCTACTCTCTGTCCTACAGCATCGGCCTATGCGAACCTGCAGTGGGAGCAGCAGCCCAGGCAGGATGGGAGCCACCCACCTCAGGACTACCCTCACAGGGACCAGCCCCCAGTGGCTGGCTACATCCCCCAGCCCAATTACATGGAGGGAGATCATGATCTCATCAAGCCCAAAAGGCTCCTCAATCCAGTGAAAGCCTCCAAAAGCCACCAGGACCTCCAACGAGAGCTGCTAATGAGCCAGAAAAGGTACAACTCCCACCCAACAGAGTCCCATACAAAATCTTGTATGGAACAGCTGACTGAGGTTATTATCCAGCAATCTAGCTATCAGTGTTTTTCAGCTCTTCTGTGTGTACATCTGTGTGTACACACAGGTCAACCTGACAAGGCATTCAGCATTCTAAGCCAAGCCCTCTGTAATGTTTTGCATCACTAATACTCATTTTGTATGAGAGGATGGATTTCCCTACAGTAATGCCCCATTACAGATCCATATGATGACATTAAAGGCACATACCCATATCAAGGCATTACAAAAATAAAGAGATCCAGGATTACTCATAATCACTATATGTACCTAAACATGTACGGATTTACATAAAAGGAGAAGTACATTCTAAAACATAGACATCATTAGTCACGAAAGGTCAGATGACAACTGATCGTAATGCTACAATGGTGTAATCCCACTTCTCAATTATATAAACCAAAGGTACTTTATTGTAACAACATAACAAACAGAAAGGATTGGGTTTAAAAAGGGTCATAATGATTGAAACAAAGTGTAACAGCATAGGCAACATTCCCATTTCCCCTCTCTCCCTCTCCTGACTAGAACCCCATAAACTGCCCCTCCAAACGGCTTTCTGAAAGGTGTCTTGGAGATCCACTCACAACATATGCTAGTAACTACACTTAAAAGTTCCCAAAATATTTAGTTCCCAGGAAGCAGGATATTTTCAACATGCCAGGTTGGGTACACTCTTATAAAAAAAGGGTTCCAAAAGGGTTATTCAGATAACCCTTTTTGTTTCAAGGTAGAACCCGTTTTGCTTCCATGTAGAACCCTATAACCAAAAAGGGTTCTTCAAAGGCTTCTCCTATGGGGACAGTCGAATAACCCTTTAAGGTTCTAGATAGCACCTTTTTCTCTAAAAGAGTTTGGGGGAGATGGATGTTAATCCCCCCACCCACTATTTAAGGGGTCTCAAATAGGAATTCTAAATGACTACAGAGAATCAGCTGTGTTTGGATCTTGGGATGAAAAATATGAAACGATTTTTGCTTGAAAAACAAAAAAATCGACAATAGTTCTGTTTGCTCATCTTGAGACGCAGTAGCCAGTATACACTTTCTCAAAATAGTCAGAATTAATAAAAAAATAACTAAAGAAATCTGTCATTAATTTGGACGTTATTGCAGAGGAGATCATGGTCGCGCAATTTGACATCTAAGGTGTTTGTTGCAGTAATTCTCTAGTGAAATTTGCATAAAAATMAGTCGTCTATCATTGTATGACAACAAACACTTCATTGAAGAATCCCTAATGTTGACCAATGACTGAGCAAGGACAATTTTTGTGTGCACGAACAGCCAAAAAAACCTTGTCGAAGACCAAAACGAGCAAAAACYTCACAAAATGTTGTCATAATATGCACGAACTTGCCTTAAGGCATATAAAATAGAAACTAACCAAACAGAGCAGTYTTTTCTTTCCATTGAAACCTGTCGTCTGTCTCTCTCTCTTTCTCTCAACATTCAGATCTCTTTAATTAGCAGGCCAATTAGAAGCCAGTTGACAACCCACCAAGATACTGTCCCAATCGCTGAATTGTTGGGAACTGGGCAAATCCCCATGGCTCAAGCACTCCAACCATCCTTGAGGGGACAGTGGGAACTCAAACCTTTAAGAGAGTGGGCAACAGAGGGCCTTTTATGCCCCTACAGCCCTGCTGTTTTCTAGTGTTCCTCTTGTTTGTTTCATTATGCAGTTGGATTTGTATTTATAGTCATGGTATTCAGTGATCATAAACATGAATCCAAACCTTTTACAACATGCAAGAAGAATACAATTATATAATGCCATAGAATGGCCCGGAAACCCCATTCCCAGGAAGATAGAATGCAGTACATAATGGTGAAATGCCTCCTCTATCTGCTCTTCCCTTTCTGTAATCAATCTACCGTATGTTAATACATTTTCATGGTGTATCTGAACTTGATTACACTGTAGTTAGTCAGTTAATCAATCAGGTGCTAAATAGGTTATAAGAACAACATCATCATACAGGAGAGCCAGACCAATCATTTATAGCCCACAAGTCTAGTAATACATAATTCACTCCAAAATAAATCTGTTAAAACTTCTTAGGGCTGCAATCCCGTTAACGGGATCGATATGACAACAGCCAGTGAAAGTGCAGGGCGCCAAATTCAAAACAACAGAAATCTCATAATTAAAATTCCTCAAGCATACAATTATTTCACACCATTTTAAAGATACACTTCTTGTTAATCCCACCACAGTGTCCGATTTCAAAAAGGCTTTACAGCGAAAGCACCGCAAATCACAGAAAAACACAGCCATTTTTCCAGCCAAAGACAGGATTAACAAAAAGCAGAAATAGAGATCAAATTAATCACTAACCTTTGATGATCTTCATCAGATGACACTCATAGGACTTCATGTTACAAATCAAATCAAATCAAATGTATTTATATAGCCCTTCTTACATCAGCTGATATCTCAAAGTGGTGTACAGAAACCCAGCCTAAAACCCCAAACAGCAAGCAATGCAGGTGTAGAAGCACGGTGGCTAGGAAAAACTCCCTAGAAAGGTCAAAACCTAGGAAGAAACCTAGAGAGGAACCAGGCTATGAGGGGTGGCCAGTCCTCTTCTGGCTGTGCCGGGTGGAGATTATTAACAGAACATGGCCAAGATGTTCAAATGTTCATAAATGACCAGCATGGTCAAATAATAATAATCACAGTAGTTGTCGAGGGTGCAGCAAGTCAGCACCTCAGGAGTAAATGTCAGTTGGCTTTTCATAGCTGATCATTAAGAGTATCTCTACCACTCCTGCTGTCTCTAGAGAGTTGAAAAACAGCAGGTCTGGGACAGGTAGCACGTCCGGTGAACAGGTAGGTTCCATAGCCGCAGGCAGAACAGTTGAAACGGAGCAGCAGCATGGCCAGGTGGATGGGGACAGCAAGGATCATCATGCCAGGTAGTCCTGAGGCATGGTCCTAGGGCTCAGTCCTCCGAGAGAGAGAAGAAGAAAGAAAGAGAGAATTAGAGAGAGCATACTTAAATTCACACAGGACACCGGATAGACAGGAGAAGTACTCCAGATATAACAAACTGACCCTAGCCCCCCGACACATAAACTACTGCAGCATAAATACTTGAGGCTGAGACAGGAGGGGTCAGGAGACACTGTGGCCCCATCCGATTATACCCCCGGACCAGTGCCAAACAGGAAGGATATAACCCCACCCACTTTGCCAAAGCACAGCCCCCACACCACTAGAAGGATATCTTCAACCACCAACTTACCATCCTGAGACAAGGCCGAGTATAGCCCACAAAGATCTCCGCCACGGCACAACCCAAGGGGGGGCGCCAACCCAGATAGGAAGATCACGTACATATATTACACAATACATATATGTTTTGTTCGATAAAGTTCATATTTATATCCAAAAACCTCAGTTTACATTGGCGCCATGTTCAGAAATGCCTCCAAAACATCCGGAGAAATTGCAGAGCCACATCAAATAACAGAAYTTCTCATCATAAACTTTGATGAAAGATACATGTTTTACATAGAAATAAAGATACACTTGTTCTTAATGCAACCGCTGTGTCAGATTTCAAAAAAGCTTTACGGCAAAAGCACAATATTCAATAATCTGAGAACAGCGTTCAGCCACAAAAGGAAACAGTTACCCGCCAAATTGTGAAGTCAACAAAAGTTATAAATAGCATTATAAATATTCACTTACCTTTGCTGATCTTTGTCAGAATGCACTCTCAGGACTCCCACTTCCACAAGAAATGTTTGTTTTGTTCGGTAATGTCCATCATTTATGTCCAAATAGCTTTTTTTGTTAGCGTGTTTGGTAAACAAATCCAAAGTCAGGAAGCGCGTTCACTAAAAGCAGACGAAATGTCAAAAAGTTCCGTAACAGTCAGTAGAAACATGTCAAACGATGTATTGAATCAATCTTTAGCATGTTTTTAACATAAATCTTCAACAAAGTTCCAACCGGAGAATTCCATTGTCTTCAGAAGTGCGATGGAACAGAGCTCCCTCTCATGTGAATGCGCATGGTCAGAGCATGGTCAGCTCATGATAGACCTTACTCATTCCCGTCTCCTTCGGCCCCACTTCACAGTAGAAGCATCAGACAAGGTTCTAAAGACTGTTGACATATAGTGGAAGCCGTAGGAAGTGCAAACTGACCCATATCCCACTGTGTATTAGATAGGCGATGAGTTGAAGACCTACAAACCTCAGATTTCCCACTTCCTGGTTGGATTTTTTTCTCAGGTTTTTGCCTGCCGTATGAGTTCTGTTATACTCACATACATCATTCAAACAGTTTTAGAAACTTCAGTGTGTTTTCTATCCAATAATAATAATAATACGCATATATTAGCATCTGGGCCTGAGGAGCAGGCAGTTTACTCTGGGCACCTCTGGGCACCTTTTCATCCAAGCTACTCAATACTGCCCTTGCAGCCATAAGAAGTTAATGAAAGGACATGCATGTCTCACCTGCAGCCTCTATTCTAGTAATATGACCATTACTAAATATGTCCACCTTCCAGTGTTGATATGACAGAGAGAGGAAAAACCAGTGCACTAAACCTGATTCCATATATGTCCTTGGGGTTATGTAAGGTTATCTTTCACTGAGCCTGCTTTGGTGCTTCTGTCAATGTTCATCTAGAACAAACAGACACCACATCGAGGGGCCCATTTGGCCGTGATCAGCAGATTATTATATTTCCCTTGAGATGCACACACATGCATTAGCGTCTGCTTTTCTACAGGCAGGCAGGCAGGCAGATATTCAGAGGTAAGCTGGCATGGCACCATGCTTTCAATTAAGCATTTATCTGCAGGGCTTGGGTTGGCACTGCTACTGGTGCTAAGAGGGGTATGGCTGTGAGAGTCAAAGCCCAGAAGAGGCAATCTGTGTTGGGCACCATGACAGAGAGAGCCCTAACAACGCTGGGAGATAAGCCACATCACTGAGGTGGGGGTGCAGGAATTAGGTCATCAAACTGAACAGTCTCTCTCTCTAACTGATTGGTCTCCACTCTCTTTTCTCTGATTGCTTTTTCTCTCCTRCTCTCATTCGCTCTCTCGCTGTAGATAAGGCTTTTTGTATCATTGAGTGGCATTGATGGCTGGGAGATCTGAGGGTGCGGATGGAAGAGAAAAGAGGGACTAAAAAGCATTGACAACAACACACAGAGAGAGAAAACATGTTTGGGTTCAAATGTCACTCCAGTTCACAATGCTGTGTAGCTAGGAAGGAAACAGGAGCCTATCTATGGATTTCTAAGCAGTGAGGAGGTATAGAGGAGTCAGTGGTCCCAGGGTCATGCGTATAGACAACAGAAACCAAAAAGTAATATAGTGGGCTCAGATATCAGCCCTTTTAATGTGCTATTCTTGTCCTGTGGTTGGCAAGCGAACTATACCTTCCATAGATTTCTTGCGGAAAATAGATTGTAGTCAACACTGGTAGTGTGTTCCTTTCATAAACAGGCTGCATCGACACYGCAGTCTAGTAGTGTGTGCGTGAGAGTGTGCGTGTGCGTGTGTGCGTTTAGATACTACTGCACTGTTGGAGCTAGCATTTCGCTACGCCCGCAATAACATCTGCTAAATATGTGTATGTGACCAATAAAATGTGATTTGATTTTTATTTGTTTTGTGTGCAGAGAAGCGGGTGAATGCTGATGAACACAGAATCACTCTATTTTAATCACCTCCATGTTTGTTTGTGTACACCTCTCCGACTCATTCGATGAGCACAGACCAAATTAATGAAAACACTAATCACACCTCCCATAGCAGCCCTCCCTCTATCTGCCACGTAATACAAACCTGTGACTGCACCTCCCTAAGGAAGAAGAAGGCACTACATTGATTTAATTAGCCGTCTCACAGAGGAGAACTGAGAGGAGGATTGCCAAGAGACCCACTGTTTTGATTTACATTTGGTTGAGTTGTCAACTAACATGAGTTCAAAGTGAAATCAACCAAAATGTCACCATGTCATTGGATTTAGGTTCAAAGTTAAATCCACCTTAAAGTTGGATTTAGGTGGATTTTTGCAAATCCAATAAGTTTTTCACATTGATTCAACGTAATAATGTATCATTTTTGGGGGTGAAATGACGTGGAAACAACATTGATTCAACCAGTTTTTGCCCAGTGGCGAGTTCAACACCTATCTTATCCTGAGTGTAATAGCGTGTCACTCTGAAGTTAGCTGATGTGAGATATCAAGGGTAGATATTGAATGTATTCTTTATCAGTTTAAGAGGCCACGTGCAGTGATTGAATAAATTCAAAGTATATTAACAATTGAGAAGGATGTTTTTTTTACCATCCTGATGGAACAAAAGTCCCACCACCAAGCCTCAGCAGTGTGCTTCCTGTTGGCTTTTTCTATCTAATTTGAAAAGAGGCTGCCAATATGAATGGATTGGCATCACCATAGAGATTCAGAGACACACACAGAAACACAGCTCGTGGATCACCAGTCCCTAGCCCGTTCATGTTAGGACTACAGGAACCTTTATCAGCAGGAACATTTGCTTTAGGCTACTTCTATGCAATTGTTGTTTGCTAAACTGCAACATAATCCTTTCACATTTGGTTATTTTTGTCAAATTATTATAATAGAATCATGAAGAAATCAATGGGTGAGGACAGGATATCAGATGACAGAGCAAAATCAGAACTTAGCATTTAGCATGATAAGAGGGACCTCTGCTGGAGACAAGATGAAAACATTGAAGTTAAATTCAAATGCTTATGACCTTAGTAAATACCTTCTCTCCCTCCGGCTCATAGGGGTGGTGTTGTTGCTGTGGAGTCTAAGCCGGAGCTGCAGCGCGTGTTAGAGGCCAGGAAGAGGGAAAAAATTATAAAGCAAAGGAAGGAAGAAGATGAGGCCAGAAAGAAGATCTCTCCTCTGGAACAAGAGCTCCTCAAGAGGAAGGAGAAGCTAGAAGAGGTAGGAATCATCAATCGGTCAATACAATTCTATTAATATAGAACATTTTACAAAGGCATCAGTCACAAATTGTTTGAATAAACTCCCTTTTGTTTCTGATTCAATTGGAGAAGGAGCAGGAAAAACAAGAGGAGACAGTGAAAGCCCCAGAGTTTGTCAAGGTCAAGGAGAACTTGAGACGGACGTCCTTTCACAGTAATGGAGAGAAAGAGGTGTAGAGACAAACCGGTCCAGGTATACAATTTAGTTGGAATCTGCTGGAGTTTGCACACGTGTGTATTATAAGTGTGAATGGACAAAGAACTGCTGTGTTGTGTTGCTCTGACTGCACAACTCAGACAACAGCAAGGAACTTCTACCTGTTACAAGGACTGGTCGACAAGCCATGACACAATGCCTTCACAATCCTACTCAGAGCAGAGACACAGAGAGAGAGAGACAGAGAAGGAAGGTTGACTCTGCATTGGACTAGTGTTACAGTCAGTAGCATAGGCCAAACTATAGCTGTGACATCTCAATCCAGAGAAACTGGCATGAGTGTGAGGGTCAAAGAGGGGAGCAGCTATTCACTAGTGGACATAGTGTTCCGTATTGCAATGACTCTAGAAATAAAGCCATGGTGGGTGTTCTTCTACAGTGTGTCAGAGCAGTGGTTACTTTTCATTTTAAGCTGTGTATATCCAAGAGTCATTCTCTAGGATACAGTATAAGAAGCACACTGTACCTGCACATACAATCAATACAGATTGTTAACAGGAAACAATCCAATTAACTTCATGGCACACTCATAATCTTCTCATGCAATTTAAGGTCACGCATCTCAATGTGAAATCTCTCACAGAGAAAGTTCCTATCCCTAACAGTGCCTTCCTAGTTGCATGTCATCCTAATCAAAAAGTTAAAAACAAGAAAAGCTATCATTATGAAACTGTATACTATCAATCATTTAATGTCACGTGGGCATCATATAGAGTACTGTATGTAGGTGAATGTGAGTGTTGGTGTGATGTTGAAGAGACACAAGAGGCACAGATATTTATATTACCTCCAACCACATCTCACCTTTTTTTTCGTAACATTTACATGTTTTGGAAAGTTATATTTATGTTTTGTGCTAAAGGTGTGACGCAAGGTAGATATTCTCACATTTGTAATTCTATCACAGCTCTTTTTAAATAGTATTATGTAGCGATACACAATTAAATGCAATCAGTTGAATAATTTTATTTAAATAAGGCACTTTAGAAAATGAAATTATGTATCTGAATATGTATTTTAGTGATCAATTATGAATTAGTCATTTTTTAAATCCTGTCTTTTTAAAATCCAATGATTAAGTTTGAATTTGTTTTTATCCTGATTGCGTATATTTGTATTTTTGTGTTTTTTGCACCACATATTGTTCTCTGCCTTTACTGACTACTGAAGCCACTTACAATGTTTAATGGTATAAAACTGTACATGTTATAAACATGAAGACATTACTTCTCATTTATTTTTCAGTCTCTTCATTGCATAAAAGTATGACTCTATTAATGTATGATTATTTCAATAGCTTTTACAATAGCACAATGATTGTTATGAATAACCAGCAGCATACCACCCTGCATACCACTGCTGGCTTGCTTCTGAAGCTAAGCAGGGTTGGTCCTGGTCAGTCCCTGGATGGGAGACCAGGTGCTGCTGGAAGTGGTGTTGGAGGGCCAGTAGGAGGCACTCTTTCCTCTGGTCTAAACAAAGATCCCAATGCCCCAGGGCAGTGATTGGGGACACTGCTCTGTGTAGGGTGCCGTCTTTCGGATGGGACGTTAAACGGGTGTCCTGACTCTCTGAGGTCATTAAAGATCCCATGGCACTTATTGTAAGAGTAGGGGTGTTAACCCCGGTGTCCTGGCTAAATTCCCAATCTGGCCCTCAACCATCACGGTCACCTAATAATCCCCAGTTTACAATTGGCTCATTCATCCCCCTCCTCTCCCCTGTAACTATTCCCCAGGTCGTTGCTGCAAATGAGAACGTGTTCTCAGTCAACTTACCTGGTAAAATAACGGTAAAATTAAATTAAATTAAAAAAAATAACAATAAAACTTCAAATTACTACATATCTGAGAAGGGAGGTACAAAGAGCTTAAGTAAGATTGCTTTTCTTTCTAAGAAAATAAATAAAGGACAAACACTGCATTGATAGTATTACTGTGACCATTCATTTGGATGGAGAATGTCTAGACTCATTGGTAGTTTATTGAATGCTGTTGAAGAAGAGATTAATATTTGGTGAGCTACATTAGAGAGAGAAACACACCACTGATCCAGCCTTCTACCATCATGGCTGAAAGTTCTAGAAAACAAAGTTCCATCAGTAAGTTTGCAACAGCGTATCGAGTTTAATGTCCCTATTGGGTCCATTTAGGCAGAGCCAGGAAGCTGTCTCTTGTGCCAAACAACCAGAACACAAGGCACTCACTACAGTGCCACTTCCCATGGAATGTTACAAACCAGAAAGTAAGATGCTGAGCAACATCGTCGAGGCTGGAATTCTGGACCGATGACACCTGAACAGGTAAACAAGCCTGGGAGAGAGTGAGTGGCAACTCTGCTAAGCCTTCATTAAGATAGGAAGATTGTGGCAGTACAAAGTACATTGTCACTGAAATTCTAAAGATGTGTCCATCTGTGACATTTTTGTTTGGGTTTGAGCCCTCNCATCCCCCTCCTCTCCCCTGTAACTATTCCCCAGGTCGTTGCTGCAAATGAGAACGTGTTCTCAGTCAACTTACCTGGTAAAATAACGGTTAAATTAAATTTAAAAAAATAACAATAAAACTTCAAATTACTACATATCTGAGAAGGGAGGTACAAAGAGCTTAAGTAAGATTGCTTTTCTTTCTAAGAAAATAAATAAAGGACAAACACTGCATTGATAGTATTACTGTGACCATTCATTTGGATGGAGAATGTCTAGACTCATTGGTAGTTTATTGAATGCTGTTGAAGAAGAGATTAATATTTGGTGAGCTACATTAGAGAGAGAAACACACCACTGATCCAGCCTTCTACCATCATGGCTGAAAGTTCTAGAAAACAAAGTTCCATCAGTAAGTTTGCAACAGCGTATCGAGTTTAATGTCCCTATTGGGTCCATTTAGGCAGAGCCAGGAAGCTGTCTCTTGTGCCAAACAACCAGAACACAAGGCACTCACTACAGTGCCACTTCCCATGGAATGTTACAAACCAGAAAGTAAGATGCTGAGCAACATCGTCGAGGCTGGAATTCTGGACCGATGACACCTGAACAGGTAAACAAGCCTGGGAGAGAGTGAGTGGCAACTCTGCTAAGCCTTCATTAAGATAGGAAGATTGTGGCAGTACAAAGTACATTGTCACTGAAATTCTAAAGATGTGTCCATCTGTGACATTTTTGTTTGGGTTTGAGCCCTCAATGTAATATCCCAACTTTGACCAACCATACAAATTCTCCAAGGTATCCAATGGAATGGTTTCATGAGAGTAAGATTTTTGCCCTGAGAGAATAGTGAAATGCACGAGAGAATGATTCAGAATCAGTCCCTGACCTAAGAATACTTGATGGCTATGAGTAATACAGACAGAATATCTAATTTGAAAAATATTTTTACGGTGATTTTTTACAATTATGCTAATTATATTTCCGTGGGGGTGAGGACATCGACTCTAGGTGTTTTGCTCAGCATTGCGAGACACCATTAGACATAGTCCCCTGTGCCCTCACTAAATTCTTTGGCCCCATAATTATGGGGGTAGAGTAATGCGACACTCTGCATCACAAGAAGACTCTTTGTCCTCAAACTACTATCACCCTCCTGTGTGCTTAATCCTAAAGAATCTTCAGGATCCGATTTGTAGTGCTCCGCTACACAGGAGCCAAATTGTTTCAATGTTGCCTTGGTGAACCTGAACTGAAGGGTACAGCGAACGGAAGTCTTACAATGAAAGTGCCCACATTCAGTCCTGACTCCTGAGTAATAGCTGAGTAATAGAATTTGCTATTCTTTACAAAGCGGCTAAATACAGCAGTGGAAGTATCCTGTTTTAGATTATACTATAGAAACCGATAACTACCGATAAGTTCAGCCAGATAAGCAAGTTCTACTTTTTAAATGCAAAGACGGAAATATGTTACTTACAACTAGTCTGTGTCATAACTGTTTTAGTGATGGGGATTTACATGGATACACACCATGTTACATTTGTGTCTGCTCTTCAGTTTGACTAGTGCAGTAATGTGTGATTGTTTATATATTTTTCCTTATTGAACAAGTTAATTTGACCTGAAATTAAGCTGCCCGTGGCACATCCACAAGTAAATGCTTAGAAATAGAGCACCCTCTTTGGCCTTGTTCCACCTGTCTAGAGTCTACACAGACACACACATACACATGCTCACACACACACACACGATGAACGATGTTGTTGAGGTGCTTGGGGGGGCGTGGTGTTTTCTCAGGTAACATACAAAGAGCTAGGGCTTTTAGGGGCATTGCACTTTGCTTGTTGAGAGGCAATGAGGCTGTGTATGGATATTGCTGTGCCACTGCTGGCTATGGTGCACATGACCTACATCTGTGAAGCAGGTAAGAGTCCATATAGTATCTGTATTATAAGTATCTTTAAACCCCTAAACTGAAAACAGCTCAGTTGCAGGTGTTTCATGAACAAATAATGGAGTTTGTAATTTAATTGCCACATGAGGGTTTCAATGCACATTATAATGGCTATACAAGTAAGTTATTTTAACATCTGTCTCTCAGTAAGACTCAGAGTTGGTGATCCATATCAAAGTGATGGTGTTGCAAGGACAAAAGAAAAGAAAAACAAATATATGGAGTAAAAATGGGCTCATATTTGATTTGATATTATTTGACTTGGTTCTATCACTATTATCACTATTGTCATCCGGTACTACATTTGACATTGATATTTTAGTTACTTAGGACATTATTCCTATGTACATTAAGTACTGTGTGTTGGTGCAAATATTGTTGTTTTGTAGCTCTGCTGAGGAAATCCACAGCGGCTGACTTCCTAAGACCAGTAAGAGAGAAGCGTGCTGCAGAATGTTTCCCTGCAGGCTGCAGTATGGAGGACAGTGAAGCTGAGGAGCTACTGGAGGCCAACTCACACTACGTGAGTTCAGGCTGGCAGACACACTGGAGTATAGACAGTAAATATGGGTCACCCAATATTATAGTCTTACTCAAATTCATGCTACAGTGTTCCTCCTTTTAGGATGGCTAAATCAAAGCTAGAACTGATTAAATCTGTTTCAGCTAACTGGGTCTCTCCTGAAAAAAAATATTGTATCACTATATACGGGCCACAGACTGAGAAACACGGCTCTGTAAGTTGATCCTCCAGGGCAGTGGTACATCTACCACTACTGCACTCTAACATACAAGAGAACAAAGACAGGTCAGGACGTTGACCCTGACATCTGTTTCATTTGCACCAACTTGAAATATCACATTTCTAGAATGAGAACTGTTACTAGTCCTGAACTTGAACAACTCTGACTAACTCACCAACAGACAGAAATAATATGCAGTACTTTATATTTTGTAAAACCATAAAGCCATCTATGTGTAACACAATTTGTGAGGATTACATAACTTTCTGAATTCGCAGAAGGACAGTTCGAAGATGCTGTTGAATGGCGGCACTGGGGCAGGGGTGAACTCGGTAAGTTCCAAGTTTTCCACGTTTTTATGGAAAACAAGGTGCACACAGCCCATAATATTTAGTTTTCTGGTTCTTATTTTCAGAGTCCTGGTAGTGAGGCTACGGTGGAGGAAGGCTCAGGGATGTAGTCCTGGGATATACTGTAGCATCATCAGGCCAACGCCAGGAGAGCTGCAGCAGACAGACATTAGATGCATGGGTCTTATCTATAACGAATGACAAAATGCAAGGCCAAATATTCCACTTTATTAATCATTATCTTTTTGGGATGGGTGGAATTATAAAAACTTTAACTACTGGAAATATAGAATTCCAAGGTCTTTGTGAAAAATMGATTTATTATAATATTGTTCTTCTCTCTGCTTTGTCAAACCATTTGATTTATGATTTGTGAGTCTTCCTAAAATTTGTTTCACAGTATTTCTTGATTTTTAACAAAAAACGGCTAACACTTGTTATATTAGTTAAAGAATCATATAATTGCCTACCTTCATATTGGTGCTTCGTAAGAATGGTGCTCAGTACTTCATTTATTTTGCAAGTTATCTTCGTAGAATCATAGATCTTAAACTGCATAGGTACAGTTCTTTATAAGCCATGAATTGTCCAAAGGAAATATTTCCCACTTTGACAGTTAAGAGTGGTAAAACTTGAACTATGAGAAGTAATTGAAGTTGATATACTAAATTATATTATGTGGAGCAATGCAAAATATTTGTATAATATT
Organism: Salvelinus sp. IW2-2015; assembly: GCF_002910315.2. NCBI lineage: Eukaryota > Metazoa > Chordata > Actinopteri > Salmoniformes > Salmonidae > Salvelinus > Salvelinus sp. IW2-2015. Next base: position 20,713,809 of record NC_036851.1, read on the forward strand.
TTGACAATGTACTTCTTGAAGATTTGCAAACAAAATGCTTTTACCATTTACAACTAATTTTACAATATTTCTTTGTAATGTGCCTACTCCCAAGTCAAATATTATAGGGAATTATCCCTGACCTTTATTACCTGTATTTAAATATCCAACTTACTGATTTAGAAATATATAGGCAGGCCTACTTTAGAAATGTCTGTGTAAATATCTCAATAAATGCATATTTTAATCAATTGTTGTTCGATATCTTTTGTATACTTGGTGTCCAAGACATTATCAACATAGATTGGGGAAATGAAAAGATGTGCTATTAAGTGTGAGGCAATATTATTTGACATGAAGAGATCAATGGAAACAGCTATGTAAGCCTGTGAAGAGGATTCATAAACAGATATGTGCAATATAGAATGAACCATCTGTACACCTGGGAAGACAAAGGGCCTTTTTGACAAATTTGTAAATCTGAACTATCTGTGTATATCAAGATTCTGCTTCCCTCCTCAGGTAAAATATGAAACCTCCGGCAAAAGATGAAACCATGCTTAGAACCATGGCCCAGAAAGGAACCTCACAGATTACTGATTAGATAGAATTACTATCCAAAACAAAACATGCATGTAATCTTCATTGTTCACAGTAGAAATTAATTTTCCTACCAGGAGAGAGAAACTGCATGTGAATCTAATTCTATCTGCACCTGTCCATTGTCCTCCCCAGCTCTAGCAACTCAGTGAAAGCATGTTGACAAGGGGTGGCTAGGCTGGTCCATACAAGGCTATCAGGGAGAACTACAGTATGGACACCAGACACTGTGTTCTGACACTGTTCCTACCTGTCCCTGGTGAGATGTTGTTAGGAGAAGCCAGGCAGGGAAGTATGGAGGTCTGTCAGCTATACCGTGGGAGAAGAAACGCTCCAGCGAGTCGGAAAATTGATCAAGTCGAGAGCTGGGCTTGGGAAAGGAATGGGAGAGGGGTTGTAAGAATGGAGGTCTGAGAAAAAAGGAACACCAGAAAAACCAACAGGACAGACAAAACATACTTTGATTTTCTAGAATGTAAACTGCTGGAGCTATTGTTAGCCCTCTGCTTTAGTGAGTAGGGTATTAATCTTTGTAAATAAGAATTTGTTCTTAACTGACTTGCCTAGTTAAATAAAGGTTAAATAAAATTAAAATTAAAATCCCATGAGCTAGATAGTAATATGGACCGTAGCACATAAAAGGATGTTGTACATTTGTTTTCTAAGTAATCTTATTGTCCTGCAGGATCTTTTCATGCTCAATGTCACAAAGCAAAAGTAAACTTTATTTTGTTATGGCTCCAGAAAAACCAATGGATCAATGTGACTGACTGGGTTCAAACCAAGGTCTCCTATGCACCACAAACATTGGGCTCGTTTAAGTGGTAAGGCTGAAGCAACCGACTGCAGACGAGAGTCGAAGAGTAATGTCGGGGGAGGTGCATCTGCAACAGGAAAAATGCAACATGGCAGTTTGCCGTTGTTTATAAAAGTGTTTTCGTTTTAATGTTGAAACTCCCATATTACACACTCACAAACTCTTAATATATGTGTGTACATTGTACTATGAATTCAATTYGTGAGCGAGCTTCACACATCACATTCATTTGTAGATTGAAGTCTACACATGAATCGCGGCAAAGCTGGTTCCCGTTTCAGTCAAGTCTTGGTCAAGCTCGCGTGGGTCAAACAAAAACACCCTATATAGAGCCTTCCACAATGCAGGCGCTGGCTGAGGAGGAAGATAATGAAGAGCAACAGCAGAAACTTGCAGTCAACTGCAGTCAAAACTTCATGACCTTTGATCACTTGGTTTTTGTAAAGTTCATGTAGTTGTCATGTAGACACAAGATGGACAATTTTTTCCCCCAATGCAACACACTTTGGAAGGCGGGACCGACTTTGTGTTAGACTGCTGAGCAAAAGTCTAGGGCCTAGATTCAATCAGATCAAGCGGTGTTGGTGGTGGAACTGCATTGGAGGTGAGAAATCGGTGAGCAGCTGCTCTTGTGATTATTGTCACGAAGCTCCACTCGCGTTAGTAGTTCAGAACGATAATGTGTAGGCTATATAGAAATATTTATGCTCAAATGTAAAAATCATTCAAACTAAATAATGAGGATTTCTATCATCTTAATCGAGGTGTACATTACATCTCTCATTCCAGTGTTCAAACTTGTGAACAAGGCTGCATGGGATTTCTGTTAATGTAACTCCGTGCAGCAAATGGCAATGTCTGCTTTAGGTGTAATGCCGGGAGCCACTTGTGGATTTGACAGCTCTAATGCAGTTCTACCTCAGACACCACCAAAACAACTGCTATTCGGATGTTGGCTAAAGCGGATCTGATTGAATCTAGCCGTAGCCCTAACTGTGGGTGTGTTCGAGCGGTAAGCCTAACAAAGCCGACTGTAGACGAAAGTCAGTGAGTGAAGTCGGGGGTGTTGCATCTGTGATCAACATAGCTGCTATTGTTTATATAAGTTTTTCTTTATATATGTCTAAATAAACGTTTCTATACTCGCATATCACATACTCACAAACTGAAAACATAACGTGTGAACAATTAATTGGTTAGATCTCTCTCAAATGTCTCTTTCATTTGTAGCTTTAGAATCGCAGCAAAGTTGGTTCATGTTTCAGTCACGTCTTTGGCCAAGTTCGGGTGGGTCAAACAAAAACACCCTAATGATTGGTTGACTAACAATGCCTCCCACAATTCAGGTGATGGCTGCATGGTGCAGGTGGTGAAAAGCAACTAAAGCTTTAAGGTGATTTCATCAAAAACAGCATGATTTTTGTAAAGTTCATGCAGTRGACATATAGTCGAAAGTCAGACAATACTTTTACCCATAATGCAACACACTTTGAAAGGCAGTGATCAACGGCAGTGCCAGTGTAATATGTGTGAGTGAGTGGTCAGAGTCCAGTGAGTGTACATCAAGCCTGTGCAAGAGAGTCAGTGCAAAAAATAACAATAAATAATAAAATAAGGGGGTCAATGTAAATAGTCCTTGTAGCCATTTTATTAACTGTTCAGCTCTCTTATGCCTTGGGGGTAGAAGCTGATAAGGAGCCTTTTGGTCCCAGACTTTGCGCTCTGGTACCACTTGCCATGCGGTAGCAGAGAGAACAGTCTATGACTTGGGTGGCTGGAGTCTTTGACAATTTTTAGGGCCTTCCTCTGGGAGACTACATCATGAATCTGGTTGAGAGAATACCAAGAGTGTGCAAAGCTGTCATCAAGGCAAAGGGAAAGGGCAAAGGGGTTACCTAGTCAGTTGTCCAACTGAATGTATTCAACTGAAATGTGTCTTCCGCATTTAACCAAACCCCTCTGAATTAGAGAGGTGCGGGGGGCTGCCTTAATCAACGGGTGGATTCTTTGAAGAATCTCAAATATAAAATAGATTTTTATTTGTTTAACACTTTTCTGGTTACTACATGAATCCATAGGTGTTATTTCATAGTTTTGATGTCTTCACTATTATTTTACAATGTAGAAAATATTAAAAATAAAGAAAATCCCTTGAATGAGTAGGTATGTCCAAACTTTTGACTGGTACTGTATAAAGGGCAGCAGCCTTATATACAATTTAAAATATATATATATGCCAGCTGATTCATGATTTTGACTGGCTGAGAAAAGCTGCCTGCCTCTCTCTCGTCACGACTCCCGACCCCTACACGTTCATTACTATGGGACAGTTGGAGATCGAATTTGAATATTGACACAATGCTGCAAATGTCGGAGACAGACAGCAAGGTTTATATAAATATCTGCTGTTGAAAACTAAATGTTAGTCTTAAAGAAATGTGAGATAATGTCTAGATGCTTTTTATAGTGGAGATCAAGTTTCTAACTTCCCTGCCTGGGATGATGAGACAGTGGATTGCGCAGTCAAATGGAACAGGGTAAATAGGCATTTTAACGTCATAGATTTAGCCGGTGGTAACTTGTGGAATAGACACTGGCTGGAATACACTTTTAATCAATCAGCATTCAGAATTAGACCCACCCGTTGTATAATTACGCTCTAGATAACAAGTAAACAGCCTAACCAGCTCTGCTAGGGTGAGTAAAATGGTCAGAGAGCATCCTGTCGGGCTGTATCACCGCCTGGTATGGCAACTGCACCACCCACAAGCGCAGGGCTCTCCAGAGGGTTGTGGGGTCTGCACAACACATCACAGGGGGCAATCTACCTGCCCTCCAGGACACCTACAGCACCCAATGTCACAGGAAGGCCAAAAAGATCATCAAGGACAACAACCACCCGAGCCACTGCCTGTTCACCCTGCTGCCATTCAGAAGGCGCGGTCAGTACAGGTGCATCAAAGCTGGGACCGAGAGACTGAAAAACAGATTCTATCCCAAGGCCATCAGACTGTTAAATAGCCATCACTAGCACAGAGAGGCTGCTGCCTACGTACAGACTTGAAATCATTGGCCACTTTAATAAATGGAACACTAGTCACTTTAATAATGCCACTTTAATAATGTTTACATATCTTGCATTACTCATCTCATATGTATATACTGTATTCTATACTATCTTTTGCATCTTAGCATATGCCGCTCTGACATTGCTCATCTATATATTTATATTTATATATTCTTATTCCATTCCTTTACTTAGATTTGTGTGTATTAGGTATTTGTTGTGGAATTGTTAGATATTACTTGTTAGATATTGCTGCACTGTCGGAACGAGAAGCACAAGCATTTCACTACACTCACAAAAACATTTGCTAACCATGTGTATGTGACCAATAAGATTTGATTTGATTTGAGGTGTTCTCTCATTTGTGTCTAGAAGTAGTTAGCAAGCGAGACAACTTTAGCCAGTTAGCTTGGGTGCTTGACTACCTTTGTGAAAGACGCTCGGATCAACCCTACTCCTCAACCAGCACGTTCCGTGTCAATAGTGTAGTGTGCGCTCTGAAATTACAAACAGACTATCTGACAAAGGTCTGAATTTATTAACGACCCAGAGCGCCCTGTGACACACTGGAGTCAATTTATGAACGCACCCTTGGTTGTCAATCAAATGTATTTGGCATCTATCAAATGGGAGGGCGGGCAAGCTCCCATTAAGATGTTTAAACGTGGGTTGGGAAAAACATGCATTGGCAGGCAAGCTGCAGAAGGACGAGCAGGCAGGCCATTATTCCCCATCGTTTGTTGCAACCTTGTCTCAGAGCATTTTATATTATTCTGGACGTTTATCGGGGACACTCCATTTAGTATAATTCAGTGCATTCGGAAAGTAATCAGACCCATTTATTTTTGTTCCACATTTTGTTCTGCTACAGCCTTCTTCTCAAATTGATTAAATGTTCAATCTACATATGATACTTCATAATGATAAAGCAAAAACAGATTTGTAGAAATTTTAGCAAATTTATGAACATTTTTAAACGGAAATATCACATATACGTACTGTAAGTACTCATACACTTTACTCAGTACTTTGTTGAAGCACCTTTGGCAGCGATTACAGCCTCAGGTCTAGTTGGGTATGACGTTACAAGCTTGGCACACCTGTATTTGGGGAGTTTCTCCCATTCTCCTATGCAGATCCTCTCAAGCTCTGTCAGGTTGGATGGGGAGCGTTGCTGCACGGCTATTTTCAGGTCTCTCCAGAGATGTTCGAGCGAGTTCAAATCCAGGCTCTGGCTGGGTCACTCAAGGACATTCAGAGACTTGTCCCGAAGCCACTCCTGCGTTGTCTTGGCTGTTTGCTTAGAGCCGTTGTCCTGTTGGAAGGTGAACCTTCGCCCCAGTCTGAGGTTCTGAGCTCTCTGGAGCAAGTTTTCATGAAGGATCTCTCTGTACTTAGCTCCCTTCATCTTTCCCTCGATCCTGACTAGTCTTCCCGTTGAATAACATACCCACAGCATGCTGCTGTGGGTATGGGTTAGCTAACATGCTAAGAAGTTGCAAAGTAGCTAAATGCTAAAGTTGTCCGTGATTAGATTCGAACTCGTAACCTTTGGGTTACTAGACATTCACATTATGCGCCCARTCTCCTTTCATTTTTGCCTTAAGTAGCCATCTGTTTTATGTAACCAAATGTAACATATCATACCAAATGGAGTGCTTTGGATTTACTTATAGAATAATACGAAATGCTCTGAGACCAGTTTGTTTATCCATTTTTGATGGCCAACTAGCTGAAACAGTTTTAGATGGTTTATCTAATGTTTTTGTTATTTTGATTTCAGTTAATCTCGCTCTGGCTAGCATGAGTTGTTAATCTTGTTTTGTTTATGTGAACAACTGAGAGAGCGAGGGAGCGAGATCTCTTAATCCCTTCTCGCCTACTATTTTTTTAGCATGGCTGGCCTGGGTTGCATCCCTCACCGCTAAAAAGATCATCTTGGATAAACCAGAACTATTGGTTTACCAGAGTATTGCATCATTGGTCAGCTGCTCAATTAAGTGCTGGGTCCATACGTGTTAAGAGATGATATGGGTCGCATATCAGACATTGCATGCATCAACCAATGTTTGCGTGCCACATTATCAACCAGATTTTTTCTTTACATTTATTTAACTAGGCAGGTCAGTTATGAACAAATTCTTATTTTCAATGACAGTCTAGGAACAGTGGGTTAACTGCCTTGTTCAGGGGCAGAATGACAGATTTTTGCCTTGTCAGCTCAGGGATTTGATCTTCCGACCTTTCGATTACTAGTCCAACGCTGGACTAGTATGATGTGGTTAGCTGATATGTAAAATACCTATCCAGGCGTTGTAAGATCTGGTATGCGTCAGCAATTCCTGGGGTGCAGAGGAACATGCCCATGAAGAGATGCTAGAACAAGGACCGGAACGAGGAGCTCCACCCTCTCTCTTTGCAAGTTACAGGCAAGTCTATGGGCCAAATGTCCCTTTCCCTTCCGAAATTCGAATAACCAGTGATGGAAAAACCTATGCCCAGGAACTATTGCTGCTCATTAGCTATCGGTGATCATAGTATAAAGGCAAATCTACGGTACCATTTATGTTTACGTAGTCTGCCCATGAGAGATTACTAAAGAACCAGGCAAACCTGCCCACATTGGCCCCATGTAGGCTGCCCACATAAGGATAATGAGCCTTTGCTTATCGGCTCCACATTTTCTCTGTGTGAGCAGCCCATCTCTGGTGAGAGCGGCCCTCACTTTACCTAAATAAGACCATCTTTTCCCAGCAAACATGCCCACATTGGTACGATGTGGGCCAAATACAGAAAATAATGTCCCTCCTGTATGTACTGTAGGCCGCCCACATTGGGCCAATGCTCCTTTTCTATTTTGTTTATGTCTTATTTGTACGTTTTACACTCCTTTTTCCCCCCAATTTCATGATTACAATCTTGTCTCATCGCTGCAACTCCACAACAGGCTCAGGAGAGGCGAAGGTCGAGTCATGTGTCCTCAAAAACATGACCCGCCAAACCGCGCTTCTTAACACCCACTCGCTTAACCCGGAAGCCAGCCACACTAATGTGTCGGAGGAAACAATGTTCAACTGATGACCAAAGTCAGGTCCACCACAAGGAATCGCTAAAGCGCGATGAGCCAAGTAAAGCCCCCCGGCCAAACCCTTCCCTAACCCAGACGATGCTGGACCAATTGTGCGCCGCCCTATGGGACTCCCAGTCACGGCCGGTAATGACACAGCCAAGGATCAAACCCCAGGCTGTAGTGACGCCGCAACACTGCTTTTTAATAGAAATTAGTTTATTTATAATTGAATTATTACAATTGAATTATATGCATAAATTGCATCATTTTCAAGCCTAAAAGGTCATTAGGGAATATGTTACATTGTAGCAGAATGCCAACCAAGCTGATACTATCATACATATATTTTTACAAGAGAAACTGTTATGTTTCTCATATGTCATATGCACTTATTAGAGTCTTTTTGGCAGTGTACAATACTTTTTTTAAACTTCTGCATCACACAACATAACATTTCAACTGGAACGACAATCTCAGTATGTATGAGCCCCCGCCTCTAGCTTGGCATGATATGGTGTGGGCTATAGCCTGTGTTGGGCTGGTGTAGGCTAGCCTGTGTTGGACTGGTGCGGGCTAGCCCGTGCTGGGCTCGGTGTGGGCTGGTCTGTGTTGGGTTGGTGTGGGCTTGGCGTGGGCTTGCCCGTGTTGGGCTGGTGTGGGCTAGCTATTGTTGGGCTGGTGTGGACTTGATGTGAGCTCGCCCGTGTTGGGCTTGGTGTAGGCTAGCCTGTGTTGGACTGATGTGGACTAGCCTGTGTAGGGCTGGTGTAGGCTAGCCCGTGTTGGGCAGGTGTGGGCTAGCCAAGTGGTTCCCAACCTTATTTGGGTACTGTACTCCTAAAGCACTTTGACCTACCTGAAGTTCCCCCTCATGTGTGTGCGACCGGCGTGATTCATAGATCACGTGTAAATTTGACAAAAATGAGGTTAAACACTTTCACTGTGTCATTCAAAACATAATGTAACTCAGGACATTCTCTTGCTAGCCAATGCCTCTCTGTGAATGATACAGTGGGATTTATCTTCTTTATGTGGGCAATTAATCATTTCACTCTTCCAGCGCAGTGGCGGTGCTAGCTTGTATGGCTCCCTGGGCGAATCCCCCCTTCAGCCCCCCCAACAACAACAAAAAGAACCATTCTGCACTAACTGTCATTTTTATTCAGACATTTGGAACAACAAATACATAACCATAACATTTAAAACTATATAAATCTAAAAGTACAAAAATAAGACTCATAAATATCAAAAAGAAGTAACAGAGACAAATAGAAACAAATTGTAGTATATAACTACAAATAAAAAAGAGAATCAAATTATTACACTATTGCTAACAAAAAACACACAAATAAAACTAAATTGCACAAATCCTAAATCACACAAATACACAAATAGGATAACACACTTATAAAGAAGATAAGAATAAAGAAGATAACCTGATTATTACACTATTGCATTTCAAACAAGAAACACACAAACTAAATTGCACAACTAATTGCATGACTAATTGCATTAGTACTGTACAAAGTTAGAAGTGCGGTATTTGATAGATTCCTTGCTCCCCCTACCTCGGGCTTCCAGTGGGGAGTCCTGAGGTCAACCTACCCCGCCCCCTCTCCATCTAGTACTTCTGAGTGGGAGACCTTCCCAGACAGTAGCCTGCCTAGCTCACAAACTAGAATCAGGGCGCCCACTCAGACAAGGTTAATTGACCCACAGTCCCACACGGTGACATAATATCATTGACGTGGCGTGTAAATGAGCGATAGAAAACCGATCGCGCAAATGTCACCATTCGGAAWATTATTATTATTTATTTATTTATTTATTGTGCGGGCGCCCCATGTCGCCAATGCAAGGTACCCATGCCCATGTCGCCTATGCCTAAATCCGCCACTGCGAGTCCCAGGCATTGATGCAGCACGAACCGTGCACACATGAACACAGGATTTCCCAATCCAGATTGTGCTGTGAGAAAAAGGTGTCAATAACGTGAAACACATCCTCACCCGTAGTTCTCCCCATTTGCTTCTTGCAGAACAGAATGTGCTCATTAATTTCCTAAATGTTTCTGTATGGCACAAACGCAATCAAATTGCCTTCCCCAATAACATCAGTCGATTTGTCCAACTGCAGAGAAGATGGACCGGAATTTTCAAAAATTCAGCACTTGATAAACAATATCAACGCCCATGTCCTCGATCGTACAGCACACTATGTTATTTGATAATGGTACCGTCTTCAGTGAATCAACTGCTGTCTTATCAATCATAGTTTCTGCGAGGATAACAGCAGCAGGCACTCTAGCACACAGAGCAAAGGATCACGTGCACTCGGCGCAAGCAGAAGATCAACCATTGACCCAGCAGAAAAGCCCCCAGTTATCTTCTCTTTAGTAACCTCATCCAGGAACGAGATTACCCAGTAAACATGACCCCTATGTTGTTATTCGGTGGGCACGGGTATCCCACACTAAGCCCACACCAGCCCGACACAGCCTAGCCCACAACAAGCCCAACACAACAAGCCCATATCAATCCCACATCAGCCAGACATGGGTCAGCCTAAACCCAACATATAGGCTAGCCCAGTGTTTCCCAACCGGGGTAGGTGTACCCCTGGGGGTACATGGGCAGTCCCCAGTGAGTAAGTGGGAAGATTTTTAAAAAATGTGAAGAAAAAAAATATTGGGAAAWATATTACCAACAAAATATGTTCAAGTTATTTAAATCTTAATAGGCAGGAAAACATTTACCGAGGTCACTGGTGTGAGATCTCTAGTTATTTTATATTTATAGGCCTATTTTTTAACTATAGTTTCTGCTAATGCGCGCCCGCCCTTTCTTGCTGGGAAGGACATTCCCATGACAGAGGTGCAATGCAGGGACACAGACATGATGTTCTGCCTGGGGCTTTTGAGCCTGAGACATTTGGGAAATGTACAGTATTCTTGACCTCTGACGCTTAGCAGCAACTCATATATTTTTCAGATACCAGACTGATTAGAAAGTTATCTGGTGGTCTAATTTGCTCTTAGGTGTAGCCTAATTTGTGACTGCAACCCCAACTTGTTATCACACGTGGAGTGGGCGGGCCCGTTCATCATATCTCAGAAGTCATGACCCCATAAGACATAGTTTGTGTCTGTGATAAGGTTGCTGTTGTGAGGGGCTGAAAACGTATTTATTTTTGTACATTTTACAAGGCTAATTGTGATCGAAGAAATACAGAAGTATAGAAATAAACCCAATATTATGTGATGTTGGAAATGTATGGAAGTAGACCATGGTCTGCAATTTTGGAGGATTATAAAATAAAAACATTCGATAGGCTCTCAATTTTAAGCAATGGCACTGTTGATAACCCCGATCAATCAATCACATTTTATTTATTTTTTATTTCACCTTTATTTAACCAGGTAGGCAAATTGAGAACACGTTCTCATTTACAATTGCGACCTGGCCAAGATAAAGCAAAGCAGTTCGACAAATACAACAACACATAGTTACACATGGAGTAAAACAAACATACAGTCAATAATACAGTGAAAAATAAGTCTATATACAATATGAGCAAGTGAGGTGAGATAAAGGGAGTGAGCAAACAAAATATATTATAATAATAAAAATATAAAAGGCCATGGTGGCGAAAGTAAATACAATATAGCAAGATAAAAAAATAAAAAAATAAAAAGTAGAGTAGAGATAGTAGAGATAGAAATAATGGGGTGCAAAAGAGCTAAATAAATAAATAAATACAGTAGTAAAGAGGTAGTTGTTTGGGCTAAATTATAGATGGGCTATTACAGGTGCAGTAATCTATGAGCTGCTCTGACAGCTGGTGCTTAAAGCTAGTGAGGGAGATAAGTGGTTCCAGTTTCAGAGATTTTTGTAGTTCGTTCCAGTCATTGGCAGCAGAGAACTGAAGGAGAGGCGGCCAAAGGAAGAATTGGTTTTGCGGGTGACCAGAGAGATATATCTGCTGAGCGCGTGCTACAGGTAGGTGCTGCTATGGTGACCAGCGAGCTGAGATAAGGGGGACTTTACCTTGCAGGGTTTTGTAGATGACCTGGAGCCAGTGGGTTTGGCGACGAGTATGAAGCGAGGGCCAGCCAACGAGAGCGTACAGGTCGCAGTGATGGTAGTATATGGGGCTTTGGTGACAAAACGGATGGCACTGTGATAGACTGCATCCAATTTATGAGTAGGGTTTTGGAGGCTATTTTGTAAATGACATCACCGAAGTCGAGGATTGTAGGATGGTCAGTTTTACAAGGGTATGGTTGGCAGCATGAGTGAAGGATGCTTTGTTGCGGAATAGGAAGCCAATTCTAGATTTAACTTTGGATTGGAGATGTTTGATGTGAGTCTGGAAGGAGAGTTTACAGTCTAACCAGACACCTAGGTATTTGTAGTTGTCCACATATTCTAAGTCAGAGCCGTCCAGAGTAGTGATGTTGGACAGGCGGGCAGGTGCAGGCAGTGATCGGTTGAAGAGCATGCATTTAGTTTTACTTGTATTTAAGAGCAAATGGAGGCCACGGAAGGAGAGTTGTATAGCATTGAAGCTCGCCTGGAGGGTTGTTAACACAGTGTCAAAAGAAGGGCCAGAAGTATACAGAATAGTTCTTCTGCGTAGAGATGGATCAGAGAATCACCAGCAGCAAGAGCGACATCATTGATGTATACAGAGAAGAGAGTCGGTCCAAGAATTGAACCCTGTGGCACCCCCATAGAGACTGCCAGAGGCCGGACAACAGACCCTCCGATTTGACACACTGAACTCGATCAGAGAAGTAGTTGGTGAACCAGGCGAGGCAATCATTAGAGAAACCAAGGCTGTCGAGTCTGCCGATGAGGATGTGGTGAGTGACAGAGTCAAAAGCCTTGGCCAGGTCAATGAATACGTCTGCACAGTATTGTTTCCTATCGATGGCGGTTAAGATATCGTTTATGACCTTGAGCGTGGCTGAGGTGCACCCATGACCAGCTCTGAAACCAGATTGCATAGCGAGAAAGTATGGTGGGATTCGAAATGGTCGGTAATCTGTTTGTTGACTTGGCTTTCGAAGACCTTAGAAAGGCAGGTGAAGGATAATAGTCTGTAGCTGTTAGGGTCAAGAGTGTCCCCCCCTTTGAAGAGGGGGATAACCACAGTGCTTTCCAATCTTTGGAATCTCAGACGACACGAAAGAGAGGTTGAAAAGGCTAGTAATAGGGGTGGCAACAATTTCAAGCATAGTTTTAGAAAGAAAAGGTCCAGATTATCTAGCCCGGCTGATTTTTAAGGGTCCAGATTTTGCAGCTCTTTCAGAACATCAGCTGACTGTATTTGGGAGAAGAGAAATGGGGAAGGCTTGGGCGAGTAGCAGAGGAGAGTGCATGTTGACCGGGGTAGGGGTAGCCAGGTGGAAAGCATGGCCAGCTTTAGAAAAATGCTTATTGAAATTCTCAATTATAGTGGATTTGTCAGTGGTGACAGTGTTTCCTATCTTCAGTGCAGTTGGAAGCTGGGAGGAGGTGTTCTTATTCTCCATGGACTTTACAGTGTCCCAGAACTTTGATGATTGTGTTGCAGGAAGCTTTTTCTGCTTGAAAAAGCTAGCCTTGGCTTTTCTAACTGCCTGTGTATATTGGTTTCTAGCTTCCCTGAAAAGTTGCATATCACGGGGGCTGTTCGATGCAATGCAGAACGCCATAGGATGTTTTTCTGTTGGTTAAGGGCAGTCAGGTCAGGAGAGAACCAAGGCTATATCTGTTCCTGGTTCTAAATTTCTTGAATGGGGCATGCTTATTCAAGATGGTGAGGAAGGCATTTAAAAAAAATATCCAGGCATCCTCTACTGACGGGATGAGATCAATATCCTCCAGGATACCTCGGCCAGGTCGATTAGAAAGGCCTGCTCGCTGAAGTGTTTCAGGGAGCGTTTGACAGTGATGAGTGGAGGTCGTTGACCGCTGACCCATTACGGATGCAGGCAATGAGGCAGTGATCGCTGAGATCTTGGTTGAACAGCAGAGGTGTATTTGGAGGGCAAGTTGGTTAGGATGATATCTATGAGGGTACCCGTGTTTACGGAATTGGGTGGTACCTGGTATGTCATTGATCATTTGTGTGAGATTGAGGGCATCAAGCTTAGATTGTAGGATGGCTGGGTGTTAAGCATGTTCCAATTTAGGTCGCCTAGCAGCACGAGCTCTGAAGATAGATGGGGGGCAATCAGTCACATATGGTGTCCAGAGCACAGCTGGGGCAGAGGGTGGTCTATAGCAGGCGGCAACGGTGAGAGACTTGTTTTTAGAGAGGTGATTTTTAAAAGTAGAAGTTCAAATTGTTTGGGAACAGACCTGGATAGTAAAACAGAACTCTGCAGGCAATCTTTGCAGTAGATTGCAACACCGCCCCCTTTGGCCTTCTATCTTGTCTGAAAATCTTGTAGTTGGGATGAAAATGTCAGAATTTTTGGTGGTCTTCCTAAGCCAGGATTCAGACACGGCTAAAACATCCGGGTTGGCAGAGTGTACTAAAGCAGTGAACACAAACAAACTTAGGGAGGAGGCTTCTAATGTTAACATGCATGAAACCAAGGCTATTTCGGTTACAGAAGTCATCAAAGAGAGCGCCTGGGGATAGGAGTGGAGCTAGGTACTGCAGAGCCTGGATTCACCTCTACATCACCAGAGGAACAGAGGAGAGTAGGATAAGGGTACGGCTAAAAGCTATGAGAATTGGTCGTCTAGAACATCTAGAACAGAGAGTAAAAGATGTTTCTGGGGGCGATAAAATAGCTTCAAGGAATAAGTACAGACAAAGGATGGTAGGATGTGAATACAATGGAGGTAAACCTAGGTATTGAGTGAGATGAGAGAGATATTGTCTCTAGAAACATCATGAAACCAGGTGATGTCATCGCATATGTGGGGTGGAACTGAAAGTTGGATATGGGATAGTGAGCAGGGCTAGAGGCTCTACAGTGAATAAGCCAAAAAACACTAACCAGAACAGCAATGGACAAGGCATATTTACATTAAGGAGAGGCATGCTTAATCGAGTGATCAATAAGGGTCCAGTGAGTAGAGGTTGGTTGGGTCACGGCGATCCAGACAGTGGCCGGGTAGATGGGTATCGGTAGCAAGATAGCATAGGATGGAGGTCCCGTGTGGCACGGTCCCGTGTGGCTCAGTTGGTAGAGCATGGCGCTTGCAACGCCAGGTTTGTGGTTCAATTCCCCCACGGGGGGACCAGGATGAATATGTATGAACTTTCCAATGTGTAAGTCGCTCTGGATAAGAGCGTCTGCTAAATGACTTAAATGTAAATGTAATGTATTTTTAGACACCTCGTGCGTTTCCGTCGGTAGATTAGTGGGGTTCCGTGTGGGAGGGGATCAATCCAATTGGCAAAATAGATATAGTGACCCAAAAAAAAAATTGGCCGATATACTTATCAGATAGCAGCGGATAAGACAGCTAACGATTAGCGGGCCCCAGATGAGCGTTCAGTAACGTCGCGACGGAGGTGCCAGTTTAACTCCCTCGGGCAGATAACGTCGGCAGTCAGTCGTGAAGGCCCGGTGGGCTCCTGTACTGCAGCAAAAAAAAAAACGGTCCGGATAGGTGACTGTAGCCCAGGAATGGCTGATGAACTCCTCAGCTGGCTAGCTCCGGAATAATTTAAGTTTGCTCCGGGATCGACGTAAGCCAATAGTCACACGGTTTGCAGCTAGCTAGCTGCGAAATCAAGGTGCAAATGTCCAGAGCCTGCGGCTGAAATCCGGAAACTGAAGAAAAAAAAGGCCCGGTATGCTCCGGCCGAGTCGCGTTGCACAAAAGTGCCGTAGATTATCGAGCTAAAGGAATAGCTGATGACCACAAAACGTGGAGCTGAACACAACGCTAGCCAGCAAACCGGCTAACTTCTGGGCAGCTTCAGATTAGCTTTCGGCTAGCTTCTGGTTAGCTTTCTGGCTAGCTTCTGATTAGCCCCTGGCTAGTGTAAGGAATTGTATTAGATATTGGTGACTTGTTTTAACAACTTCTCAACATTAGCTATGGTTGACACAATATACACACTCCTTTTATATTGGACATATGCTGGACTCATTGGACACATGCACGACACCCACAACTCCCCTCCCCATGACAATCACACAGACACACACAACTCAGGGATGGAGCTCAAGACAAAGAACTACCTCAGGAACCAATGGAACGTGGACACCAGGCCTGATCAGGACTACCCAAGACCCAGTTCGACCAATCGGAAGGCCAGACTCGCAGATCTACCTACTTTGCTTGTTGTCTATATATTACTGTACTAGTGTTGGAACTAGTCCCTTTTTCTGACGACCCCATACGGATCAGATAGAAAGAGCCGTGCTGCACGCTTTGCATAATATTTTTACACTTGAATAAACCTGCCTTATTATTAAATTATCCACCTCGTCCTATGTCTCCTCTGTTTCTCCTGTCTCAAGTAAAACGAATTAATCAACCACTACTTCACTGTGGATTTTCAGATTTGAGGTAAATAATACTTTTTTTTTTGTAATTGGTGAGGCGGGTTGCAGGAAAGCTTTTGCAGGAAAGCTTTTGTAGTTGAGTTCTTGGATAATAAAATATATAAAAGATATGCAAAGAAGGTGTAAATATATATATATACAGGACAAGACAGTACGAGGACAAAAATGACGTCTGAACTGCTAAGCCATCTTGGAACATCTACATGTATCAGTAGATGTCAAAAAGGGCCGATACAGAAACCCAAACAGCAAGCAATGCAGCTGTAGAAGCACGGATTACCCCATGCATGTATAATTGAGAGAGGTTATGTATTATAAAGTGTTAGGTAATAGACAAGGTGTTCTCTTGACTAGTCAGAATAGCCTACTTTAGTGCGTGTCAGATGTCAAGCGCACAGAGCGCCTCTACTCACAGGATCCAGGGAAGCTGCGCATAATTTTAGATCAGCACTCACAGTGTAGCCTAGCGTGCAGGAGGGGATGAGGGAAGAGGGTTTAGCATAAGTAACTGCTATTGTATTTGAATGCAACAACTTACTTTATGTCACTTTCCTGCTGTTATTTATAAAGAGAGCATAGCCTACTTGAATGATACCTGTCACATATTGGTGCTGCATGCGCTGACAAGCCCATGGAATACAGTCGTGCCTGACAATTTGATGAGAAGTCAGTGGTCCTGGTCCTGTAACTCTCACCAGCCCGCACACCCTTCACTGCCCCGAATTTGCGTTTCATAGTGGCTGCAATCGAAACCCGCAGTTGCCAGACATGGGTGCTATTTTTGCGTTGATTCTGGCGACCTGTCTGAGCGGGGTTTGGGGATGTCAGTTGGCCCACGACTGGAGACCCCAGACTGAGGCGTGCCGTGCGGAGCTCGCGGAGATCATCGTGTTCGCCAAGGTGCTTGCGCTGCACAAGGACTCGTACAGTGTGTATAACTACCTGCCTTGGCAGTATGACACGGACCTCTTCTTCTCCGCAGAGATCGAGCTGCAATGCGACCAGGCGTGGGGCAGCATGCTGGAGGTCCCCACCGGCTCCCGGTTCAATGTCACCGGGCTGGGCTACTTCCCCTGTTACTCCTACAGTGTCGTGGAGAATAGCTCTTACTATTTCTTTCTGAGGTAAGAGACCGTGAAGTCCTGGTGTTGATGGAGGAGCGTTTATCACTTTCAAGCAAGTTTAAATACTGAAATGACACAAGTATAATACACCAGAATATAGACATATAGTGARTGATTGTTTGTGTCTAGATATAATATAACCCTTACATTTCCAGCGGTGTTAACCTTTTTACAGTTTAATGAGAAACTTTTGTCTGATGATAAGACACTAGGTGGAATAGAGTTGAAAGTGCTGGGTCTGTCCTTAGGATTGTCTTGGGATATGTTTTGACTTTGAAAGACCCAAGTGGCAAGCAAACACAGCAGGAAGAATAAACCAAACCGTGGGTGTGTGTGTGCGCGCAATATTATAGTGTGTCATATTGTGTAGCTAGATTCCACAAACCGTTTCGCATGTGAGATAAATATCAACTGATTGAAAAGATGATCAGATTCAGGTCGTTTAGAAGTAACCCCTGTAAAGTTACAAATCACATTMTATTTGTTAGATCGTTTATAAACAGCAGTGAAATGCTTACTTACAGGCCCTTCCCAACAATGCAAAGAGAAAAATCTAGAGAAAATTATAACAAAAGGAATAAATACACAATGAGTAACAATAACTTGGCCATGTACACGGGGTACCAGTACCGAATCAATCAATGTGCAGGACTATGAGATAATTGAGTTTGATACAGTGCCTTSAGAAAGTATTCCCACCCCTTGACTTTCTCCACATTTTGTTGTTACAACCTGAATTTATAATGGATTAAATTTAGATTTATGTGTCACTGGCCTACACACGATACCTCATAATGTTAAAGTGAAATTAATAGAAAATTAAAAGCTTAAATGTTTTGAGACAGTTAGTTCGCCTCTCCCGAGTCCGTATGGGACAAGACTGCAATTACAAATTGGATAACACGAAATTTGGGAGAAAACGGCCCACCCGCCACCCCCTTTGTTATGGCAAGCCTAAATCATTTCAGGAGTAAATAATTGCTTAATAAGTTGCATAGTATCACTCTGTGTGCAATGATAGTGTTTAACATGATTTTTGAATTGATTACAGCATCTCTGTACCCCACACATACAATTATCTTTAAGGTCCCTCAGTCGAGCAGTAGATTTCAAACACAGATTCAACCACTAAGACCAAGGAGGTTTTCCAATGCCTTACAAATAAGTGCACTTATTGGTAGATTGGTACAAAAAAAATGTTTTAAAGCAGACATTGAATATGCCCTCCATAATTATTGGGACAGTGAAGCACTTCATCTTCTTTCGGCTCTGTACTCCAGCACTTCAGATTTTAAATTATACAGTGACTATGAGGTTAAAGTGCAGACTGTCAGCTTATGTATATTCACTTATGTATATTAAAGTAGTCAAAAGTTTAGTATTTGATCCCACATTCCTAGCACACAATGATTACATCAAGTTTGTGACTCTATAAACTTGTTGGATGCATTTGCTGTTTGTTTTGGTTGTGTTACAGATTATTTCTACGTTAATGTGGATGCTACGATGATTACGGATAGTCCTGAATGAATCGTGAAAAGTGATGAGTTATAAAGTTACAGATGCAGAAATCATGCCCCCTCAAAAATTCTTACCTCTCCTGTTATTGTAATGGTGAGAGGTTAGCATATCTTGGGGGTATGATATTTTTTTGCGTCTGTAACTTTCTCACTCATCATTAGTCACGATTCATTCAGGACTGTCCACAATCATGGTAGCATCCATATTGATGTAGAAGTGTTTAGAAACATATTCTATTATTATTTGTGATAAAAGTGACTCCAAAATTACACATGTGGAGTACATTTTTTATGTCACTGTCCCAATAATTAGGGCGGGCACTGTATCATTGAGCATGGTGAAGTTATTAATTACACTTTGGATGTTGTATCAATACACCCAGTCACTACAAAGATACAGGCATCCTATCAGAGAGACTTGAAAAGCAGAAATATTATATCTCTTACTGAAACGTGTCTGGATGTTGACGCTACACACGTAGTACTTGTTAGAGTCTCCATGCAGCGGCTGGATCATATGGCTGCTTCAGGAAAGTCGAAAGGAGGTGGAGTGGAGTGTGTTTTTTCATAAATAACAACTGGTGTTCTGCTTCAAGTGTGAAGGAAATCTCAAGCTTTTTCCCACCTGATATAGAATACCTCTGTCATGCCTGCTCCCGCTCTCCCTCTCCGGCGCTGGAGGGGCTAGGCTGTCCTTCATTTCGCACATCTGTCACCATCATTACGCACAGCAGTGCTCATTGGACTCACCTGGACTCCTTCCCTTTGTTAATTGCCCCGTCTATAACTGTCTCCTCCCCCGTTTGTTCCCTGTGTCGCATTAATGTCGTTATGTGTTCTTGTCCAGACGCTGTCCTGTTCCGTTCCATGTCCGTTGATAATTAAATGTTCACTCCCTGTACCTGCTTCTCATCTCTACCAGCGTCAACCCTCACAACCTCGTGGTAATCTGCTGACCCTTTAATCTATCAAGAGAGTTCTCATTTGAAATTATCATGGCTGTCTACGTAACTCCACAAGTCAACACCACTCTGGCAGTCAACGAACTGTWTGAGGCCATAAACAAACAAGAAACCGCTTGCCCAGAGGCAGCGTTTCTGGTGGGAGGAGACTTTAATGCGGGGAGACTTAAAACTGTCCTTCGTCACTTCTACCTACAAGTCTCCTGCTCCACTAGGGGCACTAAATGTCTAGACCACTTTTATTCTACCCACAGAAATGCATACAAGGCCCTCCCTTGTCCTCCCTTTGGCAAATCTGACCCGGACTCCATTCTCCTGCTGCCTGTTTACAAACAAAACTCAAGCAGTAAGTATCAGTGATGCGCTCAATACAGATGAAGCAGACGCGAGGCGACAAGACCGTTTTGCTAGTACAGACCGGGATATGTTTCAGGATTCATCAGATATCATTGACGCGTTTACCACAACAGTCACGGGTTTCATCAATAAATGTATAGACGATTTCGTCCCTACAGTGACTATAAAAACGTTTCCAAACCAAAAACCATGGATTACAGGCAATATCCGCGCTGGGCTAAAAGCTAGAGCTACCGCTTACAYGGAACGGGACACGGACATGGAKTCATACAAGAAAGCTTCCGACAAGACATCAAACATACAAATGGACAATATAGGATGAAGGTGGAATCCTGTTACACCAGCTCCAACGCTTGTCATATGTGTCAGGGCTTGCAGACGATAATGGATTACAAAGGGAAACCTAGCCATGCAGAACTCCCAAATGAGCTAAATGCCTTTTTATGCTCGCTCCAAGGAATATAACATGAAAGCCCCTGTTTTTTCAGATCTCACTCTCCATGGCTGATGTGAGCAAAATGTTTTAACAGGTTAACACTTACTAGGCCGTCAGGCCAGACGGAAAACCAGGGCGCATTCTCAAAGCATACCCAGACAAACTGGCAAGTGTCTTCACAAACATTTTCAATCTCTCCTTGTCCCAGTCTCTAATCCCAACATGTTCCAAGCTGACCACCATTGTCCCTGTTCCTAAGAGCTCCAAGGTAACCTGCCTAAATGACTACCGCCGTGTAGCAGCTTTGAAAGGCTGCTCACGACACACATCAATACCATTATCCCAGACACCCTAGACCCACTCCCATTCGCATACCGCCACAAATAATCCAATGTTGACAATCTCAATTGCACTTCACACTGCCCTCTCCCACCTGGATAACAGGGGAAATAACTAGGTGAGAATGCTGTTCATAGACTACAGCTCAGCCTTCAACACCATAGTCCCCTCCAAACTCATCACCAAGCTAAGGACCCTGGGACTAAACCAATTCCTCTGCAACTGTATCCTGGACTTCCTGATGGGCCGCCTTTAGGTGGTAAGGGTAGGCAACAACATCTCCACCATAATGACCCTCAACACAGAGGCCCCTCAGGGGTGTGCTTAGTCTTCTCCTGTACTCCCTGTTCACCCACGACTGCGTGGCCACGCACGACTCAAACACCATCATCAAGTTTGCTGACGACACTACGATGGTAGACCTGATCACCAARGGCGATGAGTCAGCTTACAGGGAGGAGGTACGAGACTTAGCAGTGTGACACAAGGACAACAACCTCTCCCTCAATGAGCTGATTGTGGACTATAGGAGAAAGAGGGGAGAGCACGCCCCCATTCACATTGAGAGAGCTGTTGTGGAGCGGGTCGAGAGCTTCAAGTTCCTTGGCATCCACATCACTAAGGACTTAATTAACATGGTTAACATACACCCGCACAGTCTTGAAGAGGGTTTGGCATGGGCCATCGCAAAGCTCTACAGAGGATGGTGCGGACAGATCAGTACATGACTGGGGCCGAGCTCCCTGCCCTCCAGGTCCTCTTTATCAGGCGGTATCAAAGGAAGGCCCGAAAAATTGCCAAAGACTCCAGTCACCCAAGCTATAGACTGTTCACTCTGCTACCATCCCGCAAACAGTGACGGAGCATTGGTTCTCAGACCAACAGGCTCCGAGACAGCTTCTACCCCCATGCCATAAGACTAAATAGCCAATTAATAGTACCCGACTATCTACACTGACTCTATCTTGCACTGACCCTACACACACTCACTAGACTACATATACAAACCATATACACGCTCACTCACACACACTACATTGCCACTCCCAGACAAAACCCACACACATTTACATATATTACGTATGCACGCACACACACACACAAACACACACACGCATACTGACACAACACAAACATACACAGCACACACACACACTTTTACAATCATCATTTGCTGCTGCTACTCTGACTTTATTTTACTCTTATTATTATTATCTATCCTGATGCCTAGTTACTTTACCCTGCCTTCATGTACATATCTACCTCAAATACCTCGTACCTCTGCACATTGATCTGGTTCTGGTACTCCCTGAATATAGCTCCATTCTTGTATATTTTATATATTTTATTTCTTGTGTGTTACTATTTTTAAACTCTGCAATGTTGAGATGGGCTCATAAGCAAGCATTTCAAGGTAAGGTCTACACTAGTTGTATTCGGCGCATGTGACAAATAACCTTTTATTTGATTTGATTTTTGTTATGCGTATGCTTGTCATCGGACTAGGGAGTTTTTTTAGGATAAAAAGCAACGGAATAGAGCTAAGCACAGGCAAAATCCTAGTTGAAAACCTGGTTCAGTCTGCTTTCCAACAGACGATGGGAGACAAATTCACCTTTCAGTAGGACAATAACCTAGAACACAAGTCCAAATATACACTGGAGTTGCTTACCAAGACGACATTGAATGTTACTGAGTGGCCTAGTTACAGTTTTGACTTAAATCGTTTCGAAAATCCATGGCAAGACTTGAAAATGTCTGTCTAGCAATGATCAATAACCAACTTGACAGAGCTTGACGCATTTTTTAAAGAATAATGTGCAAATATTGTACAATCCAGATGTGAAAACCTCTTGGAGACTTACCCAGAAAGACTCACAGCTGTAATCGCTGCCAAAGGTGAATGTAACACGTATTGACTCAGGAGTATGAATACTTACGTAAATTATTTATTTCTGTATTTAATTTTTTATAAATGTGAAAAAAATTATAAAAACATGTTTTCAATTTGTCATTATGTTGTATTGTGTGTAGATGGGTGAGAATTTTTTTTTTAATCCATTTTGAATTCAGGCTGTAAAACAACAAAATGTGGAATAAGTCAAGGGGTCTGAATACTTTCTGAAGGCACTGCATCTCCCTTGGTGTTAGAACAACACAGCAGTCATAGAAAAAAGTGGCCATGGCTTTCCAGCTTGTGTAATTAGAGGCCGACAATTCCCAACCGCTTAGGGGAGACCCTCAAAGCTAGGAGTTTAGGCTGATGGTGTTATCTCCACACCAACCACAGGCTGTCTGGGAAGTCCTTTGTATCCCAAACACAGAACAACCCTGATGAATGACACCAAGCCTTCTGTTCTGAGAGATGAACTTGTGCAGACAGGTTTAACATGTCTCATGTCCTGTGTTTCTTTCATTCTCAGCACCTAGAACAGATAAGTGCACAGTCATTCAAAGAGTCTTTCAAAGGCATTTCAGCTATCCCGCATGGAGGTTCACCGCCAAGTACAATAGTGACCGTGTGTTTAGATAGTCAGAGGGAAAGAGTGTGTGTGTGTAGATGAGTTGGATGGCCAGCTAGTCAGAGGGAAAGAGTGTGTGTGTGTAGATGAGTTGGATGGCCAGCTGCATTTTCAATCGTTTTTTGAAGACCCCAGGTTCATAGGCCCCCTGCTGCCAATCCATATCCTCAAACACACGCACACACTCCCACATGAACATACAGACATTAACACAGACTACATGCACGCACGTTTTAAACACACACAGAAAATGGTGTGTTCCGTTTGAGAGGACAGGTTGATGGTGTCATGATGTAGCCCTTCTCCATTATTGGGAAATCCTAAAGGCATTATTGGGGGTTTTGCTGATCTGAAAGTGTCCTCAACTACAAGCCATAGGGATTAACCCTGCAATCAGCCAGCTACTATGGGAGGAAACAACCTAATAAGGGTTACAGTAAGACACAGACATATGGGCCCACGGATTTAGGGTGCAATGAAAACTAGAATAAAACAGCCCGAGACATTGACATTTAGTGTGCTGCGTTAAACTGTCACTAAAAGTTCCTTAAAAAGCCAATATAAGAATACTGTATACATCCTCTGATGCATCTCTGAACTACATATGTAGGACCATAATTTGATCACTCTTTTGTTTCTGAGAATTTTCCTGCACGGCAGGAAATGCAAACTTGTAGTGTATTCAAGGTTTAAAAAGGCTTCTAAAGTTTGTAAATTCCACTTTAAAAGGTCAGACTTTATTTGCCCTAATGAAAAATGTATCAACAAAAATCCATTATACATAATAATTCACATTTCCTGTTGCTTCAGGATAATTTCCCTGCTGTAGCAAACGGGCTCAAATAAAATCCTTCATCTGTACCTTCCTTCATTAGGATGCTGGGATGGAGGGGGATGTGTATGCCTGAGCCTCTAGTGCTGCTCTGCAGCTTCTCAGCTAATCTCAGACCTCCGTCTTAAACATTTAACAGAGGAGTCTTCAGTTCAAGTAAGCATTGTTCTCGTCATTCTGCAAACATGGTTCTCTCAGGCTTTGAATCAGCAAGCCAGTGCTGAAAAGTTTCCATCAGAGTCTCCAGTGAGCTCCCATTTCCTGTTAAAGCCCACCAAATGACACAGTCTGAAACAGCCTCTCCTAATCAATCGCGACTATGAGTGCCCAGGACAGGACTAAAGGATAGTTTAGCATAGGAAGAAATGCAATAAGGAATCTCCCACTGGACCCAAACTGTAGACTGGTTGATTGGTCTGCCTGTCTGTGCCAAATGTAGCAGTCTCACTCCCATAACATTGTTGCTGGTCTGCTGTTTAACAAAGTGAAGAAACAGATTATTATTCTTGGAGTAGAATGTGTGTGTTAAGGCTTTACAGTTAATATCATGGTTAGGACTTAATAGTTCATCTCTTGCTTTCATCTAACCAGATTAAGTGAAGGGGTCATGACAGCCATTCTTTCTGAACTCACAAGGGGGTCTTCACAAGTTACTGTAGGTCAATAAATTTCAATGCAGTGGTGGTACTCTGACTAGCTTTAAGCCTCAAGACACTCAGCTGCCTGCCGCTAGGGAGGGCTACTATAAACTGGAAGAAGTTTCCTTCTCTATTTTCTAATTACTAGAATAACTGATCTGAGAAGATAGAATAGGTGAAAGCATTGTCTGAGAGCAATAAACACTTGATCTTGTCTACTGCAGGGCTTTTGTCACAGTGCTATAATATCTCCATTGTGTTCAGTTCACTTACGTAAGTACGACTTGGTAACAGGCCCGGTCCTGGCTGATATGCCGCCCTCCCCCTAACCCAGCAAAGTAAAATAGTAGCCTAGTAGCCTGCAATGCACTTTTATGAATAACATCCATGTGCAAGTTATCGTTTGTTAAACAGGCTGTTGCATTTGCTTTATAGTCCTGATACCTGACAAAGACCTAAGACTAATCCTTCTTGCTATTCAAGCTCTGAATTTCAACTACTGTACCATAGCCAGCACATTTTAAAGTCAATTGAAATACATTTGCCAAAATTATATAATTACTCCTCTCTTTACAGAAATAAATACAATAATTTCAAAATAGTTCACCAGAGAGCATGACTTAGCTGCAGAGGATCATCAGCTTCTTAAAAAAAATTGCTGTGGTTTGTTTCAAATCACAAGAACGTAGGCCTATGCTTTGTTTGGAAGCCAGCAATTTGGGCAGCACGCATGGCAATAACCCTAGCTGATTATTGAGTTGCAACTGTCAGGGAAAAGCATTTAAAATATGTGTGAAGATAATGTCATGAGTATATTGTGAAATCTCTCTCCAGAATGCACTCAGCACTCCATCCAGTTCTTGCGCATTTAATTCCCTCTGGGTACAGACGTTCACCATATATTCCACGTTGGCTCAACGTTCATTCAACCAGTGTGTGCCCAGTGGGTTGTTTCATTGTGTGAATTGTTTGCCCTTTGATTGATAATTTTAATAAATTCCCCATTACATATGTAACCGGTGGTAAATTTACCGTTAATCCCTGTCATTTGGTTACATTCATTTATGAAAATGCATAAATTCATTTTCAGAGTGGAAAAGAATTCACATTAACCTGCTACACTTGTGAGAAGTAAGTTTGGGTTTTTGTTTCATACCATTTACAAGTTTTGTAAATGTTTTCCTTGTCTTTTGTTTGGAACGATCCATGTGAGCAGTGAACATGTCTCTGGTTTATTTCTCTGTCCTGCTAATGTTGACGGAGTGCGCGCGCCTGAGCACGCATAAAGTAGGATACTTCTGACTACCACTAATAATAAGCTGAGCTTCACCTCACCTCACACAGTAAGTCAACCAAGTCAGCTTTTTTTAACATCCATTGCAAATGATAGGCTAATAGTTCATGTCACACCCTGACCTTAGAGAGCCTTTTTATGTCTCTATTTGGTTTGGTCAGGGTGTGGTTTGGGGTGGGCATTCTATGTTTTGTTTTCTATGATTTTGTGTTTCTATGTTTTGGCCGGGTATGGTTCTCAATCAGGGACAGCTGTCTATCGTTGTCTCTGATTGGGAACCATACTTAGGTAGCCCTTTTTCCCTCCTTTCGAAGTGGGTAGTTGACTTGTGTTTGTGGCACTATGCCCTCGTAAGCTTCATGGTTGTTTATTTTGTTTATTGTTTTGTTGGTGTCATTCCAAAATAAAGGATAACGTTTACCACGCTGCACTTTGGTCCACTTCCTTTGACGGCCGTGACAGTTCCTCACAGCATTTGAAAAATCTTTTCAACACTCTCCCCCTTGATAACCACCAGGCCTCGGTGTGAAAGAGCAAAATGTCATGCTTTGATGATTCCATATATCCTTTTGAAACATAATAAACTGCCTGAACACTTCCCTTGTGCAAAAAAAAGTTGTGTCTGTCCTGAGCTCACTGGCATAGGAAAATTAAGGCCTGGTACAGGTTAGTTGATACAATGTTGCAAGTTCGCTAGTCACAGCTTCGGAATCTGGACCAATGACATGCAGTCCAGGTAGGAACTGTCTATTGAGCCCCATCCCCAGAATCCCATACCCATCACTTTATTCTGCAGAACACGGAAGAGTGCATTAGTTTTATGGAAATTTCCATCATATGCAATGAGCAAAAAGCAAACACGGTGGCAGTCTCTAGATGGGTTGCGAACTGTTCATTCAAAGCATTTTATACTTCCACATAGTTGCCCCTGGGCCTGTTTCATGAGCTGGCACTCTCATCGTTGTCACGAAATGCCAACTTCTGTTTACCTAGGTAGCATGTAGTATTAATTAGCTAGGTCTTTCAAAATCTCACGGTTCTCTTTTTCCTTTGCACTGTGCTGATGTTCAATATCTGTTGTTCATTCAATGTGAAATCTATCCGTGAGCTGCCAAATGTCTTAAGAGCTATTGTATCTGGCTTTGGATGTGAGATACCGATTTCTCATGCTTGTTGAGTGCTATTGGCAAGTTATTTAAGTTACAGTAACCGACTCAGAGTTGGTTGCTAGCAGTGCAGCCACAGAGCCAGTCTTTCCATTGATACCACTCAAATTGAAAATATATTTCTATTTTCTGTCCCTTCCTTTGATGTAGGTCCCTAAACTCAGCCTAGGGGAAAGGTAGCCTCTAGTAATTTCTATGTTAATAGATGGACGGTAACTACATAATATCTTCAGGCCGGTGATGCTGACACCGTTACGGTGCAACCAGCTGTCTACGTTGCTGAATGCTTGCTGATACGTTTTGCTATTTGCTGCCAGAGCCATAGCTATATTTGTAGTAGACGAGTACCATCCTTCATTTATTTTTGCCCTAGAAAATACACATACTTTTATGAGAACAGGCATGTTGTTTTGGGTTAGCAGACGAAGCCCCCAAATGCTAGCTAGCTACCCAACTTGCAAATCCGTGTCAGTTATCATTATCTTTGTCCGACTTGAAATTAGTTGGCTAGCTAGCTAACACATTTGCTAGCCAGTTCGAGTTGAAACATTATTGAAAGCAAGCTGGCTATATCCTATGATTAGTTAGCAAGCTTGTATCCAAGTGCTTGCACTGTATTAACCCTAAATGCCAATGGGCTACAGTTAGCTGCTGTTAGAAAGGTAGCTAGCTAATGTGAGCTATGCACATCTCCCTCTTATATGCTACATCACATGTTAGCTTGGTTTATTTAGCTATTTACAGTATCTTTCCCCTTTCATCTGTGATATCATAGCTAGCCTGGCTCACTAGCATTAATAAATATTATACAACGGGTGGGTCTAATCCTGGATGCTGATTGGTTAAAACCCCATTCCAGCCAGTGTCTATTCCAAGATACCACCGGCTAAGGCTATGACGTTGAAATGACTATTCTACAGTATTTGACTGTGCAATCCACTGTCTCATTAGCCAAACCAGGAAATGTATAAATTGATCTCCACTGTAAAAAGCATCTAGACATTATCTCCCATTTCTTTCAGACTAGCATTTCATTTTCAACTGCAGAGATTTGTATTAACCTTGCTTGACAGGCAGCAGAAGTAACCATGTCTGATGTAATCCATTCCTGGCCATCTGGCAATATTGTTGAAATGCATTGGAAGTTTACACCAACTTTATGAAAGTCCATTTTATTACATTTTTTCCTTTTTATTCCAAGTACAAATTACAAATATCCAGCACAAATATTTGTTACACAGATTATCAGCAATCAACAATTTACATCACTACATCAAACATGTCTACCACAAAACAAAATGCATAGTTAAAACAAGAAGAGACCTTAAATAAAAAAATAAAAATTGCAATTGTTTTCACTCAAAGAATCTCATTATAATAATTCAAGGACCATTTTTGTTATTAACTAGGGATTCAACTCAATCAGAAATATTTGTAATTTTGGTATAGCTTTCTGGAATTTTTGTTTATGTTAACTTTTAAGTTAATGTATTTGGTAACAAGATTGCAATATTAACATACAATATCCTTCATGTCAACAACATTGGTAGTGTTCAAAAAGCTAAATATGTACTCCGCAAGGTTTTCTCCAAAAATCTATCATAGATTTACATTCTTAGAAAAAAGTGCATGAGATTTTCACCTTTTTTGCAGAAAACACATACATGTCAACAACATTGGTAGTGTTCAAAAAGCTAAATATGTACTCCGCAAGGTTTTCTCCAAAAATCTATCATAGATTTACATTCTTAGAAAAAAGTGCATGAGATTTTCACCTTTTTTGCAGAAAACACATACATATCATCAACATCAAGAAATGTGGACACCGTGGAATTATATGGATGTATAGTATCTTATGCATTAACCCTGCTTTTTCCAGACAATGTCAGGAATAAACATGTTCCAAACAATATGTACCTCTAGGCATAAATTTGTTCCTTGAATGGAAAGTGTCTTTATGTATTTGTTACAAGATTTCTCAAATAAGCCCACACTTTACAGGCTGAGTTCTGGATAAGCTTTGTGATCATCACCAAAGCTAAGATTAGTTTTCCTTAGTGTAGTCAGACCACTAGGAATGGCTTTGATCACAGAAATAAACTCTCTGAAAGGTATTGGAAACTCATTCAATGTAATAAATTGTTCGTATGAAAGAATATTACCCCTGTTGTCGAATACATATTTCATGCCAGCTAGGGTAGAACAATGACTTACTCCTTACAGTTATTTCTGAATTATTCCACAAAAGAGCATTATGCGGGGAAAAGTTGTGAAGGAAAAATATTTTCCAGGACATTAAAGCGTGTTGGGGAAACCTACCTAATTTAGTAGGTGATCTTTCAGGAAAATAATTACATTTCAGTCAAAATGTAAGACCTCTCAACTTATTAAATACATTGTTTGGAATGAAATACCAAATGGATTCTGTACTGACCGAACATCGTTTCAACCAATTGACCTTGAACATGTTATTTTTGTCAACAAAATCCAACACTACCAGACCTCCTTCAGATCTCTTATTTCAGAGTATAGACTTTTTAGTTTGTAAGACTTTTACAAATAAGAAATGCCTTGTCAATCTCATTACAGGTAGAGGGATTTACAAATAAAGACAATGAGACGGTACACAAAGTGAGACAGTCCCTCTGCTTTGGACAGAAGCACTCTTCCAAGTGTACATAGATCCCTTTGTAGCCAATTATTAAATATGTACTTTGTTTTCTTAATTTTAGGAGAGAAATTCATATATGTTCCTAAATATTTAACGCAGTCCTTTACAGGAATATTTTATATTTCTTTATCATTAGAGTCATATACTGTAAACATAAGATTTCACATTTAGAAACATTCAGTTTTAATCCAAATGCAATAGAGAATGCAGAGATGGCATTAAGGGAATGGGCGACCTGGTCTTAGTCTCTTAAAAGAAGAGTAGTATTGTTAGCCAGCTGGTAAATTGTTATATCTCAGTCAAAAATTGATAAGCCATGCAAATGTGCATACCAAAATGAATAAGAAAGGTGAAGACAGACATCCCTGTCGTACATTTATGTTGATACCGACTCTTTTGGATATATTAAGGTTTAGTATCACAGAACTATTTAAATCTTTGTAAAACATGTGAAGGACTTTGATCACATTTTTACCGAAACCGAAAGTGAAATGAATGTTCAACTATGTCAAAGGCTTTACAGAAAATGTAAAGAGTCAATTGCATCTGTACAATCCATAAGGTCCAACCCTAAACTAATGTTGAAACTTAATGTGACGGCCTTTCATAAAGCCTGTTTGAGTGTCATTTATAATTGGATCTATTCATTTCTTTAATCCTTTGGCATAAACCAGAGCAATCAATTTGTAATCAATGTTTAACGAAGTGATGGGTCTCTAATTGCCAATGAGAGAGGGGTCTTTATCAGGCTTCGAAATCAGTGAAATAAGGCCCTACTTCATAGTGGAAACCATTTCAGAAGTTTCAATGAAACCTTGAAACACATAAAAAGTAACTCCCAAAACTATATAAAATTCAACTGACAGGTCATCAGGGCAAAGTGATTTCTTTAATTGACACTATTGATTCGTAAACTGAGTGGAATTCCTCCTCAAACACAGGGACATAGTTCTGAATGTAACTTTCTTAACCATCTACCTGAAGTTGTGAGTTGTAAAGGTTTTCATAAAAGGAATTGGCAAACGTTGATATTTCAGTGGGATCTTTTCATAATACATCATTCATTTTGAGTGCAGTTATAGATTTTCTTTTGTAGTTTCTATTTTCGAGTGCAAATAAATAACTGGTGTTTCTTTCCCCCTCTTCAATCCATTTTGCTATTGATCTGACAAAAGCACACTTTGCCAGATCTGTGTAAAACTGTTCTAACTCTAGTTTTAAAGATTTAAGTTCAGACTCTAATTCTTGAGATAAATTATCTTTCTTTAGAAGACTGTCAAGATTGCTCATTTAAAAACATTATCTAAGGGCGGTGCACAATTGGCCAAGCGTCGTCCGGGTTAGGGGAGGGTTTGGCCGGCCTGGTTGTCCCTGTTCCATCGCTCTCTAGTGACTCCTGTGGCGGGCCGGGCGCAATGTACGCTGACACAGTCGCCAGGTGTACAGTGTTTCCTCTGACACATTGGTGCGGCTGGCTTCTGGGTCAAGCAAGTATTGTGGCAAGAAGCAGTGAGGCTTGGCGTGGTCATGTTTCTGGGGACGCACAGCTCTCAACCTTCGCCTCTCCCGAGTCCGTACAGGAGTTGCAGCAATGGGATAAGACTGTAACTACCAATTGGATATCACGAAATTGGGGAGAAAAGGGGGGTTAAATAAAATAATAAAAGACATTAAAAAACATTATCTAAGGTGCTTTAGGTGCTTCAGCTCTTTGGCATGTTTAATAGATTAAAACGCTGACTTTAAATTTGAAGAATTTCCCATTTACTTCCATGACCCAATTCTTCTCTCGCAAAAATGTATTTGGCTATTGATTTGATGTTCCCATTGAAAATAGGTTATTTAAGAAGTGTGTTGTTTAATTTCAAATAGCCTCGATTACCCTTAGATAATCTACATCTACAACAAATTGTAACAAAGAGGGGGAAATTAGGAATACATTTATAATAGATTTTAGTGACATCATTTTGTTGGTCCAGGTATAACCCCTTGCATCCAGATTGAAATAAGACCAGGCATCAACAACAGAGGGGGGTTGGAAAGTGTTCATATAAAGTTATAGTTCGAACGGTAAATTTACTATTTGCAGTACTCACAGTTCAAGTGTGGTGTCATGTCACAAGAATCAACCAGCAATCTTTCATCCTTCAATGAACACGTGGGCCCTTGAACCCAGCTTTTTGCCCTCTTGTCGAGCATTCTGTATTAGCGGCCACAGCTTCTCCCTAGGAGTCTGATCCTGCGGTATACAGAGCCTCTTTGATGCGAAGCGTCTTCTAGTCCAGCAACTTGTTCCCCTTGGCCGCTTTCCAGATGATCTCCCTGTAGTGGCGCATGGTGAAGCACAGAATTACATTGCGAGAAGGTCCATCAGAGTTTCGATTCCCAAGTCGATGAACCACATTGATCACATATCTTAGTTTGTCTTTGATGCACGGAGCCACCTGCCCCAGGATATGATGACGGCTTCCCTGATGTCCTCTCGCTCTACCTCTCTTACACCTTGGATTTTCAGATTCCACCTGCGAGAGTAACATTGAAGTTCAGCTACACTCTCACTCAGCTCCATGTTTTCTGACTGCAGTTTCTTCCCCTCATTCTTTAGAAACGTTATCTTTTCCTTGTTCCCGCTCACATCTGTGTGAAGCTGACGGACATTTTCTGACAAACCATCCATCTTCATTGATATTTCTTTGGTAGCCCACTCTATGGTGGACACTTTGGAGAATGTGGCGTCTTGTTTAGTAGTTAGGGTCTGGATTGCAGTGAGAAGTTCAGACATGGAAATGTCCATTTTCACTTTTTTCCGCCGGTGGACTTTTGCCTGAGGTAAAGAGGTTGCAAGTATCTCATCCTGGTCCATTTCCTTCTTTGCTTGCTTGAGCTCGCACCATTTTGTGTGTCCATGTTGCTCTAGCTGTCATCGTTGCTATCTAGCATGCCTGCCATCTTCTGTGAGACTTAGGTATGTCGTCTTCTGTTGTCTTTCTGTCGTGTTCTGCCCATTCAACTTGAGGAAAACAAACTCTAAACTAAACTTGCCATATATAGCTAAAACCAGTAATAGTTAGTTTAATGCTACATTGATAGCAAATATTGGACGAGCTAAATGTGCGTGCATTGCACTCATATGCAGACTTGACGATAAATGTCCACATGGCAGCTGGGGGCAGAGCAAAACATGTTGTCTCTGGGCAATTGGGTGTCATTGGCAAAAGTGGGCATGTAAGTATTCCATACTAGAGGTCTTCACGGATCCACCTTTACCCAAATACCCAAGACCCGAACTTGGACCCAAGCGGGTCCGGATCTGAGATGATTGTCGGATCTGATATGATTGTCATAGGTCTCGGGTATTTGTAATTTTAACTGACTTGTTCGGAAGGGCCCATACAGATCCAAACGCGTCTGCTGCAGTAGAGAGAGAGAAATTATATCATTTATGCTGCTGCTCTTGCTTTTCACGAGCACTTGTGGCACTTGTAGCTTGTTGGCCAATCATAAGTCATCAAAGCGGCAATAGGCAGTCATAGATGATGAAACACAGAGAGATGAAAGATAGATTAATTATTATTCAAATTTTTTGGTACATTTTGGGGAGAAGGCTGGCTTCCCTTGGCATCCATGAATACACACCACTGAGGCTACAACAACCAAGAGCCAACAGGTAGGCAGGCTGCTACTAAATATTCTGAATTAAGTTATTGGTAACTGTAGGATGATAAAGATCATGCACTGCAGCCTCAGTTAGCTAGCTTAACTAGATTTTCCCAGTTTGATGCAGTCCAAGACAGGTACTACGTAATCATATTGATGTTAAATAACCTAGCTGTGGCAGCTATTAGTATACTGTAGCACAAGTCGGCTTGATCGGTTGCGGTCTCTCGTATCTCCCTCCCTCCTCCCCGTGTCACTCGCTCACAGTACGGCTCCTCCCCCTCCCGCTAGAGTGGCACCTCTCTCCTTCTATGGCTTTATCAGCTCTGGTTAATAAAGTAGCTTAAAAAATTACTTTTCTGCTGCTTCCCTAACTCAGACCTGGTCTGGATCCGACCAGGTCTATATGGAACGGGTCTAGTTGTCCTCGGGTACGTTCGGAACAGGATCCGTGAAGACCTCTAATCCATACCCAACCCTCCAGTAAATTGTGATGAACTCACTTACAAAACTCAGTTTGACAAGACTGACTTTATGACCAAAATTATGCTATTTACACTTTGTAGTCAATTTTGACACTAGAATTAATATTGCTGACTCATATCGATGCCACATAGGCCATTTTAAAACCAGAGAAGTTGGTTCTAAGGGGCATTTGACCTTTCATATAAGGAATTTGATTTATAGCATTTACTTTGACTTCAGCATGACAATTTAGTACTTTTTCCATCGCTGTACTTAAGTACATTTAAAACCAGATACTTTTTGACTTTACTCAAGGATTATTTTACTGGGTGACTTTCACTTGAGTCATTTTCTTTTACGTTTACATAGATCAGACAGACAAGTGTGATACCTCAGATTCAAGGGTGTTTATTTAAAACAATAAAGAAAAAGAAGAAACAGGTTTCCTCCTGGTTACCGCATTCTGGGCTCCAGGGAATGCTGTCTCCTCTGGGGTAGATCACCGAGCCCCTCGGATCTAGCAGACCTTGAGTACGTCTATCCGGTAGCAACCTCTCACTATCTCCATCCCTCCCGTGTGCTGCCCTCATGGCAGCTTTATGGGCCCCGTACGGGTGGTGAGCAATCAGCCCCAAAACACCTCATTTGGTCTTCATCCACCTGGGGAGGGTCCTTTAGCCTGGCTGACTGTCGGATTGTGGAGTACGGTGGTCGGGTCGTCCTTAAGTCCCCTCCAATGGCTCCCGGACTCATCCTGCGTACCTTCAGCAGAGCCTCGGTATTCTGGTGCGTCTCCACGGCTCCCAAGAGGTCCTCCAAGGTCTGGGGCGTGCATAGGCTCGCCATCCTCTTCATTTTGCGAGGTAGCGTCTGTAAGAAATGATCCATGACCACTTTGTCAGTAACGGGGAGGGTGGTTACGTCGATTAGGAGCCATGCCCTGGTGATGCACAGTAGGTTGCTCATCTGGGCTCAGGGGGAAAGCGTCGGCCACGAACCTCTAGTGGTGGACCAGTTGGGCCCGACGGGCCAGGCTGTACCGGTAGCGGCTGAGTACCTCCCTATTGAGACCGTCGTAGTTAGCCACCTGTTCGGTGTTGAGGTCATAGTACGCCTTTGGTCGTCTCCGGACAGGGACGGGAACAGCAGACTCGCCCACTTCGCCTTGGGACATCCTTCCCGGAGTGCTGTCCGTTCGAACGTGCAAAGGTAGGTCTCGATGTCGTCATCGTCCATTAGCTTTATTAAAAATTGATTGGAATGCAAATCGATCTGCGTTTCTCCCCACAGCTTCCTGACTTCCTCAAGCAGGCAGACTTTCTGTAAAAGCTGTTCTCCCAGCGATCATTCCTGAATGTCCTGTTGCGCTTGTTGGGCCCAAACGAACTGAGCTATCAACCCGTCCATGCTGATACCGCGTAAATGTCAACCCTGATCCGACCACGTTGTCAAATGCCGCGTTCTCCACCACTTGTGGCAGATCAGTGGTTTACTCATCAGCCCCAATTAGTCCTGGCCGGACCCGTCGAGACCTGGCACATCCAGCAGAGGGAGCCACTGCCGCTTGATGTAGACTCCGTCTGTCACCTGGCTTCAACGAGTCTCCCCCTGGTGGCTTATCCACTGTACGCCACATAAGGTATCGTAACTTTTATTCAAGTATGGCAATTGAGTACTTTTTCCACCATTGTGTGGCCGCATCATGAACCAACCAGCCAGCTTGTTCCATTTCGGTAGGGCAAAACTCACCAGTCAAACCATAAAAGAAAAGCTAAGAAATAGGAGAGAGGCTGCATTAATTAAACCAACATGCTTTTGACTAAACAAGGTTATGACGAGAGGACAAGCTTTCCTATGAAGGAACAGGGTTTTATGTGGAGGGATGGGAGAGAGAGGGATGGGAGCTGTTTAAAGTTGGGGAATTTGAGAGGAGATGTGAAAAGGGGTCTGAGGGTTTGAAACAAAGGATAATCCCTATAACTGCTGTCCCATTGACTCTACTGTATGTAGTTGATACCTTATGCTGAGGGTGTAATGTAGATGATACGTTGGTTTGGTAGAACTGCGACAATATAGCTAGCTAATACAGAAAGCGCATCCAGGATATTACTTAGCTAAGCCAGCATTTTTTCTACAACCATTGCCTGGGGAACTGTTTGGGAATGTACACAAGTGGTTGGGGCTTAATTATGTTTCTGCTAAGTGCCATGGAATTTGTAGAAGCTGAGTAGAAATTTAAACCAGTGGAAACATTGGCCTGTATTTACTAGTGCTGGTTGACATTAGTGCGCCCTCTGTGAGTATTTGATTGGTTTATACATCAGCTTGTAATCCAATAGGAACCAAATGTCCGGAGACATAGGCCTCATGCTAGACTTGAGAAGTAGGGGAAACACTGGCCATATGCAACAGAGCAAAGAGTGAGAGAGGAATGGATGGAGGAAGGGTGAGAGAGATCGGGCAAGGGATGGAGGAAGGGAGAAAAAAAGGGACAAAACGTACGGTTCATGAATGATGTGGTATAAAACAATCCACAAAGCCATGCTTGTCAGGATGGGAAGTATCCATGTCTCAGGAGCATGGAATTAATTAAAACCAGTGCATCAGTTATTGTTTTGAGGGAGATATTGGTTCCAGCGTCCTTCAAAATATATAGTTAAATTAATTTCAAAGCTATTGAAATGAGTACACACAGACGTTCTCGATGGTCTTGTATATTGTGAGTGTGTTATTGTGTCTGTGCAAAATAGTTAATTAGAACCATATGCATTTTTTGGGGGGGCCAACACAGTCAAACACAGAGTGTTATTCCCGCCGGATCCTCTCTCACCAGCCACATACAGTGCCATCGGAAAGTATTCAGACACCTTACATTTTTCCACATTTTGTTACGTTGCATTTTCTAA
The DNA here is from genome assembly GCF_002910315.2 of Salvelinus sp. IW2-2015. Taxonomy (NCBI): domain Eukaryota; kingdom Metazoa; phylum Chordata; class Actinopteri; order Salmoniformes; family Salmonidae; genus Salvelinus; species Salvelinus sp. IW2-2015. The sequence continues at coordinate 20,750,752 of NC_036851.1, forward strand.
AATGTATTAGATAGTTTTTTTCCCTCATCAATCAACACATTATACCCCACAATGACAAAGCAAAAACAGGTTTAGACATTTTTTGCTAATTTACTAAAAATAATAAACAGAAATATTACATTTACATAAGTATTCAGACCCTTTACTCAGTACTTTGTTGAAGCACCTTTGGCAGCGATTACAGCCTCGATTCTTCTTGGGTATGACGCTACAAGCTTGGCACACCTGTATTTGGGGAGTTTCTACCATTCTTCTCTGCAGATCCTCTCAAGCTCTGTCAGGTTGGATGGGGAGCGTTGCTGCATAGCTATTTTCAGGTCTCTCCAGATATGTTTGATCGGGTTCAAGTCCGGGCTCTGGCTGGACCACTCAAGGACATTCAGATACTTATCCCGAAGCCACTCCTGCTTTGTCTTGGCTGTGGGCTTAGGGTAGTTGTCCTTTTGGAAGGTGAACCTTCACCCCAGTCTGAGGACCTGAGCACTCTGGAGCAGGTTTTCATCAAGGATCTCTCTGTACTTTGCTGTATTCATCTTGGCCTCGATCCTGACTAGTCTCCCAGTCCCTGCCTCTGAAAAACATCCCCACAGCATGATGCTGCCACCACCACGCTTCACCGTAGGGATGGTGCCAGGCTTCCTCCAGATGTGATGCTTGGTATTCAGGCCAAAGAGTTGAATCTTGGTTTCATCCGACCAGAGAATCTTGTTTCTCATGGTCTGAGAGTCTTTCGGTGCCTTTTGGCAACCTCCAAGCAGGCTGTCATGTGCCCTTTACTGAGGAGCGGCTTCCGCCTGGCCACTCTGCCTGATTGGTAGAGTGCTGCAGAGATGGTTGTCGTTCTGGAAGGTTCTCCCATCTCCACAATGGAGCTCTAGAGCTCTCTCAGAGTGACCATAGGTTCTTGGTCACCTCCCTGACCAAAGCCCTTCTCCCCCGATTCCTCAGTTTGGACGGGCGGCCAGCTCAATGAAGAGTCTTGCTAGTTCCAAACTTTTTACATTTAAGGATGATGGAAGCCACTGTGTTCTTGGGACCTTCAATGCTGCAGAACTGTTTTGGTACCCTTCCCGAGGTCTGTGCCTCGACACAATCCTGTCTCGGAGCGCTACAGACAATTCCTTCGACCTCATTACTTGGTTTTTGCTTTGTCATGCACTGTCAGCTGTGGGACCTTATATAAACAGGTGTGTACCTTTTCCAAATCCTGTCCAATCACTTGAATTTACCACAGGTGGACTCCAATCAAGTTGTAGAAACATCTTAAGGATGATCAATGGAAACAGGATGCAACTAAGCTCAATTTCGAGTCTCATAGCAAAGGTATTTCTGTTTTTAATTTTTTATAAATTTGGAAAAATCTCTAAAAACCTGTTTTTGCTTTGTCATTATGGGGTATTGTGTGTAGATTTATGAGGAAGTTTTTGAAAATTGTAATACATTTTAGAATAAGGCTGTAACGTAACAAAATGTGGAAAAAGTCAAGGGGTCTGAATACTTTCCGAAGGCACTGTAGCTCTTAGGGTTGACCTTGTGTTGCCTCTGCTAACATTCCAGTGCCGGAGTTGGCCATCATTATCAACGTTATGAGTGACCCCCACCGTAGGGACAAAACATCAGGCTATCTGGGTCAGACAAAAACATACAAACATAGAGCTCACGCACACACATACACACACATACATGAGGTGCCTTTTTATTTTGTATTTTTGTGCCATACTCGATTTTCATTCACTACCCTCAAAACCCAATGTAACACTTCTCGCATGCAGCTACTGTCACTCATAACCTAGATGGAGTCTAGACATGGGCTGGGGTGGGGGGGAGGGGTTGGAAGCTGTTGATTGGAGAAGATACTGTAACATTTACTGTTCCGTGATATACTGTTTGTTCTGTGCTGACCGTCATTATTTGTACCTAACAGAATGCATGAGAAAAGTTTTCTCTGAAGAACACTGGTTCAAGCATCTGTCAGATGTTGATTGCTTGAATCATTTGAATAACACAGCTGTTTAACTCCTGATAATCACATTAAAAAACGATCTGTTTGTACAAACACACAATTTCCTTCCAGCTTTATAATTCAAAATGATGTCATACCAGCCCATTGAACAGTTTCCTGCATTTGGAAACAATCCATGGAACCCACTTGTCCTTCCTTCACCGCAATGTAGGCTTGATTATTACTTATAATAAACTCTGCAGGCCATTTCGTGATCTATTCTCTGAAATTAAGTAGCTCAAACATAAATCTGAACTTTTCCTCAGGCTTGCCCTTGGAAAGCAGCCAAAGCTCACAGTAAAGAAAGGAGCAGTGCCCTTAACAAGAGGCAGACCAAATAAGTGTGTTATTTCTCCTCCTTTTATGCCAGGGTAACCATGGTGTTGTATTAATATGTATTTTGCCACCTTGAGAGATGTGATAACAGACTTCCTTCATTTGATGGGAGGCGTGCGCGTGCGCGTGCGCGTGCATATATGTGTGTGTGCAGATGTCTGCTTGGAGAGGTTATGAGTGACATTTTTTAAACACCACAATTAATAAAAACAACAGAACGAAAGAAGAGAGAATGTGAGACATAGAGAGAGTATGCCACTTAGTTTAGATGAGTTTGGATGTGACTTTCAATGTTTCACCTGGAGGTAAATGTAATTGTGCTGCCAAATGCCTTTGTAATGCTTAAGTAATTTTGTGTAGCTGCTGAAGAATTGTCATAATATTTTACTGCAGGTGCTCTAACTGTTATGCTACGGGTATTCCCCTCCGTGTCACACGATTGGAGGTTTTATTAGACAGCTGTGGCCCAAAGCATAGTTGAGATAAACAGATACCAAAGCCACACACTGAGGAGGATAAAATACATGTTATTTTAACCCTGTCTGACACCCCAACAGCCGCATCACAAAATCTGCCACACTTCAGTCTCAAAGCCTTACAGTATGAGTATGTGTGTGTGTGGTGTGTTGTGTTTGTGTGTGGTGTGTGTGTGTGTGTGTGTGTGTGTTGTGTGTGTGTGTGTGTGTGTGTGTGTGTGTGTGTGTGTGTGTGTGTGTGTGTGTGTGTGTGTGTGTGTGTGTGTGTGTGTGTGTGTGTGTGTGTGTGTGTGTGTGTGTGTGTGTGGTGTGTGTGGTGTGTGTGTGTGTGTGTGTGGTGTTGTGTGTTGTGTGGTGTGTGTGTGTGTGTGTGTGTGGAATTCAAATGCAATGTATCTTGATCCCCTGTCTCTCTGTGTTCCTCAGGATGGATGAGAACTACACATCATCCCCATGGTGTTAACTTCCAAGATCCAATCTTCCCAGCACACCACCACCAGAGAACCACCGCATGTTCGCCAGCCTCTTCCAATTCTCCAACTGCACGGCCGGAATCACAGTCCACACCTACACCCCAGAGTGGGAGGCTCAGGAAGACAGCCGGGTACGAATTAATCTTATCTATCGCTCTTGTTTTTGTGTGCCTTTGTTATAAAAGTCTTAACAGCACTGCTTAAACAGCAGCTCCTAAACCACCAAAGAGCAAGACCGGCAAAGAAAAACAACCTAGGTTGGAAGAATCTCATCAAAACACATGCAGGAAACCTTTGACAGACACACTATAAACAGCTGATCAAATTTCCTTGCCATTCCCCATGGCTGAGGTAGCATGCAGCGTTGCATATTGTAGCAAGTCTTCCATGATCACCTGCACTTGATAGACAGGAAGTTTTTAGCAAAAGGTAGCGCTGCATAGTATTATGTTTAACTTAAACTCCCCTTAACCCCCAATCAGGGAACAGTGCCTATAATGAAACAGAATGCAATAGGAGCAGTGGTGTTTTGAACCCCACATTTTTAGCCCCAAAAATATTAATGATACTTGAGTTAATAAAGCCTCCATACAAACATACAAACATGGTCTCTTTTTTGCTTTCTTGAGTAAAGCAGCTCCAAAATGCAGGTGTTTCAGCCTAGCTCAGTGCTTTCTGTGGTGGTGGGGCAGCCAGCGGAAAATGCAGAGCGTAGGGGTTGGTAATGTTCTCTAGTTGCGCCGTGATTGGTTTAGTGTTCTGTCACACATGGGGACACTACATCACTGACAAATCTAAGGGTAGAGCTACAAAATTCAAGCACCTTGGGAGCTGCCATAGAGTTACATTATAAGTGCCCATCCAAGAAGGCTGAAGGTCATTGGCCACAGATAAAATGAGGTCAAATCACATTATATCTACAGTAGCTTTGATTGGACATACTTTCAAAATCTTAGCTAGAAGTTAAGGGGTAGGTAACACATTCACCACGCTGATCCTCAACACGGGGGCCCCTCAGGGGTGCGTGCTCAGTCCCTTCCTGTACTCCCTGTTCACTCATGACTGCACGGCCAGGCACAACTCCAACACCATCATTAAGTTTGCCGATAACACAACAGTTTGATTTGATTTGAGCATCATGAATCAAGTCAACAATCTACTGGCAAATCCTTTTTAATCCTTGTCATATGAAGCGAAATAATGAAGAGAAATTATATATAAAAAGTATCGGTGCTCATCGGGCATTGGACATAAACATTATACAGCAAGTTGGAAATCGTACCTTCAACAATGAGTGGTTTGGAAGGAATCAGTGGCTAACTGTAAGCATTGCAAAGCAATCACTAGCCTGTTATTCATTGGAGTGGGTATGTGGTCCCAATTCTCGGTTTAAGGTTCTCTTTTCCAAGCTTAAAATTATAAACATTCAACATTGGCCATGCTGTCAATCCAGCATGATTTCTGTCGCGCTCATAACAAGTGTTAACTCAGAACTGGGAAATCTGACTTCAGGGAGTTCAAGACAACTGGGAACTCAGGAAAAGACTAGCTCCGACTGGGAAAATACATTTTGAACGGTCATCCAACTTCCAAATTGGAATTGTAAATTGGCAAAATTTGCCAACAGAGGACTGCCGCGCCTCCTTCCTGTTCAAGTGAGTACAGCACAACAAGGTGAGTCCATAAATATCTTGTATGCTGCTGCACAAATTATGTAATATGCCAGGGAGATATGTATACTGTAGCTAAGAAAGTAATACTAAGTGTATGTTGTGTAGTAAGCTGTTAGTAGCCCATGTGCCTCACCCTAATAACTTGGTCTATTTTCCCCTCTGAATTTTGCCTACCGTTCTGACTTGTTGGTGCACATGTAGCCTATAACCTGTTTTAGAGGAATGTAATCATCAAATATTGTAAGAGCTTTCATTGTCGGCTTATATGCTCCCTTTATTTATCCTACGGTTCTGACTTGATGTACAGGGAGAACACTGTAAAAATGTTCTGAACAAACAGTTATATTGACCAAATCCGTCCTAGCTCGCTCATTAATGTCTTAATCAAAATTACAGATTGCCTCTTATCCGCTTGTCATCCCCTTATGCCATAGTTTGTACATCTCAATTGTCAGTAGAAACCACATTTGTTTNTCTTAATCAAAATTACAGATTGCCTCTTATCCGCTTGTCATCCCCTTATGCCATAGTTTGTACATCTCAATTGTCAGTAGAAACCACATTTGTTTTTAAGCATGTCAGCCATATCAGATATGTTTTTTTAAAGGCAGTACATTTTTTAAATCTGATTTCCCACTAGCTGAGACAAACAGGGAGAAGTGGTCAAGTCGATTATCCACGCTTATAAACACAGGGTTGCTACTGTTATTGTTATTTGTGGTGGTAATCATTCTTTTTGAGTACATTTTATGAGGGGGGAAGGTATGTAAATTATTTTTACAGTACATGGGGATGGCCATGTGAAAATGTTTTTTACATCCCTAATAGTGGCTTTGTAGTCAGGGCTAACCACAATCTTCAAAGGTCCACTGAGGAGAGGCTTGTAAGTGTAATTTGTTCTTTGTGGCTGGGAGACCAGAATTCTTTAGGTGGTGGATAGAGGCCTTGCTCTGATGGTCCAGACAGTCAGACTCCCATTGGTTAGAGCTCTGCTGTGCTTCTCTCTAAAAGTGTCAATGCAGAATAGAGTATGTTGACTGGAGAGTAGGATGTGGGATGCGGCTGAGAGACAAGGAGAGGCATACAGGTTTTTTATCCATCTATGGAGTTTTCTACAATGAGCACAGAACAGAAATCTATTAGACTGTACTTCTTGTAATGGCTATTTGACCAAGAAGGAGAGGGATGGAGTGCGGCATCAGATGACCTGGCCTCCACAATCACCCGACCTCAACCCAATTGAGATGGTTTGGGAGGAGTTGGACCGCAGAGTGAAGCAAAAGCAACCAACAAGTGCTCAGCATATGTGGGAACTCCTTCAAGACTGTTGGAAAAGCATTCATCATGAAGCTTGTTGAGAGAATCCCAAGAGTGTGCAAAGCTGTCATCAAAGCAAAGGGTGGCTACTTTGAAGAATCTCAAACATAAAATATATTTAGATTTGTTTAACACTTATTTGGTTACTACATGATTCTATATGTGTTATTTAATAGTTTTGATGTCTTCAGTATTATTCTACAATGTAGAAAATAGTCAAAATTAAGAAAAACCCTTGAATGAGTAGGTGTGTCCAAACTTTTGACTGCTACTGTAGGTAAAACCTTTTGGTAAAACTTTATTTGGGTAGTCCATCTGTAGATACTCTACAGGCTATCAGGAACATTTCAACTTAACTCTTAACTTCTTATGACTGGGGGCAGTATTGAGTAGCTTGGATGAATTGTCATGTTTTGTCTTTGATCATCATGTCTTGTCCCTGTGCTTCCCTCTGCTGGTCTTATTAGGTTCTTTCCCTCTTTCTATCCCTCTCTCTCCCCCTTCCTCTTTCCCTCTCTCGCTCTCTCTCTCTATCGTTCCGTTCCTGCTCCCAGCTGTTTCTCATTCTCCTAACGACCTCATTTACTCTTTCACACCTGTCCCCTATTTTGCCCTCTGATTAGAGTCCCTAATTTCTCCCTCTGTTTTCCGCTTCTGTCCTTGTCGGATCTTGTTTGATGGTTCGTGTCCTGTGTCCTTGTTCCGCCCTGTCGTGTTTTGCCTTCTTCAGATGCTGCGTGTGAGCAGGTGTCATGTCAGCTACGGCCTGTGCCTCCTGAAGCGACCTGCAGTCTGTGGTCGCGTCTCCAGTCGTTCCTCTCTACTGACGAGAGGATTTCAGTTTCCTGTTTTGGATTTACCTTTGATATATCCAGGAGAATCATTGTGTTTGATACTGGAATAAAGACTCTGTTTCTATTACGTCGCTTTTGTCCTCATTCACCAGCATAACAGAAGAATCCGACCAAGATGGACCCAGCGACTATGGATTCTCTCAACACTGCCGTCGAGTTCCAGGGACAATGCTCGGCAGACACGAGCAGGAATTGTTTGCTGTCGTCATGCCGTTGAGACCCTGGCCGCTCAGGTCTCCGATCTCTCTGGACAGTTTCAGATCTTCGTCTCGGGCCACCAGCTACTTCCTGGTCTTCCGAGTCTCCGGAACCTAGGGTTAATAACCCACCATGTTACTCTGGGCAGCCCACTGAGTGTCGCTCTTTTCTCACCCAGTGTGATATTGTGTTTCTCTCCAGCCCAACACGTACTCAAGTGAGAGAGCTCGGATCGCTTACGTCATATCACTCCTTACTGGTCGGGCTCGGAGTGGGGCACAGCTATCTGGGAGGCAAGGGCTGAGTGTTCTAACGATTATCAGAACTTTAAAGAGGAGATGATACGGGTTTTTGATCGTTCAGTTTTTGGGAAGGAGGCTTCCAGGGCTCTGGCTTCCCTATGTCAAGGTGATCGATCCATAACGGATTACTCTATAGAGTTTCGCACTTGCTGCCTCCAGTGACTGGAACGAGCCGGCGTTGCTCGCTCGTTTTCTTGGAGGGACTTCACGCTAGGTTAAGGATGAGATTCTCTCTCGGGAGGTTCCTTCCAGCGTGGACTCTTTGATTGCACTCGCCATCCGCATAGAACGACGGATAGATCTTCGTCACCGAGCTCGTGGAAGAGAGCTCGCGTTAACGGTGCTTCCCCTCTCCGCATCTCAACCATCTCCTCCCACCGGCTCAGAGACTGAGCCCATGCAGCTGGGAGGTATTCGCATCTCGACTAAGGAGAGGGAACGGAGAATCACCAACCGCCTTTGCCTCTATTGCGGTTCTGCTGGACATTTTGTCATGTCATGTCCAGTAAAAGCCAGAGCTCATCAGTAAGCGGAGGGCTACTGGTGAGCGCTACTACTCAAGTCTCTCCATCAAGATCCTGTACTACCTTGTCGGTCCATCTACGCTGGACCGGTTTGGCTGCTTCCTGCAGTGCTTTGATAGACTCTGGGCTGAGGGTTGTTTTATGGACGAAGCATGGGCTCGGAAACATGACATTCCTCTCAGACAGTTAGGGAAGCCCACGCCCATGTTCGCCTTAGATGGTAGTCTTCTCCCCAGTATCAGATGTGAGACACTACCTTAACCCTCACAGTATCTGGTAACCACAGTGAGACCATTTCCTTTTTGATTTTTCGTTCACCTTTACACCTGTGTTTGGTCATCCCTGGCTAGTATGTCATAATCCTTCTATTAATTGGTCTAGTAATTCTATCCTATCCTGGAACGTTTCTTGTCATGTGAAGTGTTTAATGTCTGCTATCCCTCCTGTTTCTTCTGTCCCCTCTACTCAGGAGGAACCTGGTGATTTGACAGGAGTGCCGGAGGAATATCATGATCTACGCCACGTCTTCAGTCGGTCCAGAGCCAACTCTCTCCTCTCACCGGTCGTATGATTGTGTGTATTGATCTCCTTCCGGGGACGACTCCCCCTCGGGGTAGACTATACTCTCTGTGCGCTCCCGAACGTAAGGCTCTCGAGGATTATCTGTCTGTTTCTCTCGACGCCGGTACCGTGGTGCCTCTTCCTCTCCCGCCGGAGCGGGTTTTTCTTTGTTAAGAAGAAGGACGGTACTCTTCGCCCCTGCGTGGATTATCGAGGGCTGAATGACATAACGGTTAAGAATCGTTATCCGCTTCCCCTTATGTCGTCAGCCTTCGAGATTCTGCAGGGAGCCAGGTGCTTTACTAAGTTGGACCTTCGTAACGCTTACCATCTCGTACGCATCAGAGAGGGGACGAGTGGAAGACGGCGTTTAACACTCCGTTAGGGCATTTTGAAATACCGGGTTCTGCCGTTCGGTCTCGCTAATGCTCCAGCTGTCTTTCAGGCATTAGTTAATGATGTACTGAGAGACATGCTGAACATCTTTGTTTTCGTTTACCTTGACGATATCCTGATTTTTCACCGTCACTCGAGATTCATGTTCAGCACGTTCGACGTGTACTCCAGCGCCTTTTAGAGAATTGTCTCTACGTGAAGGCTGAGAAGTGCGCCTTTCATGTCCTCTGTCACATTTCTCGGTTCTGTTATTTCCGCTGAAGGCATTCAGATGGATCCCGCTAAGGTCCAGGCTGTCAGCGATTGGCCCGTTCCTAAGTCACGTGTCGAGTTGCAGCGCTTTCTCGGTTTCGCTAATTTCTATCGGCGTTTCATTCGTAATTTCGGTCAAGTGGCTGCCCCTCTCACAGCTCTGACTTCTGTCAAGACTTGCTTTAAGTGGTCCGGTTCCGCCCAGGGAGCTTTTGATCTCCTCAAGAAGCGTTTTACATCCGCCCCTATCCTTGTTACTCCTGACGTCACTAAACAATTCATTTTCGAGGTTGACGCTTCAGAGGTGGGCGTGGGAGCCATTCTGTCTCAGCGCTTCCATTCTGACGATAAGTCCATCCTTGCGCTTACTTTTCTTCATCGCCTGTCGCCATCGGAGCGCAACTATGATGTGGGTAACCGCGAACTGCTCGCCATCCGCTTAGCCATAGGCGAATGGCGACAGTGGTTGGAGGGGCGACCGTCCCTTTTGTCGTTTGGACTGACCATAAGAACCTTGAGTACATCCGTTCTGCCAAACGACTTAATGCACGTCAAGCTCGTTGGGCGTTGTTTTTCGCTCGTTTCGAGTTCGTGATTTCCTATCGCCCGGGAAATAAGAACACCAAGCCTGATGCCTTATCCCGTCTCTTTAGTTCTGTGGCTTCTACCGACCCCGAGGGGATTCTCCCGAAGGGCGTGTTGTCGGGTTGACTGTCTGGGGAATTGAGAGACAGGTAAAGCAAGCACTCACTCACACTGCGTCGCCGCGCGCTTGTCCTAGTAACCTTCTGTTCGTTCCTGTCTCTACTCATCTGGCTGTTCTTCAGTGGGCTCACTCTGCCAAGTTAGCTGGCCACCCCGGCGTTCGGGGTACGCTTGCTTCTATTCGCCAGCGGTTTTGGTGGCCTACTCAGGAGCGGGACACGCGCCGTTTCGTGGCTGCTTGTTCGGACTGCGCGCAGACTAAGTCAGGTAACTCTCCTCCTGCCGGTCGTCTCAGACCGCTCCCCATTCCTTCTCGACCATGGTCTCACATCGCCTTAGACTTTATTACCGGTCTGCCTTCGTCTGCGGGAAGACTGTGATTCTTACGGTTATCGATAGGTTCTCTAAGGCGGCACATTTCATTCCCCTCGCTAAGCTTCCTCCGCTAAGGAGACGGCACAAATCATCATTGAGAATGTGTTCAGAATTCCTGGCCTCCCGTTAGACGCCGTTTCAGACAGAGGTCCGCAATTCACGTCACAGTTTTGGAGGGAGTTCTGTCGTTTGATTGGTGCTTCCGTCAGTCTCTCTTCTCGGTTTCATCCCCAGTCTAACGGTCAAGCAGAAAGGGCCAATCAGTCGATTGGTGCATATTACGCAGCCTTTCGTTTCGAAACCCTGCGTCTTGGGCAGAACAGCTCCCCTGGGCTGAGTACGCTCACAACTCGCTTCCTTCGTCTGCTACCGGGCTATCTCCGTTTCAGAGTAGTCTTGGGACCAGCCTCCTCTGTTCTCGTCCCAGCTCGCCGAGTCCAGCGTTCCCTCCGCTCAGGCTTTTGTCCAACGTTGTGAGCGCACCTGGAGGAGGGTCAGGTCTGCACTTTGCCGTTACAGGGCGCAGACTGTGAGAGCCGCCAATAAACGTAGGATTAAGAGTCCTAGGTATTGTCGCGGTCAAGAGTGGTGGCTTCCACTCGTAAACTTCCCCTTACGACAGCTTCCGCAAGTTGACTCCGCGGTTCATTGGTCCGTTCCGTGTCTCTCAGGTCGTCAACCTGTCGCTGTTCGACTGCTTCTTCCGCGACATCTTCGTCGCGCCACCCTGTCTTCCATGTCTCCTGTGTCAAGCCTTTTCTTCGCGCCCCGTTCGTCTTCCCCCCCCCCCCGTCCTTGTCGAGGGCGCACCTATTTACAAGGTACGGAAGATCATGACATGCGTTCTCGGGGACGTGGTCACCAGTACTTAGTGGATTTGGAGGGTTACGGTCCTGAGGAGAGGAGTTGGGTTCCATCTCGGGACGTGCTGGACCGTTCGTTGATGATGATTTCCTCGTTGCCGCCAGGGTTCCTCCTCGAGTGCGCCAGGAGGCGCTCGGTGAGTGGGGGGTACTGTCATGTTTTGTCTTGATCATCATGTCTTGTCCCTGTGCTTCCCTCTGCTGTGTCTTATTAGGTTCTTCCCTCTTTCTATCCCTCTCTCTCCCCTTCCTCTTTCCCTCTCTCGCTCTCTCTCTCTATCGTTCCGTTCCTGCTCCCAGCTGTTTCTCATTCTCCTAACGACCTCATTTACTCTTTCACACCTGTCCCCTATTTTGCCCTCTGATTAGAGTCCCTATTTCTCCCTCTGTTTTCCGCTTCTGTCCTTGTCGGATTCTTGTTTGATGTTGCTGTCCTGTGTCCTTGTTCCGCCCTGTCGTGTTTTTGCCTTCTTCAGATGCTGCGTGTGAGCAGGTGTCTATGTCAGCTACGGCCTGTGCCTTCCTGAAGCGACCTGCAGTCTGTGGTCGCGTCTCCAGTCGTTCCTCTCTACTGACGAGAGGATTTCAGTTTCCTGTTTTGGATTTACCTTTGATATATCCAGGAGAATCATTGTTTGTTTGATACTGGAATAAAGACTCTGTTTCTATTACGTCGCTTTTGGGTCCTCATTCACCAGCATAACATGAATAAGGTGCCCAGAGTAAACTGCCTACTACTCAGTCCCAGAAGCTATGGGTATGCATATTATTAGTATATGTGGATAGAAAACACTCTGAAGTTTCTAAAACTGTTTGAATGATGTCTGTGAGTATAACAGAACTCATATGGCAGGCAAAGACCTGAAAAGAAATCCAACCAGGAAGTTGTAAATCTGAGGTTTGTAGTTTTTCAACTCATTGCCTATTGAATATACAGTGGGATATTGGTCATATTGCACTTCCTAAAGCTTCCACTAGATGTCAACAGTCTTTAGAACCTTGTTTGATGCTTCTACTGTGAAGGAGGGGGGAATGAGGGCTCTTTGAGTCAGGGGTCTGGCAGAGTGCCATGAGCTGACCACGCGCGTTGACGTGAGAGTTAGCTTGCGTTCCATTGCATTTCTGAAGACAAAGGAATTCTCCGGTTGAAACATTATTGAAGATTTATGTTAAAAACATCCTAAAGATTGATTCTATACATTGTTTGACATGTTTCTACGGACTGTAACGGAACTTTTGGACTTTTCATCTGCTCGCGCCTCATGAATTTGGATTACTGGGCTAAACGCGCGAACAAAAAGGAGGTATTTGGACATAAATGATGTACTTTATCGAACAAATCAAACATTTATTGTGGAACTGGGATTCCTGGGAGTGCATTTTGATGAAGATCATCAAAGGTAAGTGAATATTTCTAACGCTATTTCTGACTTCTGTTGACTCCAACATGGTTTTGTTGTCTGAGCGCTGTACTCAGATTATTGCATGGTTTGCTTTTTCCGTAAAGCTTTTTGGAAATCTGACACAGCGGTTGCATTAAGGAGAAGTCTATCTCTAATTCTGTGCATAACACTTGTATCTTATATTAAATTTATGATGACTATTTCTGTAAATTGATGTGGCTCTCTGCAAAATCACTGGATGTTTTGGAAGCAAAACATTACTGAACGTAACGCGCCAATGTAAACTGAGAATTTTGGATATAAATATGCACTTTATCGAATAAAACATACATGTATTGTGTAACATGAAGTCCTATGAGTGTCATCTGATGAAGATCATCAAAGGTTAGTGATTCATTTTATCACTATTTCTGCTTTTTGTGACTCCTCTCTTTGGCTGGAAAAATGGCTGTGTTTTTCTGTGACTAGGTACTGATCTAACATAATCGTTTGGTGTGCTTTTGTCATAAAGCCTTTTTTGAAATCGGACACTGTGGTGGGATTAACAACAAGTTTATCTTTAAAATGGTGTGAAATACTTGTATGTTTGAGGAATTTTAAATATGAAATTTCTGTTGTTTGAATTTGGCGCCCTGCACTTCCACTGGCTGTTGTCAAATCGATCCCGTTAACTGGATCTTAGCCGATCTCAGCCATAAGAAGTTTTAACCTAACCCTAATCTTAACCCTAAACCTTACTCTAACCCTTTTTCTAAACCTAATCCTAACTGTAACCTTAGCAAGCAGTTGCTTGTCAACAGATAGGTTGTTGATAGTAGGACCATCTTTAGAGCATTTACAGATGAACTATCTGGACTGTTCAAATTAAGTGTGACCAAATTATTGGATCAGTTTCAAAGCCCTGTCCCGTGGTCCTGATTTGAAGTAGGTTGAGGGAAAAGTGTGCCTCATACGCATTGTAAGATACTGAATGCTAGTAAACATGACTATGAAGTCTACACATTTCTCCATAACCTATCCATGGTTCACCTCAGAGTTTCAGTGTCAAGATCAACGCCAGTGATTACATCATAGAGTCCTGTACGGTCCCTTTATAGAAACGAATGGTCTTTAGACGCCATTCATTGAATTCAAGATTTACATCAGTCTTCTCTGTTTCCAATCATGTGCTGACTGCACATAAAAGCCTTCTTTCACGGTGAAGGAATAAGAATTGGCTTATGTTTCCATTAATGACCACATCTCAGCTCAAATCTGTAATCAGAGTCAAAGCCAAGGAAATGCACAATGTTTTTCTTATGATTACACTCGTATTACAAAATAACTGGAAGGAATGGCTCGGCCCACAGGCTGCACTGTGTGACAGCACAACGCAATCATATACTGTCATCATGCCACACAGACATGACTGTTACTGCTGTGTAAGAATGACATTCTAGGGACTTCACATGTAAAACGAATGATAATTACCCAACACACATGCTGTTATGATTATAGTCATCATTTTCCTGCGCTAGACTGAGAATCTCATGCCCATGGAGGTATCTTCAACTGGGACCCACAGCTGTTTTCCCTCAAAAACCTTTAAGATGTCCCTCTGATAACATGGGAAAATGTTCCACTAAGGCTGGAAATAAATGTATTAATGAAGAGATGAGTGTCAAAATTGCATGTTATGTCAATGATTCTATGGAACCTCCGTCCCTACCATTATGACCACAGTGATACATCATTCATCTGCCACTTGTGATTAGTGTTTTTTGGTTTGGTTGCGTAAACATTTGAATGTATCAACATTTTTCTAACTGGGTTGGCTGCCATGTGAAAGATATGATAGGGATAGCATTCAAAGATGTCTACGGCTATTATGTAGCTGTGGTGCAGGTGTGGACCATACGTTGGATAAAGATGCACAGATCACAGTCCAGATTTTTCAACTCCAGACATTTTCAAGGGCAATTAAATAGGTATGTGTCCACAATGGAGCTTGTTCTGGAAAACCATAGCATTTCCAATAACAATGACAGAAAGATGTGGAAATGGGGACTTTACTGTGGGTACCTCTGGTCTGAATGAAACACATACTCAGGCAAACAAGCTCCATCTCTCCTTCCAAATGTTTTGGTTACCTGGAATTTGCTGTTAAGAGTTACCTGCTGAGTGGCCTGGCTGGTCTAGCAGTAATGACGCAGCCTCCAGCACATACTGTATATACTATATACTGTATACATAGGTTCGAATCTGGCCTACTGCTATTTGACAAAACCTCATTGTTTTTTCCCTATTTACTCAATGGTCGATAGAGCTATAGATACCATATCTTATGACAAACAACTTACAGTGCCCTCAGAAAGTATTCATATCCCTTTATTTTTTCCACATTTTGTTACGTTACAGCCTTATTCTAAAATTGATTAAATAAAAAATGGTCCTCATCAATCTATACACAATACCCCATAATGACAAAGCAGAAACTGTTTTTTAGACATTTTTGCAAATGTATTAAAAATAAAAACTTAAATATCATATTTAAGTAAGTATTCAGATCATTTACTCAGTACTTTGTTGAAGCACCTTTGGCATCGATTACAGCTTTGAGTCTTCTTGGGTATGACGCTACAAGCTTGGCACACCTGTATTCGGGGAGTTTATCCCATGCTTCGCTGCACAGCTATTTTCAGGCCTCTCCAGAGATGTTCGATCAGGTTAAAGTCCGAGCTCTGGCTGGGCCACTCAAGGACATTCAGAGACTTTTCCCGAAGCCACTCATGCATTGTCTTGGCTGTGTCGTTGTCCTGTTCGGAGGTGAGCCTTTGTCCCAGTCTAAGGTCCTGAGAGCTCTGGAGCAGGTTTTCATCAAGGATCTCTCTGTACTTTGCTATGTTGATCTTTCGCTCGATCCTGACTAGTCCCTCAGTCCCTGCATCTGAAAAACACAGTAGGGATGTTGCCAAGTTTCCTCCTGAATCGTGTTTCTCATGGTCCTTCAGGTGTCTTTTGGCAAACTCCAAGCGGGCTGTTGTGTGCCTTTTACTGAGGAGTAGCTTCTGTCTGGCCACTGTCCATCAAGCCTGGATTGGTGGAGTGCTGCAGAGATGGTTGACCTTCTGGAAGGTTCTCCCATCTCCACAGAGGAACTTTGGAGCTCTGTCAGAGTGACCATCCGGTTCTTGGTCACCTCCCTGACCAAGGCCCTTCTTCCCCGATTGCTCAGTTTGGCCGGGTGGCCAGCTCTAGGAAGTGTCTTAGTGGTTCCAAACTTCTTCCAATGAAGAATTATGGAGGCCACTGTGTTCTTGGGGACCTTCAATGCTGCAGAATGTTTTTGGTACCCTTCCCTGGATCTGTGCCTATACACAATCCTCTCTCGGAGCTCTACGAACAATTCCTTCGACCTCATGGCTTGGTTTTTGCTTTGACATGCACTGTCAACTGTGGGACCTTATATAGACAGGTGTGTGCCTTTCCAAATAAATGTCCAATTGAATTTACCACAGGTGGACTCCAATCAAGTTGTCGAAACATCTCAATGATGATCAATGGAAGCAGGATGCACCTGAGGTCAATTTCGAGTCTCATAGCCAAGGGTCTGAATTCTTATGTAAATAAGATATATATATTATAATTTTTTAGACTTTTGCAAACATTTCACTTTGTTATTTTGTTATTTGTTATTTGTTATTGTGTTATTGTGTGTAGATTGATGAGGGGAAAAAAATATTTAATTCATTTTAGAATAACAAATTGTGGAAAAAATCAAAGGGTCTGAATACTTTCTGAATGCACTGTATATAGGAGAGGTTGCAATTTACGCGATCAACAGTCCATGCCAACAGCCAGCCACAAAATAAAATGAGCCAGGCTCTTTTACGCCCTCTTCCCGAATGGTAGCTATAAAGGCAGAGGTTGCGCACAGTGCAGCAATATGATGAAGTGTGAAAGTTTCTGCCACCCACATAGAGGAAAACAGTTCCAAATAAATGACATTGTTACATGCTCCACCACCCATGTTATCTACATGATTATATGTCCATGTGGGCTGTGTAGGTAAAACCTCTCGTTCTCTGAAACAGAGAATTAGTGAACATCAGGAGAAACGACAGGGATTTTCCAGTCACAGTACATTTTAATGACCAAAAACATGACATTTCTACCTTTTAGATTTTGTGGCACAGAGAAAGTTAAGATATCAGACAGGGGAGGGGATATAAATAATACCCTGAGCGACAGAGAATGTTTTGGGATTTTCACCCTCCAGACATTATTTCCTGAAGGTCTTAATGATGAAATGCCCATGCATGTTATGTTGTAAATGTGAACATGAATTAATGCCACCACTTCAGATGACTCTGACGTTTTTCTTGCGCTGTACCCAATGATTTGTGAAAACATGCTTGATGGGTCGATGTCCTCATTGTGGTTTTACAGATATGTTTAATACGTTTTATGTACACACTTTATTAGAATATTTATGAAATGCGCATTGTTTTATTTGGTAACACTTACTTATTTTCCCTTGACTCCAACCACATTCGATGTATTGAACGGATGTGGGTGGAGCTATGTCTACATAAGGGTGCTAATTTAAAAAACTCACAAAAGCTTTGACGAAGGCCGATACATAAAGCTTAATTAATAAATAGCAGTGATACTATCAAGAGCAGTGTGCGGGTTTCTTATTTTTTCTCATCTTATTCAACTGTAACCATGCACCTGCAAAAAAGCTAGCTCAGATGTGCAAGTGTCTTTTGAATTTTAGAACTACTGGCTATAAAGTATCCAAAAGAACCAGGGAATCTCTTTAAATACAAGTAGACTTTACTGTTGGTCTTAGAAGATTTGACACTATCAACAAACATGATAGGTTACTCTCCTCAGTACTACCACTGTTAACTGATGACACCTGTCATCATTCTGAAGAAATTACCTTGTGTTTATCGTTAATCATTAAAGTTGTGCGTCATGTGTTTTGAATGAAGGGAATATTCTTCAGTTGGATGGTATGTTCACCTACAACTTAGCTGTAGAAGTTTCTCACTCGTTCTCTTTGAGATGTACTTTATCTCATACCAACCTGATTTTTTTTAAATGAAAGTAAAAACACAGTAAATTAGCAGATATCTTTCATCCTCAATCTCAGTGTATTCTCTTTCAAAGGATTAGGTCTAATTCGTGACATATGAGGTGAAAAATTATTAGAATCTGTCTCAGACTTTCCATCACTGAAGTGGAACAGTTTCTAGGTTTTAGTTTTTCTATCTCTATTGTTTGGCACAGAATAAATTGTTGCTTGACATGACCATTTTAGCATATCCCCCCTACAAGGCAAGCATTTGTTTTCTGAAATATGTTTCAAAGAAAGGAGATGAATATATTGGCCTTTTGAAGTAAATGATAGATTTCCAAACATTAAGACTGTATCAGGAACTTGAGTAACCATAGAATCTAAAGATTCAGGACTGAATTAGTGTAACAACTTGGTTGGGGTTTGTGCAATGGATCATCAAAGGTCTAAAACAATGATGGGAGCAGCAACAGCCTGAGACTTTATTCTCTGAACTCACACATCATCTGAATCAATTATGATCAACTTCAATCTGGTAAATTAGCATTTTGCTCACTTCCTGTTGACTGACTTCCTGCTTCCTGTTTCTTCCAGCTGCTGTGCTCCACGGTGCAGAAGGCCCTCTTTGAGGAGGAGGAGCGTGTGAAGACTCTCTCCCAAAAGGTGCGTTCTCTGGAGAAGGCCAACAGCCATCTGCGGGACAAGGTGAAGAACATGAAGCGCCTGCTACGCCAGGCCAAACGAGACACCAAGGACCAGAAGACACTTCCAATGAAACAGCTGCACAACCCCGAGCCCCCCCACCCACACCAGGACACCACACAGGACCAGAAAAGACCCGCCCTCAAAAAGATCCTCACCAAGACGCTAAAAAACTGAGCCCAAACCCGCCCCTACCACCACCACCTGTTGCACTGCAGACATGGACAGGCATAAAAGGATATAAGAACTGTATAGAATGTGACATCAGGAGAAGGAGAAGTAGGCTATAGACAGGTATTGTATGTAATAGTGTATCATGTCAAAAGCTTTGAAGATAGAGGAATTGCATACCCTTAATGTGATGCAGACTAGGCACACCTCTGTTACAAGAAAGTGCATTCAGCAAATCAGAATGTTTTGTATCCTGAAAAAAACAACGATGCAGTAAAACAACGATGGAGGTTTCTTATTATTTTTCCCTTCAATAATATAAACCTATAGAATAGCCTTCATAATTTCTAAATATAAATCAAGTTATTTCACACACATATACTCGGTATGGATCTATAAGGAATGCATACACTACAATGTGATAAGCATTTATTGTCATTGCAATCACATTGTGTCACTCTGTTCTTACCACAGGAAGAGTAGCAGGACAATTTGAGGAAACCCAGCTAGCAATGAGGAATCGGCCCAGAAACGGCCCTCTTCCGGGGGGGCGGAACTGATTGAATCGGCTGCCCAGAATCGGCCCAAGTACATCGGCCGTTTCTGTCTACCGGAATTCAGCCGACTTTTCAGCCGACATTCAGCCGACATCTTACCAGAATCCCCCCAGAAGTGGCCTGATGCAAATGTAAATAAATGCATTCAAAATTACCCAATTTTGTCATTTTAAATATTACTATTATACATTTTATACATACAAATTATACCCATCCACAAAAAAACACCATACACCTGGTGACCGTGTCAGCGAGTCGCTACAGCGTGATGGGACAAGGACATCCCAGCCGGCTAAACCCTCACCTAACTCGGACAACGCTGGGCCAATTGTGCGTCGCCTCATGAGTCTCCCGGGCGCGGCCGGCACGGGTCTCAGACCAACATCTGTAGCTCCATCCACAAAGTTTTTAATGCTTATCAATTGCCTTGCACAAAGTATCAAACTTCTAAAATACTACACAGGACTCTTAAAGAATAAAATAAAAAAATTGTATCACAGAAACAATGAGAAAATATGGAAAAAATGTATAATGAAATGTTAATTATATAAAGCAGCCCGTGTAATCATCTGCCAGAGAGTAGCCCCAATCGGCCTGAGCCTAAAGTTATACATTTGGGCCAGATAACACACACCGGAATAGGCCCGAGCTCAATCCCCGCATCCTAGCCATAAGTAATACTGCCAAAGGCGGCCCAGACTCAGGCCACATGACGTCGGCCACATGACTCTCAGCCGAGTGCCCCGACTCTCAGCCGGAATCGGCCCAGATCCACTGTGCTAGCTGGGAAACGTTGTCTTGGATCAAATGTGATTTCCACACACAGGCTGAGACGGCACTCTTGCTTCATTACGACTCACTGGTTATAGAACAGTGAGAACAAAACAGACGGGGGTTCGCTTCGATTGTTGACAACATGTAAGCTGTATTTAGTCTCCAAATGATTATTGAAAACATAAATACATTTGCACAATGAGGACTTCTCTCAAACACATCGTTACACTTTTTGGATAGCAAGCTAGTGAATTTTAGCCATTTTGGCATTGACATGAAATCAATGAAAACACCTCAAAACAAGATATGTTATCAAGAACAAGATAAAACTAGCTGAAATGAGCCAGCTACGAATCGCAAAAGGGCATCTTCTTGTCATTTTTGCTAGCTATCTGATCATTCAGAATCATAACAAAGCAAGGCCACATTGATGCACACTCATAATTTCTGTGACGTTGTCAGCCAACCCGTCTATACAACTGCTTTGTTACAAACATGTATGCTGGGGGATATGGTAATCACAATGTCTCATCCCACCGGGCCTTCGTGACCCCCTATCTCATCCAAACTTTGCTCCCATACCCCCCCCCCCCCAGGTCCCCTCATCTCAGTACCATAGAGTAGAGGTCAGTGCTGCCTCTGTGAAGCCTTATCCTCCTGTGAGGGTATAATATTGAAAAAATGAATAACATTCTGATAAATAAGGTGAGGTGTTTGAGCTATGTTGGCAGGTCAAAGTCTCCCCCTGTAATTTTACACACCTCTCACACCCCAAACATGCCCAGGCAAAATATTCTGCCTTCCCCAGAGTGGAGTTCGATGCCAGTCTCCATGCCAGGTGAGATGCTGCCATGGTAGCTGACACCTTTTGGAGAACTAGTGGGAAAGTCAAAGAAAGGCCTAAAGGTGTGCTGGCAAAACCATGTCAAGGACCTCACACTGCTGCCCTGAGGATGCGAAACCCAAAACAGTCATACTGGTTAAGAACATCTGCTAAATGACTTGAGAGTTACATGTAAAAGGTTACATTCTGTCCTTAACTTAACTGATGCTGGATCACCTCTACAGAGTACAGGGAGTTTGATTTAGTGACAACACAGACGATAGACAACACAGATGCTAAACTCTTAATACTGCATCTATGGCTCTGATAAGCTCTCCCGAACCTTCCCTCCCCAGTCCCAACTATAACCATTACACACTTAACAACAAATTCTGTTGAAATCTAGATGTTTCTCATTTTGCCAGTTATATGGTTATTATTAACCAATAATAACTTTATCCCAAGGGCTTCCAGGTTTATTTGTTATTTTTTTAAGATCCCAGCTTTTTGTGGGTGGTTTATACATTTCTATTGAGTGAAACATTTGTTTTTATATTTGAAACAGGGTGCTGAGCACTCAATAAATACAACCACTAGCCAATGAGGTGTGATGTGGTACAGTAAAATATTTTTCTGTGTCAGAACTGAGAGGCGTCCCTAGTCTCCTATTATGTGTTGTACTTGGCTTTTATGTTTGTCCTCTTCAAACAATAATCATTTGGTTGCCTTTAACCTTAGTATATTCATGTATGACAGCAAATAATGAAAAAAATAAACATAATTTTTTTTACATTTGTATTGCCATCTTGCAGATTCTCAATAGTATGAGCTTGTAGTTTTATTATTAGCGAAAATGTTGTGATTGACTTCCAGGCGTCCATATCTACTGTAGCATCGCAAAGATCAACATTGATCATTCCCTAAATCTGATCCTTGCCACATACAGTATCTCATTAAAGACCAGTACTGATTAGCAACAAACAGGTCACTGCATCCCAATGGAACAAGATTGTCATAATCGAGCAAAATAATGAAATGCAATGCCTGCAGGACGTTATTATTTGGCACACTTCAGACACATTGAGGCTCTTACGATATGATAGGTGTTTGTTAGGTCAAGCCCACACTTCTCGCATACACTATATATACAAAAGTATGTGGACACCACTTAAAATTAGTGGATTCGTCTATTTCAGCCACAACCTTTGCTGACCGATGTATAAAATCGAGCACACCGCCATGCAATCTCCATAGACAAACATTGGCAGTAGAATGGCCTTACTGAAGAACTCACTGACTTTCAACTGTCATAGGATGCCACCTTTCCAAAAAGTAAGTTTGTCAAATTTCTGCCCTGCTAGAGCTGCCTCAGTCAACTGTAAGTGCTGTAAGTGCTGTTATTGTGAAGGGGAAACATCTAGGAGCAACAACAGCTCAACCACAAAGTGGTAGGCCACACAAGCTCACAGAATGAGACCGCCGAGTACTGAAGCGCCTGTTCTCGGTTGCAACACTCACTACCGAGTTACAAACTGCCTCTGGAAGCAACTTCAGCACAAGAACTGTTTGTCGGGAGCTTCATGAAATGGGTTTCCATGGCCGAGCAGCCACACACAAGCCTAAGATCACCATGCGCAATGCCAAGTGTCGGCCGGAGTGGTGTAAAGCTCGCCACCATTGGACTCTGGAGCAGTGGAAACCCATTCAATGGAGTGAGGAATCAGGCTGGACCATTTGGCAGCCCGACAGACAAATCTGGGTTTGGTGGATGCCAGGAGTACGCTACCTGCCCCAATGCATATTACCAACTGTAAAGTTAGCCGTCTTTCATGGTTTGGGTTAGCATTTCGCTACACCCGCAATAACGTCTACTAAAGATGTGTATGTGACCAATAAAATTTGATTTGATTTGATGAGGGATGACGCTTTTTTTTCTTCAAAGTAGCTACCCTTTGCATTAATGACAGCTTGTACACTCTTGGCATTCTCTCAACCAGCTTCACGAGGAATGCTTTTCCAACAGTCTTGGAAGTGTTCCCACATATGCTGAGCACTTGTTGGCTGCTTTTCCTTCACTCTGCTGTCCAATTCATCCCAAACCATCTCAATTGGGTTGAGGTCGGGTGATTATGGAGGCCAGGTCATCTGACGCAGCAATCCATCACTCTTCTTCTTGGTCAAGTAGCCCTCACACAGCCTGGAGGTGTGTTTGGTGTCATTGTCCCGTAATTTCTTTTGAATGATAGTCCCACTAGGCGCAAACCAGATGGGATGGCATATCGCTGCAGAATGCTGTGGTAGCCATACTGCTTAATTGTGCCTTGAATTGTAAATAAATCACTGACAGTATCACCAGCAAAGCACCACCACACCATCACACCTCCTCCTCCATGCTTCACGATGAGAATCGCACATGCAGAGATCATCCGTTCACCTACTCTGCGTCTCACAAAGACACGGCGGTTGGAACCAAAAATCACAAATTTGGACTCATCAGACCAAAGGACAGATTTCCACTAGTCTAATGTCCATTGCTTGTGTTTCTTGGCCCAAACAAGTATTTTCTTCTTATTGGTGTCCTTTAGTAGTGGATTCTTTGCAGCAATTCGACCATGAAGGCCTGATTTACGCAGTCTCTTCTGAACAGTTGACGTTGAGATGTGTCTGCAACTTAAACACTGTGAAGCATTTATTTGGGCTGCAATTTCTGAGGCTGGTAACTCTAATGAACTTATCCTCTGCAGCAGAGGTAACTCTAGGTCTTCCTTTCCTGTGGTGGTCCTCATGAGAGACAGTTTCATTGTAGTGCTTGATGGTTTTTGCGACTGCACTTGAAGAAACTTTCAAAGTTCTCTAAATGTTCTAGATTGACTGACCTTCATGTCTTGAAGTAATGATGGACTGTCGTTTGTCGTTGGTTATTTGAGATGTTTTTGCCATAATATGGACTTTGTCTTTTACCAAATAGGGCTATCTTCTGTAAACCACCCCTGCTTGTCACATCACAACTGATTGGCTCAAATGCATAAACCTCTACGGGATCGGTGTCCCTAACCTGGGATGGTTGTTGCTAAAGTGCGCTAATGTGACTAGAATGATGTTATAAGTAACAGCCAACTTTCCAGGACATATACATGTCTTGTTAAGGCAAAAGGCTTAAATTCTTGTTAATCTAACGGCACTGTACAATTTACAATTTAGTACAGTAAAGAAATACCATGCTATTGTTTGAGGGGAGTGCACAGCAACAAACGCTTTTATCACGCCAACTGGCGTTTTGATACATTCACCTCTGAAGGTAAATAATGTACTTACAGTACATTCAGTAATCTTTTTGTTTTGTTTGTTTGTTAAAATCAATTTTTAAATTCAAATGTAGGAACTGGGTTCTACAGTTTGAACCCCTGCTGTCTCTGTTTGTCTATTGTTGTGACCTAGATGAAAATCAGATCAAACTTTATGACCAATTTATACAGAAATCCAGGTATTCCCAGAGGGTTTACATACTTTTTCTTGCCTCTGTATACAGGTCAGAGTGTCTAGCTAGCTACATTTTCAGATAGCATACATTTCTAATTTTGTCAGAAAGTAATTTTCATTGCAAATTAAAGCGTACTGTTAGCTAGCTAACATTAGCTGGCTGGCTCACTAGCTAACTTTACGTGTATGATATGTGTAGTAATATTATTTGTCTCTCAGAAAGCCATTTGCATTGCTAGTTATAGCCTAATATTAGCTAGCTAACATTAAACCTAGTTGGTTAGCTTTAGCTACAGTGCCTTGCAAAAGTATTAATCCCACTTGGCTTTTTTCCTATTTTGTTGCATTACAAACTGTAATTTAAATAGATTTTTGTTTGGATTTCATGTAATGGACATGCACAAAATAGTCCAAATTGGTGAAGTGAAATGAAAAAAATAACTTGTATCAAAAAATTCGAAAGAATTTAAAATGGATAAGTGGTGCGGGCATATGTATTCACCCCCTTTGCTATGAAGCCCCTAAAAAAGATCTGGTGCAACCAATTACCTTCAGAAGTCACATAATTAGTTAAATAAAGTCCACCTGTGTGCAATCTAAGTGTCACATGATCTGTCACATGATGTCAGTATATATATACCTGTTCTGAAAGGCCCCAGAGTCCGCAACACCACTAAGCAGGGGCACCACCAAGCAAGCGGCACCATGAAGACCAAGGAGCTCTCCAAACAGGTCAGGGACAAAGTTGTGGAGAAGTACAGATCAGGGTTGGGTTATAAAAAAAGATCAAAAACTTTGAACATCCCATGGAGCACCATTAAATCCATTATTAAAAAATTTAAAGAATATGGCACCACAACAAACCTGCCAAGAGAGGGCCGCCCACCAAACCTCATGGACCAGGCAAGGAGGGCATTAATCAGAGAGGCAACAAAGAGACCAAAGATAACCCTGAAGGAGCTGCAAAGATAAGCAAACATGTTTGGTGTTCGCCAAAAGACATGTGGGAGACTCCCCAAGCATATGGAAGAATGTACTCTGGTCAGATGAGACTAAAATTGAGCTTTTTGGCCACCAAGGAAAACGCTATGTCTGGCACAAACCCAACACCTCTCATCACCCCGAGAACACCATTCCCACAGTGAAGCATGGTGGTGGCAGCATCATGCTGTGGGGATGTTTTTCATTGTCAGGGACTGGAAAACTGGTCAGAATTGAAGGAATGATGGATGGCGCTAAATACAGGGAAATTCTTGAGGGAAACATGTTTCAGTCTTCCAGAGTTTTGAGACTGAGACGGAGGTTCTGCTAAAGCAACACTCGAATGGTTTAAGGGGAAACATTTAAATGTCTTGGAATAGCCTAGTCAAAGCCCAGACCTCAATCCAATTGAGAATCTGTTGTATGACTTAAAAATTGTTGTACACCAGTGGAACCCATCCAACGTGAAGGAGCTGGAGCAGTTTTGCCTTGAAGAATGGGCAAAAATCCCAGTGGCTAGATGTGCCAAGCTTATAGAGACATACCCCAAGAGACTTGCAGCTGTAATTGCTGCAAAAGGTGGCTCTACAAAGTATTGACTTTGGGGGGTCGAATAGTTACACACACTCAAGTTTTCATTTTTTTTGTCTGATTTCTTATTTGTTTCACAATAAAAATATTTTGCATCTGTACCTGCATATTCATGCATGGTAGTAACGATATGAGTTGGGATTATGGTTCCTTGTTTATCTAGCTAGCTAGCTACATGTCTAAACAAAAGACTCCACTACGCAAGTAACTGTTCCGTTTACACCTTCTGTATCCCGTTCATGTGACAAATAAATGTTGTTTATCAAACACGGTAATGTGAAGAACAACATGACCTTCACCAAAGTTAAATTAGGATATAACATTAGGCCAACAAGACAGCGTCCAAGTTCTAAAATTCTCTGGTAAAATGCCCTGCTTTTATTTTGTCACACTCGCAACCGTAAAACATTTCTGTAATTAGCTCACCATTAACTTGTAAATAATGATCGTGTTGTGAGTTTATTTTCCTGTAATAATTAACCAAAATTTGCTGAAGTTAAGACGTTGTCAGCTATGATATGGTCATTATTTAACTTAACCTTAGCTAGCTAGCTATCAAGCTAGAAACTAACCAAAACATTGTTTAGAAAGTTGATTTTAGTTGCCTGGTTTGCTAGATTGACATATACAGAATACATTTTTAAACCAATTGGTTAATTGGTGTTAAAATAGACCAGTTATGCTATTTTGGACCACCAGGATGCTGATGTCATGCAGCCTGTTGTTTTTGTGTTTATACTTTTTCATAAAGACAATGACAAGTTTGATGTTGGATGACAATAGAATGTTCATGATGTCACTGCGACAACTGTCTACAGACATGTCAATAAACGTAGTATAAACCAGGCTTTAGTCTTGAAATATTTGGTTGTTTAGTACACTACCATAATCACTCTGTTTAGCACATAGTCTCACATGTGAATTCTTAAAGATGAGTGGGGATAAGGCTTAAGAGGGTATGAATGATGCTGAATGGGTGTAGACAAAGAAGAGCTCTTCAGTAGGTGTATCAAAACATTCAAGGGCCATCTTCTCATAAGTGGGGTTACAAGTTTATCAACTTTCAAAGCCCTTTGTTCCTCAACTGTAGTGTATGATATTTCATTTTCTAGCTCTGAGTCTCTACTTTTATCCAATGTAAAAAAACAGAAAAACACATAAGACCGAATCGAGCCGGTCGGTCACAAATGGTTTGTTGAGATCGGTTAGGAAGAACTTGACTGGCCTGCACAGAGCCATGAACTCAACCCCATTGGAATGAATTGGAACAGCGAGCCAGGCCTCATTATTTATTTTTTTAACTACGCAAGTCAGTTAACTTTTTAGGGATATGACTGCGTGCTCCTCGTTGTTTTTCTCCGGTATTGGAAACAGTTTATTCAGTCTTAAATTTTATCGATTATTTACATATTAGGGTACCTGAGGTTGGATTAGAAACGTTGTTTGAAATGTTTGGACCAAGTTTACAGGTTACTTTTTACATTCCTTTGTAGGCATGTTGGGCGAGTTGGAACAGGTGTATTTCTGAATCATACGCGTCAAATAGACTGACATTTTTGGGATATAAAGAAGGACTTTATCGAACAAAACGACCATTCATTGTGTAACTGGGACATTTGGGATTGCAAAAAGATGAAGATCTTCAAAGGTAAGTGATTTATTTTATCTTTACTTCTGGTTATTTATCTCCGGTATTGAATATACTATTTTCCGTCTTAAATTTTATCGTTTATTTACATATTAGGGTACCTGAGGATTGATTAGGAACGTTGTTTGACATGTTTGGACCAAGTTTATAGGTAATGTTTGGGATTCATTTTGTATGCATTTTGAACGAGGGGAAACCGGTGGATTATTGAATGAAGCGCGCCAAATAAACATACTTTTTTGGGATATAAAGAAGTACTTTATCGAACAAAATGACCATTTGTTATGTAACAGGGACCCTTGTGATTGCAACCAGATGAAGATCTTCAAAGATAAGGGATTTATTTTATCGCTATTTCTGACTTTCGCGATGCATCTGCTTGGTTGGAAAATGTTTTTAATGCTTTTGTTTGCGGGGCGCTGTCCTCAGATAATCGCATGGTGTGCTTTCGCCGTAAAGCCTTTTTGAAATCTGACAACGTGGCTGGATTAACAAGAAGTTTACCTTTTAAATTATGTATGACACCTGTTTTTTCATGAAAGTTTAATATTACGATTTCTGTCATTTGAATTTGGCGCTCTGCAATTTCACCGGATGTTGTTGAGGTGGGTCGCTTGAGGCACGCCTAACCCAAATTAAGATCAAATCCTTATTTTCAATGACAGCCTAGGAAGAGTGGGTTAACTGCCTTGTTCAGGGGCAGAACGACAGATTTTTACCTTGTCAGCTCAGGGATTCAATCTTGCAACCTTTCCGTTCCTAGTCCAACGCTCTAACCACTAGGCTACCTGCCGCCCCATAATTGCCCAACATCAGTGCCTGACCTCGCTAATGCTCTTGTAGCTGAATGGAAGCATGTCCTCGCAGCAAAGTTTCAGCATCTAGTGGAAAGCCTTCCCAGAAGATTGGAGGCTGTTATGGCAGCAAAGGGGGGGACCAACTCAATATTATTTCCCATGATTTTGGAATGAGATGTTCGATAAGCAGGTGTCCACATACTTTTGGTCATGTAGTGTATGTGGTTGGAAGGAGAGACAAAACAAATATTGCTGAAAAATATAAATGCAACATGTCAAGTTTTGGTCTCATGTTTCAGGAGCTGCAATAAAAGATCCCAGAAATGTTCCATACGCACAAAAAGCGTATTTCTCTCAAATTGTGTGCACAAAGTTGTTTACATCCATGTTAGTTAGCATTTCTCTTTTGTCAATATATTCCATCCACCTGACAGGTGTGGCATATCAAGAAGTTGATTAAACAGCATGATCATTACACAGGTGCACCTTGTGCTGGGGACAATAAAAGACCGCTCTAAATGTGCAGTTTTGTCACACAACACAATGCCACATATGTGTCAAGTTTTTAGGGGGCGTGCACTTGGCATGCTGACTGCAGAAATGTCCACCAGAGCTGTTGCCAGAGAATTGAATGTTAATTTCTCTACCATAAGCCACCTCCAACGTAGTTTCAGAGAATTGGCAGTATGTCCAACTGGCCTCATAACCGCAGACCTTGTGTAACTATGCCAGCCCAGGACCACCACATCCAGCTTCTTTACCTGTGGGATCATCTGAGACCAGACACCTGGACAGCTGATGAAACTGAGGACTATTTATGTCTGTAATAAAGCCCTTTTGTGGGTAAAAACACATTCTGATTGGCTGTGCCTGGCTCTGCAGTGGGTGGGCCTATACCCTCCCAGGCCCACCCATGCCCAGTCATGTGAAATCCATAGATTAGAGCCTAACTAATTTATTTCAATTGACTGATTACCTGATATGAACTTTAACTCAGCAAAACCGTTGAAATTGTTGCATGTTGCGTTTATATTTTTGTTCACTATATATAGTGAAATAACTAGATACTGTATATTATCTACAGATTATCACCTCCTATTCCCAGAGAGCTATATAGAACAGTGCTGATATACAGATATGATAACGCAGTCAGCCAAAGAGCTTTCAGCACAGAGATGAAGTGAAAGAAGTTCCATGTTAGACTGAGGCATGAAAGCAGTCTCGTCCCTCTACTCCCCCGCCACTTGGAGCAGATTTGTGGTGTACACTATACCCTAGAACTAGACTGGAGGATCAGTGAATCCATGGGATTTCCTGGAGCCATTGGTAAACAGTTGAGGAGAATTTGTTTGGGATTTAGAATTCCAAGGGGTACCATATTGACACCAAAGGTTACAAAACGATTACATACATATTGTCATGGAATGTTTGGTGCCAACAAGGATAGTTTGCCAAACTCTTTTTATCTATGGATCTGTTATTTCAACATAGATGAGTACAGCCAAATGTTAGAGCTACCACCGGGAGAACTTAGTTGCAAAGAGAGCATACAGAACAGACTCAAATCAAAAACAGACAAGATGTTTCCTCTGTTCTGCTGTGTGACAGCTTGTGATAGATTCCTTCTGGCATTTATGGGGTCTGCAATGTGATACAAAGTGAATAAATCATGATTTCTTTTGCATGAATACAAAGCAGGATTCTAAATAGTCAGCCCAGATTTGGACCTTTTCTTCGAAAATATCCTTTTGTACGGAGTTAGGTATAGCGACGGAGGAAGGATCATTTCCGATCTGGAATAATCTTGGCAGACAGTTTTCTATAAAAACTTTCAACACAATTTCCAGGAGAGAACTGAACCCAATCTCTTCCATATAGGCCGTTTCATAAAAGAGAGGGAAAGGGGAAGTAAAACTCAGAAATGACAACATTAAAAACACATTTTGCAGTGTGTAAACCTCTTCCCGTGGTGAAAAGGGAGACATATCACAGATAATATGAGTGTGGGTGACTTTTACGAGCCCTTTCTCTCTGTTTGGGGCCTCTGGCAGGCCTCGGTTGACCTCCGAAGGGGAGACAGTTACAGAATATAACTCTCTCCATTTCTCCTCTCCACTCTCTCAAAGCACTACATCAGACAGTTTTGCCTGCAGGAATATGTCATAGCCCTGTGGAAGTGGGCCAAAGATGATACATGTACATACACTGCCTTTTCAACATAAAATCCTCGCGCCCCGGCAAGCTGCTACAAAACAGATGTCAGACAATATGGCCGCATTTGTGGTGGTCCTCCCTGGCGCATTCAGCCTAATTATAGACCTGGTTTATTTATCTTATTTTATTTATGTGGTTTGGGATTTTGTTGTTTTTATGTCTCTTCGTAAACTGTTTCATACAATTTAAATGTTGGAGTATTCTGATTACTGGTATAATAAACGGTAAGGGGATTTCTGTCAGTCTTCTCTTGGAAATATAGCATTAATTATCTATGTCAAATAGCTAGGTTGGTTTCAATCCGATCTCAGGTTATTGGCATGAAGGTTTTTAAAGAAATGTTCCCTATCATGGTAAACGCTGTTTATGTTTGCTCAATCGGAAATTACCTTTGAAAGCTGCAATGCCTATAGCCCATGATCGGATCGAATCCTGGCATAATTTCATGCAATATACAATTCCATACACATACAGTTCGTGAGAACCTCATTAGGTTCTCAAACCATCTTTGTATCACTTCTATGTATATTCTCTCCTGTTTCCTCCTGTCATCTGTCTCAGGTCTCTACCTTGTGTTATTAGGCAGTTGAGAAAAACAAATGATTGAAGAAAATGAGATGGCCCCCTGTTCCCTATAAAGTGCATTACTTTCGACCAAAGCACTATGGGTCCCCGTATGATACATGTTTCATTGTGTAATGGTTGAACCTGTGATACATCACCTCCTGAAGATATTATATGAATCGCTTTGGCAACAGTGCAGTTTGGCAATGTCAGTTGTTACATACAGACATGCTAATGAAGCATTATTGGTTTGAATCTACTCAAATGTATATTATGGTAACCCTAACCCTGACAAGCTCAGCTCAGATTTGAAGTGCATGCATGCCTTTTCCAGCTGAGTGTGTTTCAGTGAGGACTAGGTGATTTCCATCATTGCTTGTCTGTGTCTGTTTCAATAAGGAGCAGGGAAGTGTGTATTTTTCCTCTGGTCAAAAGTAGTGCACTATGAAGGGAATAGGGTGCTATTTGGGATGCGGTTATGGAGATATTATACAGATTAATTATTTTGTTGGCAAATATAGTGTCTAGTCAATAAGATTCCTCTCAACTGGCTCAACCAACTCCCTCCCCCCCAAAAAATGCAGACAATTACAGTTTAGAATCCTTTTCATGGCTTCTAAATTCTGCTAAGTGGTTTAAAAGATGGTTGGTGTCATTGATCAAATTGACTGTCTAGTTAATAGGAGAAATTGTGACACTGAAGCACTGAAGGAAACACCAGGGTTGCATTCCAAATGGCACCCTTTTCTCTATGTAGTGCACTTATTTTGAAAAGGGACCATAAAGCTCTGGTCAAAAGTAGTGCACAACGTAGGGAATAGGGTGCCATTTGGGTGTCACAATCGGCATAAGAAGCGGACCAAGGCGCAGCGTGAAAGAAAGACATCTTCTTTAATTCAATGAAGACAAAACAACAAACAGACAACCGTGAAGCTATATTAAACAAAATAGTGCTGCCACTAAACACTACACATAGACATAGACAATTACCCACAACAGCCCAATGCCTATGGCTGCCTTAAATATAGCTCCCAATCAGAGACAAATGAATGACAGCTGTCTCTGATTGAGAACCATTCAGGCAACCATAGACATACCTAGATACCTACACTCAACACAAACCCATACACTCTAACACAAACCCCCTAGACACTACAACCACCCAAGACAAGACAAAAACACAAACATCCCCCCTGTCACACCCTGACCTAACCAAAATACTACAGAAAACAAAGATAACTAAGGCCAGGGCGTGACATTGGGACATAAACCAGCTCGTCACCTACACCACGAAGTTCAAAGTGCTTTACCCAATATACAATTATCTTTGCTCCAACAGGCATCCATATCTTCAAAGATAAATTTTACTTACTCGTTATGTCATACAGAATAAAGTATATTAACTCAATATAATAAATATGTTATTTATCCAACCTAAGAGACATCTACCATGTGAACATGAACAGTCTCTGGTCTAGGTCACATCTGCTTCTGTTGGTAATAACTCAAATATGTACCATAGGAGCCAACACTTCCTTTTATGCACAGGAATTCCAGTTCCTTTAGGTTTTTAATCACTCACCCTACAATAAAACCCCAGTCTCTGGCACACCAGTGTGATTTTCCTACATTCCTTCAGGCGCACTGGCAAGCAGCTTGTACAGCTCCAAAGCTGTATGATACATGTTTCATTGTGTAATGGTTGAACCTGTGATACATCACCTCCTGAAGATATTTATAATCGCTTTGGCAACAGTGCAGTTTGGCAATGTCAGTTGTTACATACAGACATGCTAATGAAGCATTATTGGTTTGAATCTAAGCAAATGTATATTATGGTAACCCTAACCCTGACAGGCTCAGCTCAGATTTGAAGTGCATGCATGCCTTTGTCTTTATCTTAGCGCTTTTCCAGCTGAGTGTGTTTCAGCGAGGACTACTGTAGGTGATTTCCATCATTGCTTGTCTATGTCTGTTTCAATAAGGAGCAGAGAAGCATGTATTTTTCCTCTGAGGCTGCTGTCATTCCTATAGTTCTCTGTCAGACGATGATTACAATACCAGGCCTCCTAAAAGGAGAAGAAAAGAGCAATACCCATCAGGCCGAGACAAAAGCTGCTCTGACCTGAGCTGTATCTCTCTTTACAGAGTAGGATACTGGTGCTCTCTCCTGACTAAACGACTCAGACAGTGGAGACAGTTTCAGTGCCTTCGCGTGAGGAAATCACGCACACATAGAGAAACACACGCTCACATCTGGGACAGTCATTGAGAACTCTGACAAAGTACACACCCTCAAAGTTTGCCGATGACACACACCAGTCTCACACACACAGTCTCAGAACACATTGGTTTTGGTATGCCCAGCACGCAGCAGTAAAATACACTGTGGTGGTTATTGGCATGGAGGGAGCAGCAGAGATCAGCTCAGTTCAGTCCTGCAGAGGAAAAGGACACATGCCGGTTGTTTTCTCAGTGCTCATCCCTTCTCGTTTTAAATAACACCTGCCAGATTACCACCAAAAAGGCCTACAGTATATACAGTCAGCATGGGGAATGTTTACACTACAGATGTAGGATCTTCATTTTTGAAAATTTGCTATAGCAGGAAAATAATCCTGCCACAGGAGGAAAATTGAATTATTATGCGGATTATCATTAATTTACATTTTTTGTAAGGGAAAATCAGGTCTGAAAATTCTAAGTGGAAATTAAAAACTTCAGAACCCTTCAGAACCCTTCAGAACCCCAGAAACCTCAAACACACAACAAATGTAAAATGTCCTGATTGATACTGAGAAATAAAGAGAGAGGGAGACTGAGAGAGGAGGAGGGGTAGAGAGAGATGAAGGAATAGAAACAGACAGTTCTAGAGGATACAGTTAGGCATAGTTTAGTAGTTTCTTGTAGCCGAATAGTAGATGAAGACTAGAGGTATTTTAGAGAGGATGCTACATTGCAGGAAAGTTATCCTGCAACAGGATGATCAAATTAAAATCCTACATCTTTATTAATCAGATTCTGCTTGGATTGTATATTTGTATTTGTGTATGTTGTTTTGTGAAGGTTTACTGTATGTACAGCACATGTGAAATTCCCTTGCTTTCCTTTGATTTCCCTGCTTCCCTTGCTTTCCAAGGCTCTACATATAGCCTTACTGTTAAGAGTAAATGTATGCTAAACTCCAGAGGAGCGCCACAATGAATTGATTGCAAAGAAAAGCAGGGGGAAATGAGCTGGAACCAGGTGGGGGAAGTTAATATAACCATGGAGGGAAATGTGCAATATTTTCACTGGCTATGACATCAAGCTGTACAAACAGAAGGATCCTGGGCATTTTTACCAGACAAAGAGACATGTCGGTCAATAAGAAGTAGACTTCAGCATTTAATTCAGTGGATGCTCTGCTGAGTAATGTAGCTAGTTGATCACAAACAGGATATAAGAATGTGTGAGGCTTTTGTCCACCATATGTGCATGCATGCATGTCTGTGTGTGTGTCTGTGTGTCAGTGTGTCTGTCTATGTGTGTGTCAGTGTGTCTATGTGTTATTTGACTTTGACATAACTGTACACCTTCCGGCTGCCATCCTCTCTCCTGTAGACAATAAAAGCAGTGCACTGCCAAGAAAAGCTAAGCACAACACTCTCCTAATGAAGGGATGGTCCAGTGCCAGGTCACAACAGCCCTCTGTCAGGAAGAGGAGACAGAGAGAGTTATGCTTTTTATACAGATGACTGGTCTGTAATGTGAATGTGGTTGTTTTACATCTCAGCATATTATTGGATGTTGAAGATATTGAGCAGTATTGGCCTGGTACATTTATTTGTTTTTGTTTGTTTGTAAATGTACTTGAAATTTAGTTTGTTTGGGGTATTGTTTTTTTCTTTAGTTAGCAGTGGTCACTTGCACAAAAGGATCCCTAACATTAACTTGAGCCAATAAGATTTAAGAGATTTTTGTTGTGTTTCCGTCTGAACTCTTAAGATGACACAGACGATTTCCCAAGAGTTTCTCTGATCTGCAGCCACCATCCCTTACAATAAGGAGTGTTGTCTGTGGGGAGATCTAAACAAAGCCACTGGCTGCTGTGGAGGAGTTTATGTACAATGATGGAAAGAACTTGATGGTGATGAGTTAAGGCTTTGATCGAGATAGTACTTACTTCTAGTTTATTGTCTGTATTGTAGCAAATACTTCAACGACATATTGTTTGGTTTCCATATTGTGTGTCAGAGTTAGTTTACTGTAAGAGTGCAGGAGTTACCTCTTTTACGCCTCTGATGGCTACCATTTGGTAAATTATCAAACAGTCCCATCATGACATGATTAACTCAGCCTTCTCCTAACACTTCACTGACCGCCTTCCATCCACTCTCTTCTCTCCCTCTCTCTTCCCTCGCTTTTACTGCTCTCTGTTTTCTTTTCTTGTCTGGGCCACAACATAAGCAGCATGTGACTTCATGTGTTTGTTGTTAGCAGTGCATAATTGTGTTTTAAATCTATTCGCTGACTAGGGACGAATTAGATTAACGTTCCCATATTTTCCGCCCCAGTTGTTTAACCTGTTTGGGATAGGGGACAGCATTTTCACGTTCGGATGAAAAGCGTGCCCAGAGTAAACTTCCTGCTACTCAGGCCCAGAAGCTAATATATGCATATTATTAGTAGATTTGGATAGTTTCTAAAACTGTTTGAATGATGTCTGTGAGTATAACAGAACTCATATGGCAGGCGAAAACCTGAGAAAAATCCAACCAGGAAGTGGGAAATCTGAGGTTTGTAGTTTAACTCATTGCCTTTCTAATATACAGTGTCTATGGGGTCATATTGCACTTCCTAAGGCTTCCACTAGATGTCAACAGTCTTTAGAACCTTGTTTGAGGCTTCTACTGTGAGGGGAGAGAATGAGAGATGTTTCAACCAGATGTCTGGCAGAATGCCATGAGCTGGTCACGCGCGTGGCCGGGAGAGCGACCTGCGTTCCATTGCATTTCTAAAGACAAAGGAATTCTCCGGTTGAAACATTATTGAAGATTTATGTTAACTTCTTATGGCTGGGGGCAGTATTGAGTAGCTTGGATGAATAAGGTGCCCAGAGTAAACTGCCTGCTACTCAGGTCCAGAAGCTAAGATATGCATATTATTAGTAGATTTGGATAGAAAACACTCTGAAGTTTCTAAAACTGTTTGAATGATGTCTGTGAGTATAAACCAACTCATATGGCAGGCAAAAACCTGGGAAATCTGAGGTTTGTAGGTTTGCCTATCCAATATATAGTGTCTATGGGGTCATATTGCACTTCCTAAGGCTTGCACTAGATGTCAACAGTCTTTAGAACCTTGTTTGATGCTTCTACTGTGAAGGAGGGGGGAATGAGAGCTGATTGAGTCAGGGGTCTGGCAGAGTGCCACGAGCTCACTCAGGCGCGCCCCTGTGAGAGTTAGCTGCGTTCCATTGCATTTCTACAGACAAAGGAATTCTCCGGTTGAAACAATATTGAAGATGTATGTTAAAAACATCCTAAAGATTGATTCTATACATCGTTTGACATGTTTCTACGAACTGTAATGGATTTTTTTGACTTTTCGTCTGGCCTGCGCGTCATGAATTTGGATTTGTGAACTGAAGACGCGAACAAAAAGGAGGTATTTGGACATAAATTATGGACTTTATCGAAAGAAAAAAAACATTTATTGTGGAACTGGGATTCCTGGGAGTGCATTCTGATGAAGATCATCAAAGGTAAATTAATATTTATAATGCTATTTCTGACTTCTGTTCACTCCACAACATGGTGGGTACCTGTATGGCTTGTTTTTGTGTCTGAGCGCCGTACTCAGATAATTGCATGGTGTGCTTATTCGTAAAGCTTTTTTGAAATCTGACACAACGGTTGCATTAAAGAGCTTGTGAGAGATTGTGTGGCTCGTGTTTTCACGGCACGGACCAGAAAGCCTTTCTTGATTGATGTTGGACAGTGTCGTTCCTGATTATTAATGTTCAGCTCGATGACCAATCCTTCTTTTCCTCTGGGCCTTCCTCGACACCTCATCAACCACTAAAGCCATATATCTCAGGCTTGGTGTATTCAAAACAAACTCATTGTTGCTGTTACAATATCTTATCAATCATTACACACTGCAAAGAGGATTCTATGCATGATCAAGAACGCAATCAAACAAAAAACAAGTTCAGGTCATACACCCTCTTATCCCTGAATAATGTTTAGGATTGCCTATGATTCTTCATGACGAAAGAATAACAAACTGGAGAATTCCTAATGTTACCATGATTGTAGTTGGGGTGTCAGTATGTTTTGAGTTGACTTAAGCCAATGTGACGTTGTCTTGCCAGGGCAATAGAGTAGTTGATGCAGAAACGTCAGGTATCTATCTACCTAGGCTACGATTGCTCATGGTCTACAATTTAGGCTTCAGTCACAACCTTAGTTATTCCATCATGGCCATGGAATGAAAGATTAGAATTAAGGATTAGTAATGAGTATCATTGCTCTGATGTCTCTACGCTACAAAATGACCGTCAATGAGGCAACCCTTAAAAAAACATAAAAAAACACTTGCTTTCCATACACTTGTGAACAAATCACATTTGGTTTTCAGACGTGTGTTTTTTTGCACTACTTCCAGCTACATCTGGTCTCCCATTCAAGGACCAATCAGGATGAATCCTGCTTAGCTTCAGAGACAAATCCACAGTGGGATGCAGGGTGATATGTTGCTGGAATGAATGTGCCAAAACTTGTAACTGTAAAAAAGGTAGCAAAAGCAAAGTCCAGGAAAACATAACCAAAAATAGGGAACATTGCAGGAAAGAGGGAGGCATTATATTTAATAACCTTATAATAAAATCACTAAGAACAATTTATTTGTTCTCGCATTTCAAAATGATTTCCGTGCAATATTTTGTTTTGCTATGTCGGCCTTCCGCATCTGCGGTGGAAGGTGGCAGAACTTTGTCTGAGGTCGATATCGCTGATGAGCCAACTTCTGTCTGTAGCGTCTGAACCATTTTGGCTACACACTAATATGACCCTTCTATGGAAAGATGAGACCACAGTTTCTAAACCAAACACCTTGAGAATTCCGGAAACACTTGTGAAACAGACCAAGCAGACCTGGCTGGGTTTAACATTTTTTGGGGGGGGGTTGTTCATTTTCTTGAAATCTAAAGGCACAAGCTAGATTCGAGCCAATGTCTTAAGTAGTTGAACATGTTATTACTCCAACCTCGTGAAAGTGACAAACTGACACATTTTCATTTTCGTCAAAAACAACTTTATGTCGAAGTAGTGCCTTTGATCTGATGGCCTACACATGTGCATGCAGTTTGGCACGAGACGACTGTTAGACACGATGACGTGTTTCTGCGCATGCGCTCAGCTAGCCAACGTCGCCATAACAAGTGTGATCAGGGATTTCTATCGGAGAACAGTTTCTGCCTATCTTCATACTGTACTGTTATTGATGAGACTCTCATGAACTCAATGGTGTTCTCTGTTTTGCTCTACAAACCCAAGTGTCACGGGACTCGTCTGGAGGTAACCCGGTACCTAAAACGTATGGAAGTGAATGGGGCATTTCCACATCAAAGGTATACGGATAATTCCACGTTTTTTCTGTTCACTGCTCCGCGAATGTCCTGCACAATCATTCCCTTGTCCGCATTTGGGCTTTTAAGATGTGGTCAACATGTTAACACCATATTTTCACGTGAGGAGAATAACATTATTTCACCCCCACATGTGAACTTGCAATTACACATGTGAATATTTTCACATGTGGAGTTTTCTTGCATGTGATCCTGCAAATTAGATTTTCACAAGTGAAACTGCAATTCTCCTCACATGTGAAATGGTGGTGTTAACATGGTTTCACGTGTGAAATGTAAGCTCAGCATGTAAAACAGCAAATTTAACATGTGTTTTTTGTAAGGGCACACTTCCTTGGTATCTGAGGGTCACGTTCAGAATGTGGCTATATATAGTTTATTTTCCCCAAACTGCTTTTGGGACATGGCTGCTTAGGGGGAACCTGATCAGCCTATTTCGGGATGATATAATTCATACAGGGCTTCAAACACATCTGTGGGGAGGTGGGAGGAAGAAGGGTTCACATGCTGATCTCTGTTTCTCAGCCCAGTGTCAGCCAACTGTCATTCATCCTGGCCAGGCTGGTGAGGTAATGGCAATCAGATCTCCCTGTCTGCTGGACTGTGGATCCGGAGGCCAGAGCAGCTTCATTCGGAGAATCAGAGAGGAGACGTGGGACTCTGACCGGACACACTGAACTCCTGACCATGTGCTCATTCCCAACCCTCCCTCGCCCCCCCTCCTCCTACTATCTCCCTTCCTCCCTCCCTCTCTCCCTCCCAAACCAGGTCAGCAGGTTCAGATACATAGAGAGGAAGAGAAAGAGACAGAAAGAGACAGAAAAGAGAAAGAGAGAGAACAACACAGCAAGCAAGGGAAAGAAGAGAAAGGGAGAGAAACATTGACAGAAAGAGAGAGAGAGGGAGGCAGAGTGAAATCATAGGAGTTTATGATGGATGGCAGGAAGAGATGGCCAGTACATTTGACACACTGCTCTCTGACCAGACCATTGGGAGGACCAGACATTACCAGAACTTTGAATCCTTGTAACTGTCTCCTTGTAACAGACATGGAGAGAAAGCAATCCTTAAAAAGGCGTTGTTGTCTGCCATGAAGCATCAATGTGTACACACCAAACGTGTTATCCCGCTGCTGCTACTGGGATAAGCATGAGTCATTCTGGATGAGACCCTGGAAAAGGATTCAGGATTCTGGGCGGAGCACGCCCGAATTTGTACGTTGACATCAGCATCAGCACCTGATCTTGTAAAATGTGGTAATGTCCAGTGTGAACTATAGTTACCTCTTCCGTCCTGTTCAGGGACATTATGCCATATTAATTATTTCCCATTTGTATTGGTCCATCAATGAAATCTATTAATCTACGATGCCTATTCAACTTTATCTTCAGACTGTTGTCAACAACAGATTTGTAATTTGTGATAAATACCTGGCCAACTGGCACATTGAAACACAGGAAGCATGGTAGAATGATTAAAACAATCACTTCAACACGGATCTATTTAGATCACAGAATTTAGAAAAGTCCTAGAGAAACCTTCTGCATATTCTAAACACACACACACACACACACACACACACACACACACACCACACACACACACACACACACACACACACACACACACACACACACACACTATTTGCTCGTTCATGCACCTCCTCCTCTGTAGCTCTCCCAAAATGTCTGTGTATTTATGAGACCTGAACGCCACATAAATTCTCCTTCACAGGACGGTTGGCAGCAGCACCTCTTTTCCCATCCCAGGCCTTAAACCCAGAGCACCTCACACACACACACACTCACTCACTCACTCACTCACGCACCTACACACACACGTGCGCTCTCACACACACAATGCACGCTCTCACAAACAGTGGGTCGTCTGTCTGGCCTGCCTTTGTGAGCGCTGATCGGTTCGGTTCTGGGAAACTCTCCCTTTCCTCTCTCTACATCACCAGTAAAAGCTCCCCATGAAAAAAGGTCTGAATGGCCTGTAGACACGGAACAATGTGAAGACAAGGTAATGGAAGGATTCTGTGTGGGCTAGGGTTATTTAAACACAGATATCGTAAATTAAGATGGATGTGACTGTAAACGACAGACAATGTTTGTTACTGTCTAACGTGTGTTTGAGTGTGTTTGTCACAGAGGAAACATCATGTCAAGACTAAAGTATTATAACTAATTACATTTGGCATTTGCTGTTGATTTACACTATACTAAATGTGCACATTTTAAAAGGTACTTGCATGACAGCTAAATGTGTTTGTGTGTGCGGGTGTGTGTGTGCATATTGTATGTATATGTGTGTATAACCCAGCTTGTCCAATCAATGAGAAGGTGTTCCTGTCTGTGTACACATTGCCCCGAGGAACTCAAACGACCCATGGCCCTGAAATTCCATTCTCTCTCTGGTCCTTTCATCCATTGTTCCAATGGAAGCATTCTGAGAAGAATCGCATTCTAAAGAGGTAAGACTACGGGTACGGAAAAAAACACTCATTCATAATTCTCTTTCTATCCCTCTCATTCCATGCTCTCTTCATAACCTCCATTTCCCCCCTCTATTTCTGACACTCACTTGGGAGCTCTGGGCTGTCTGTTTGCCTGTGTATGTGAGAGTTTTGTAATAATTCCACTTTTCATAAAGAGTAGGGTATCAAACCTGTCAGTAATACAAATAGCATGTGTCAAGTGTCTGGCAGGGTTTGATCCACTCTGATGGGACATAGACCCCTGAAAGTGGAAAAATAACCCATTCTCCTGCGCTCACTCTCTCTCGCTCTCTCTCTCTCTCATCCATCTCTTTTGACTGCAACAAGTAGTTTGATAGATGGTTTCTGTTAGATTTACCAGCAAACATCCGCCTGCAGACAGATAGACTAGAATGTAAGCAGGTTGAAAGATAAATGTGTAGACTGACAGACGTACTCATCATAACAGACAGGTAGACAGGCAGGCAGGCAGATAGACCGACAGAGAGACAGTTCACACATTTCCCCAACTCCCTATTCTCCTTTCAGAAACCTACTTGTAAATGTTCTGGATTTATTTTGGATCCAACATTGGACAATTGACAATATCTAGGCCAAATTAATATTTTTTGTCTAGAGAAAAATGAAGAGGCGCATTTATTAATGAGAAAGTTTTTACGTTCACAAGCCAGCCTTTTTCACTGTTGCTCTGGCACCTTGCGGAACACAACGTTCCAGGTTTCGGACCAGGAACCCATCTCATATGTATATACTGTTTTCTATACTATTCTACTGTATCTTTGTCCGTTCCGCTCTGACATCGCTCGTCCATATGTATATGGTTTTAATTAATTCCTACTTACATTTGTGTGTATTGGGTATACAGTATGTTGTGAAATTTGTTAGATATCACTTGTTAGATATTAATGCACTGTAGGAGCTAGAAGCACAAGCATTTCACTAAACATGCAATAACATCTGCTAAGCACGTGTATGTGACCAATACAATTTGATTTGACTTGATTTGAAAACATGACCTTGTCCTGTTCGACAGCCCTGTGAACACACACTGGACACACCCCGTGGTGACTTCATAGTACCCTCTGGGGAACTGAGGTGGCGTGACTGCGCGGTGACGCAGCTCTAACCAACCTCTATAAAATAAACATAAGATATTTGATTGATGGGTCAGTGAAGTAACTACACATTTGCGTATTTAGGGTAATTTAGGATTACAGTTATGGTGGTAGAGATAGAAATATAGAACCAGTGCCCAGGCACTTTCAGTCCCCAAGTATAGATGGACACAGGGGGCACATGTAACTCCCGGCAGCGCTGGCAGACACGGACCCAATGTGGTACTGACGACAGGCGTATGGGCAGTGAGAATGACATGAGGTGTGTGCACACCATGAAACATATAATTTATTCCAATACACTCCAGGCCCAGGCCTTTGACATACTGTGAGCAAGATAACCTTGGATATTGAATAGTAACATTTAATTATAGAAGCAATAAAGGCCTAGTGAGCAAATTTTGTGAGAGAAAAATAACATTATTTATCACCAACACTACTTCCCACGGCTATGAATGAGTGGTCATTGGTCAGAGTTTATATGAGGTCCAAGGTCAAATTCTCAGGTCAAATCTTCAGTCCATCAGGTCAGCAGGTGAAACCAAACATGTTTCCCCTGGGCTTACACTCAGGTGATAAAGTATTCCCTGTTAGAACAGGTTTTAGGACTCTACTAACGAAAGAACAAGGGAGGGAGCTGAGGGCTTTCAAATTGATCGTGTCACTCCAAAACCCCAACCGTGAGATCCTGTCTGAACAGCAGAAGATTCAAGAGGAAGTCTTAACTGGATATATCCACGTGTTAAATGGGGAACTGGGAGGTGGGGCAGCCCTATTGTGGGGGTTAGGGTTGTGGTTGAGGGTTAGGATGTGGACATGAAGCTAAGGTAAGAGTTAGGTTTATGGCTAGGGTTAATGCTGAGAGTACAATGTATTAAAGACCAATGGAGGGATCGGAGAGAGTCCTAGCAAGGGCTTAGGAGCTTTATTTTTATTGTCCCTATTGGTCAGGTTAGAACTGGGGCAGGTGAGGTGGCCTCTGTTTTCTCTCTTCCTCTCAGTCTCTCTTGTTGTCGATCTCTCTCCCCCAGACAGGAGGAATGCTGGGTAAATGAGGCTGTGGTGAGATGAGGCAGGGGAAGACTACTGCAGATAGACAGAAGGAGTCTGGCAGTCTCAGAAGATAACTCACAGGGAAGGAATTATGCTGGTATTGCAAGGAAAATTTTACTGATTAAAAATAGAGAGTGGGACGATGTGGATTTTTATAATTTTTTTGAACCTTTATTTAACTAGGCAAGTGAGTTAAGAACAAATTCTTATTTTCAATGACGGCCTAGGAACAGTGGGTTAGTGGGGCAGAGGAACAGTGGCCTTGTTCAGGGGCAGAACGATGATGAAGGTGAGAGAGTGAAAAGATGCAGAGAGGAAATTATTGTTAGGCAGAGATGTAGGGTTAGGGTGAGACCACACAGAGAGTGGTCCCACTCTCTGGTTCTACCCAAAGTTCTCCCTTCCTAGGGGGCCATTGAGCACTTTGCATTATCTGAAATGAAATTGATTTGTTCAATTATCACTTGATTTTGCTGAGTCACCCCACTCCCCCTCACTCTCCTTCCTTCTTCTCTCCTTACTCTCATCATCCCTCTGTACTTCGGACTCAGCTTCCCAGCCCGGCCCAGGGCCATAATTTCACATTGCTGACATTAATCTAGGGTTTTCATCCAAGCCACCAAGTCTCCCCATCCCTTTTAAGGGGAAGAGAGATACGTTTCAGAAGGCTGAGGTTAGTGGGGTATAAACCACTAACATCTGAGGGAAAGTTACATGGCCGGTAGTTATGCAGGAAACCTGAACATCCAAACAGCAAAGAAAAAAAATATTAAATCACCAAAGTGAGTGTAACGGAGTATGTACTGGCGGCAGAGAAGTCAGGCGCAGGAGAGCGAAAACTGATTTACAACGGTGTCGTTTAATAAACAT
The DNA here is from genome assembly GCF_002910315.2 of Salvelinus sp. IW2-2015. NCBI lineage: Eukaryota > Metazoa > Chordata > Actinopteri > Salmoniformes > Salmonidae > Salvelinus > Salvelinus sp. IW2-2015. The sequence goes on from NC_036851.1 coordinate 20,795,000, forward strand.
AAAAACCACCGTAAACAGAACAATCAATGAATGGGTCAAACAAGACCCGGTATCCACCAGCATAACGTACACAAGCACTACAAGAAACAATTCCGGACAAGGACATGGGGGGGAACAGAGGCTTAAATACACAACATGTAATTGATGGATTTGAAACCAGGTGTGAGGGAAGACAAGACAAAACCAATGGAAAGTGAAAGGTGGATCGGCGATGGCTAGAAGGCCGGTGACGTCGACCGGCGAACGCCACCCGAACTAGGAGAGGGACCGACTTCGGCGGAAGTCGTGACAGTGAGTGAAACTTGAATGAATTCACTATCCTGGTGTACTTTGTCTGCAACAACAGCATCATATCAGACTTTTAGGACACAGCCTGAGTATCAAGATGGACTTCAAGGGCCAATAAGCTGTAAAGCAGGACACAGTTAGACAGACAATGCATAGACAGAGTAGTTTTAATATACCATCCGTTTACAAATCAGTTCAAAGTACAGTACAAATAATTGGCTTTGATACTTAACAATACTCCGCAGTTAATATTCAATAGCTCACAATGCATTGCATCCGTGCATTAGTATTGTAGCTTTTACAAAAAAAATACTATATTATATACTTCACTATGCATACACATATTCATTTATATAATTTACTTCCAATAAAAAACATAAAGAACAGAAAATATAACTAAATACACTTTTCTTATCAAAGGACTTGTTCAGATTGTTAATTTGGAGTAAGCAAATGTCAATGTGTAAACTCATCAAATAAACATCAGCTATCAAATAACCATCACCTATTTAGATACAGTGAAGCCCTTCATATACATTTTGAATACAGAATGTTTACCACTTGAGGTAAGGCTAGAATGCCTTGTGATGTGCAAATGTGACAATAGCGTCCTCTCTAAAATACCTCTAGTCTTCATCTACTATTCGGCTACAAGAAACTACTAAACTATGCCTAACTGTATCCTCTAGAACTGTCTGTTTCTATTCCTTCATCTCTCTCTACCCCTCCTTCTCCTCTCTCAGTCTCCCTCTCTCTTTATTTCTCTCTAATCAGAATGAATGGGTTAAAGCCCTGGGCAGTGGACATAGAGGGTTACCTGCCTCCTCCAATCTACCCACCCTTGTTCGGACACTCTACCCTCACACACTCTATCACAAACTACTTCACTATCCAAACAAATTAGTGGAGATCAAATAGAAGATAAAGCCAATAATACATTTTAAAGAATTACTCACAATTGTTACTGTTAGTCACACTTGAAGATATGACAACTTGCACTGCCCTTGTCTCTGTCCACATGTCAAGCATCCAATTTGATGAACGTAATTTATCTAAAATAAAACATCTGTTGGTATGAAGATTCCTAATTTCACTATACTGTATACAGAATTTTAATGTGTGTAGTATTTTAATGTGTGTAGTATTTTAAAGTATTTTAATGTGTGTAGCTTGTGCAGTGTTTGCACAATACATGTTTTATTCTCTCTCACACATTTTGATCACACCACGCAGCAATTGGACAGGCTACAGTTAAAATTGTTAAATGTCTTTTACAAATGGCACTCACTATTACCGTAGTTTAACAAAGGAAACAATCATAGAATCAAACGATACATTCAGGGGGAAAGCTAGGTTTGGAGAAGTTAGCCTCTCTTTTAATTTTCAGAACATCACTGAGCAGAAAGAGATCAGTCCCTGTCCTCCACTTTATCTGGAAGACCTCAACATGTAGTCAGTCTCATTGGTTTCCAACATGTCAATCTCAGCTCATGAAACCAAATGTTGGCACCTTTTTAGTGATTAGCCATTAACACTGTACTAATTTGACTTGAAAGTCATTCCTTAATGAAAATGGCACTACTCTTAGTTTAATGAATGTCTCTTTAAAAAAGAACTGACGGGGCATTGTGCAGAGTAGACCATTGAGTACACTACATTGAGAGCAAAACTCAATCAAAAGGTCTATGTTGTGACAGCTCAATATCATCAACAAGCGGAACAGCACAGCCAATGAGAATTTAGAACCAACACACTACACAAAAGCCACTGAAACAGGAAATGTCAAGGCAAATTTGTGTCAATCATTTAGCTTTGAATGCAATGCAGGCTATGGCAAGTAGGTCTGTAGAGTCAATGCCTGTGTGTTGAACTAGCTAGAGTGAGGACAGAGAGGATGTTCCTCTAGTCTCGCGTTGCCACACTTCCAAGTCTTGTTCACTTGGCTATTGAAATTAACGTGAAAAAATCCTAAATCTTACTTACAGTAGGAGCTACAACCCACTGGACTGGACTGGTAATGGAAACACATTGTACCCTTCTCATCAGAGAATTCAATCAAGTCAGTATGTGTTTATTAAAAGTGTAAGCATTATATGGCAGAGCCATCGTCAGCTAATTTGAGTACAGTAAATGTATGAAGATGATGGATTGAATGTAAACTGAACTGTTGAAAAAACAAAGGAACAATAACAAATGAGTAAAGTGAAATTCTTTGATATAAAATCCTGCATTCTCTTTTAGGTAACCAAAAGTATGTTCTAAATGACCTTATAAACTGGGTGGTTCAAGCCCCGAATGCTGATTGGCTGACAGCTATGGTATATCAGACCGTATAACATATGTATGACAAAACGTTTATTTTTACTACTCTAATTACCTTGCTAAGCAATAAGGCACCTCGGGGGTTTGTGGTATACTGTATGGCCAATATACCACGGCTAAGGGCTGTATCCAGGCACTCCGCGTTGCGTCGTGCTGGGAACAGCCCATAGCCGCGGTATATTGGCCATATACCAGACCCCCTTGTGCCTTATTGCTTAATTATGATGAGTGAGAGAGAAGAAATTATGAGGTGAGACAATGAGATGTATATTTACATTCTTTAATTCAAGTTCTCTCTGTACAGATACAAAGGCTTGAAAAAATGAAGTATTAACTAGTACTAAGAGGAATGGCTGTGTATTACACTTCTCAACTGGAAAAGCGATCTGGACAGATCTGGACCGAGGTGAAAGTCTGTATTTAACGATAGAATTGCCACATTGAAATATATACAAACATACAATTATAGAAATGAAATAGCCGCTAATGCTCCTTCAACTGTGCAGAGATATAGAAATGTATCTTCAGATTTCTAAAAGCCACCAGAAAATAAACATTTGATACTGTTCTAAAGGCACCATAGAGAAGAAGTCCCTGTGCTGAATTTGTTAAAATCAGAAAGCCTTCTTCTGTTACAGTGCTCCCGCCTGGGGTGGGAGCACAACCACAAACGTACAGTTGTGAAACACAACCATGCTGAGAAAAAAAAGAAGAAAGAAAGAACAGATCTAGCTAAATGCTGGGTCTACCGTATACTAGCCCAATGGATGGACTATTCTCACATTGATTATCCAGATGTGGTATTAGGTGAATGCATCTACGGCTACATTTATATATAAAAAGAATATTAAGATACAACAAAGCCATACAAATGTAATGCTGAAGGACTAAATTCATTAAGGTCATAAAGATGTGTATCTGCAGTACAGGAACTATAACATAATGATTACCACCATACACGATTTTGCAATAGACTCTTCACGCTATAAAACACCTGCTGCCAACATGCAAGGGGACCTGTCACCTCATCATGCAGATATCATCCGTGGATTCTGTCAAAGTGGAAAGACAATGAAGATAGAAAACACCATGCACATAAATGCAGAGATATAAAAAGCAGACGCACATTTCAAAAGGATGAGTAAAACCCTGTCCAAGCTCTGTCCCGCTACCAAAATATATGAGCCAGGATTATTCTGGGCACCACACCTCTCTTTCTCAATGTTCTCCTCCTTTCCTTTCCTCTCCCCTCTCATCTCATCCTCCGCTCTCACCCAATCCGTTCAAATTACCTCCTCTGTTGACATCGAGTCCCTCCTCCCTCCTCCCCACCCTGGATTCATAACCTGCCTGCCCCTCCTGGTGGCGGGTTGCTGGAACAACTCTGTATTTCTGGCCAGACAAGGGAGTTCTCTGGTCTCCAGAGGTAAATGGGAAAGTCATTGGTTGGCCTCGCGTGGCCTGGGTGAGCAGGGATCAGACCCGGCTGGTTGGATGGCAGCGGTAGGTGCAGTTGGAGAGGTGGTCGCGCTCCGCCCCCCCATCAGCACTCTGGGAGCAGCCCCCCTCACACGGAGACTCTGGAACACAGAGAGAGAGAGAGGATGATCACCACACATAGATCTGAAAACTCTTCTACACTATAAATCTGCCTCTTATCAGCCTTTTTCAGCCTGGAAACTAGGCAAGGATTACATATCAAAGTGTTACTGAGTGAGACAGTGTTTTGAGACGTGCGTAATCCTGAGCCTAATACACTGTGAAAGGGACTGGTTATTTTCTGGAAACATACTGTACCTAGCAACAAGACCCACTGAGGATGAATGAACAAAACAGAACAGCAAAATTAAGTATTTTTCACAATATCAAGTCGTGTCTCCACAGATTCAAATAAGTTTAGCTACACTTGAATAGTCCTAACTTGTGTGGTGTGGCGGTGCTTTGACCCACTGACCGGTGGTGTCCTCTGTTTCTGTGGCCTCAGACAGCAGCAGGTGGGCTCTGAGAGGGCTGGACAGGGTGGTCTGACTGGTGGACTCCTGACTGGTGCCCAGCTGCAGACGCCTCATGTGACGCACCACCGACGTGGCATTAAACGCTTGCTGCAGGGCAGAACATTTTTCAGAATTTTGAAAAGTGATAAATGATAAATGCCATAACAACTGTACTGACTTAATAATAGTCCGCTGAATACTGCAGGATCTTTAGTATTTTACTAATATACTAAACACAGCACACCAGCAAAAATGTATTTGCATTTTGACGAGGACCAAAAAAAGTAACTCACCCTCCACTTGCTCTTGGCAAAGTTCTTCCTGATCTGAGCACTGACAGACTCATGGATGTTCTTATCTAGAGCGGTGTCACCAGCGATCCTGAGGGACAGAGAAAGACATGAGGGGACAACTTCTACTGGTTGTCACAAGAACAGGTGAACACTTGGCAAAAGTACACATTTAGTTGATTATTCTCGACATGATAAAGTCGCGTTGTGTGTGTGTGTGTGTGTATTGAGGGAGAAGATGGTGTGCACTACCAGGGGTGCTGCAGAGCCTGGTCACATGTGTAGCGTATCCTGGGGTCCTTCTCCATCAAGTGGACTATGAAGTCTTTGGCTGAAAACACAGAATGAAAAGTCATATATTTAACTCAAAGGCAATGTCTTTTTTGAAACATACATTAGATATATCTAATGATGCTACTTACACAGAATAAAAAGGTAGCTGAAGCATAAATAGACTCCTAGGCTACACCAGTAAAAGGAGCTTCACTGCAGCAGAAACACTGTCCAGACTGACTTGACAGTAAAATACATAAACTGGCCACATGCCTTTGGCCTGACTTCAGAAACTCCCCACAGGACTATGTACTGTACCATGACCCCCAGAGCTCTATGTAATGGTGATCTCACAGGGCCTCAGTGATTGTTCTATGGCCAGTGAGTGTATTATGGTTAATCCCATCACACACACTGACAGCTTGGCAGGAACACTCAAACCATAACAAACCCCAGACCAAGATAAGTCATTTCCAATAATATGAAACTGCTGACAAACAGAACTAATAATGACAACATAGGTCTACTGGACCTGAGTCAGAGATATCGTCCCAGTAAGGAGAGTCAAACTCATATTCAGCCTTCAGAATCTGCTCAAAAAGCTTGGCGTCGTTCTCGTCATAGAATGGAGGGTATCCACACAAACTGCGTTAGAATAAGAGCACAAAGGCATCATGTGAGAGTTAGGGAATGAGTTGATTGTTGAAAACAATGAAGTGGAAACTAGTGTAACACAGTAAGACTGGTAGGAGAAGGACTGAAGTGAAAGAGCCAGTCCAACCCCATGACTCACAGGATGTAGGCGATGACACCGATTGACCAACAGTCCACCGCCTTGCTGTAGGGTTTCTGGGCCAACACTTCAGGGGCTGCCAACGATACGAGAGCAGTGTTTTCATCAGCATCATTACACATCTAGCCTGACATGATCACTGGGTGTGCACTTGCTCTCAAAACAGAGGGCTCTTTTCAATCTGTATTGCTGAAGTGATTGTAGCGCTATAAATGTAAAGGTAATTTCCTATTGAACCGTTTACAGTGAGTGCAGTCTCCGCTAACGCGGGAACAATGCCTTTCAATTTAAACCACGCTAAAATGCTGGATTTCCGCAATACAGATAGAAAAGAGCCCTAAATCATAGAAATCATGCTCTTGAAACATAGACAGACACACACAAAGGCATGTACTGGTCAGTACCAGGCCTCCTTACCGACGTATCCAGGTGTTCCGCAGGCTGTGGACATGACACTTCCAGATCCCTCGATCTTCGACAGGCCAAAGTCACTGATCATGATCTTAGAGTCCTCTTCCATGCTGTAGTACAGAAGGTTCTCCGGCTGGAAAAGAAGACAGAGAATTCAATCAACTTTATTGTTCACTAACATTTTATAAACAGACACACACAAACTGGGGAAATAATTTGTTATTCAAACTAATGATCAATCAGTTTACACACTGCTGAACTGCCTGTAAACAAATTATCTCATTAGAGGAGTAAAGATAATTAATCTAATTTAAAGGCACTGAAGAATGATTGGGACAAAGGCATCATGTGTCTAGGCAACAAACATGTCCCATACTATAAGGTCATCCTTAAACCTCTAGTAATTTGTAATACACTAATCGCAAAATAGTAAAATGGTTGAAATTCAAAGCTACAATTTATGGCACACCTGGTGTCTTCATCCTATAGAGTGGCTATCATACATCCAGTCTTGTGACTATTCAGTCATTGGACAGAAAGAAGAAGGTAACTGACTCCAGTGTTAAACACTGAAATCTCCTCTTTCACTGTTATACACACCACCTGACCCTTGACCCCTAACCCAGGCTCACCTTCAGGTCGCGGTGTACGATGCCCATGTCATGGAGGTATTTGACAGCGTCCAGGATCTGCTGGATGAGCTTGCTGGCATCTTTCTCTGTGTAAAAGCCCTTCTCCACTATCCTGTCAAACAGCTCCCCACCAGACACCCTGGACAGAGAGGAGGAAGGCGTCTGATGTACACCTGCTATGTATGTCCATCTAACTTCCTGCTATAAGCCTACATCACCACTAGGTGGAGGCATTGCTTCTTCCTAGATGAACCCACCACTGCTCTTTGTGTTTCGCCCCAACAATCAGAATATGCATTTCATTGCCTGACTCCAGAGAGAGAGAGAGAGAGAGAGAGAGAGAAGAGAGTGAGAGAGAAGAGAGGAGAGAGAGATGGAGAGAGAGAGAGAAGAGGAGAGAGAAGAGAGAGGAGAGAAGAGGGAAGGGCAAAAGAAGAGAGAGAAGGAGGATGGATGAGAGGAGAGAGAGATGAGAGAAGAGAGAGAGAGAGAGAGATAGAGGAGAGAGAGAGAGAGGAGAGAGAAGAGAGAAGAAGGGAGAGAGAGAGAGAGGAGAGAGAGAGAGAGGAGAGAGAAGAGGAGGAGAGAGAGAGTAGGAGAGGAGAAGGATGAGCAGAGAGAGAGAGAGAGAGAGAGGAGAAGAGAGGGGAGGAGGAGGAGAGAGGAGGAAGCATGAGGGAGAGAGGAATGGACAACCCATTTTAAAAAAGTAAAAAAACTCTGAACAAAACAACGGTTCAAATTGACACAATGCAGAACACGCCAATTCATGAGAAGTTGAATGGATTACAAAGCTATAAGGACAATCAAATCCATTGGACTCCCCAATT